>NW_027478482.1:323348-646696 GCF_051014685.1 Ptiloglossa arizonensis | reverse complement strand
AACGGAGAAACGAAGAAATAAACGGAGAAATGAAAAAAGGAACGGAGAAACAAAGAAAGGGACGTAGAAACGAACAAAGAAACGGAGAAACGAAGAAAGAAACGGAGAAACGAACAAAGAAACGGAGAAACGAACAAAGAAACGGAGTAACGATGAAAGAAACGAAGAAACAAAGAAAGAAACGGAGAATCGGAGAAATAAATGGAGAAACGAAGGAATAAGCCGACAAACGGAGAAACGGGGAAACGATGAAACGAACGAAGAAACGGAGAAACGAAGAAAGAAACTCATAACGAAGAAAGAAACGGACAAACGAACAAAGAAACGGAGAAACGAAGAAAGAAACGGATAAATAAATGGAGAAACGAAGAAATAAACGGACAAACGAACAAGGAAACGGAGAAACGAAGAAAGAAACGGAGAAACGAAGAAAGAAACGGAGAAACGAAGAAATAAACGGAGAAACGAAGAAAAAAACGGAGAAACGAGGAAAGAAACGGAGAAACGAAGATAGAAACGGAGAAACGAGGAAAGAAACGGAGAAACGAAGAAAGAAACGGAGAAACGAAGAAAGAAACGGAGAAACGAACAAAGAGACGGAGAAACGAACAAAGAAACGGAGAAACGAAGAAAGAAACGGAGAAACGAAGAAAGAAACGGAGAAACGAAGAAAGAAACGGAGAAACGAGGAAAGAAACGGAGAAACGAAGAAAGAAACGGAGAAACGAGGAAAGAAACGGAGAAACGAAGAAAGAAACGGAGAAGCGAACAAAGAAACGGAGAAATGAAGAAAGAAACGGAGAAACGAAGAAAGAAACGGAGAAACAAAGAAAGAAACGGAGAAACGATGAAAGAAACGGAGAAACGAACAAAGAAACGGAGAAACGAAGAAAGAAACGGAGAAACGGAGATAGAAAAGGAGAAACGAAGAAAGAACCGGAGTAACGAAGAAAGAAACGGAGAAACGGGGAAATAAATGGAGAAACGAAGAAATAAACGGAGAAACGAACAAAGAAGCGGAGAAGCGAAGAAAGAAACGGAGAAACGAACAAAGAGACGGAGAAACGAACAAAGAAACGGAGAAACGAAGAACGAAACGGAGAAACTGAGAAATAAATGGAGAAACGAAGAAATAAACGGAGAAACGAAGAAAGAAACGGAGAAACGAGGAAAGAAACGGAGAAACGGAGAAATAAATGGAGAAACGAAGAAATAAACGGAGAAACGAAGAAAGAAACGGAGAAACGAAGAAAGAAACGGAGAAACGAAGAAAGAAACGGAGTAACGATGAAAGAAACGAAGAAAGAAACGGAAAATCGGAGAAATAAATGGAGAAACGAAGGAATAAACCGACAAACGGAGAAACGGAGAAACAATGAAACGAACGGAGAAACGGGGAAACGAAGAATGAAACGGAGAAACGAAGAAAGAAACGGAGAAATAAATGGAGAAACGAAGAAATAAACGGAGAAACGAACAAGGAAACGGAGAAACGAAGAAAGAAACGGAGAAACGAAGAAAGAAACGGAGAAACGAAGAAAGAAACGGAGAAACGAAGAAAGAAACGGAGAAACGAGGAAAGAAACGGAGAAACGACGAAAGAAACGGAGAAACGAGGAAAGAAACGGAGAAACGAAGAAAGAAACGGAGAAGCGTACAAAGAAACGGAGAAATGAAGAAAGAAACTGAGAAACGAACAAAGAAACGGAGAAACGAAGAAAGAAACGGAGAAACGAAGAAAGAAACGGAGAAACGAAGAAAGAAACGGAGAAACGAAGAAAGAACCGGAGTAACGAAGAAAGAAACGGAGAAACTGGGAAATAACTGGAGAAACGAAGAAATAAACGGAGAAACGAACAAAGAAACGGAGAAGCGAAGAAAGAAACGGAGAAACGAACAAAGAAATGGAGAAACGAACAAAGAAACGGAGAAACGAACAAAGAAACGGAGAATCGAAGAAAGATACGGAGAAACGGAGAAATAAATGGAGAAGAGAAGAAATAAACGGAGAAGCGAAGAAAGAAACGGAGAAACGAAGAAAGAAACGGAGAAACGAAGAAATAAACGGAGAAACGAAGAAAGAAACGAAGAAACGAAAAAAGAAACGGAGAAACGAACAAAGAAACGGAGAAACGAAGAAAGAAACGGAGAAATAAATGGAGAAACGAAGAAATAAACGGAGAAACGAACAAAGAAACGGAGAAGCGAAGAAAGAAACGGAGAAACGATCAAAGAAATGGAGAAACGAACAAAGAAACGGAGAAACGAACAAAGAAACGGAGAATCGAAGAAAGATACGGAGAAACGGAGAAATAAAAGGAGAAACGAAGAAATAAACGGAGAAACGAAGAAAGAAACGGAGAAACGAAGAAAGAAACGGAGAAACGAGGAAAGAAACGGAGAAACGAAGAAAGAAACGGAGAAGCGAACAAAGAAACGGAGAAATGAAGAAAGAAACGGAGAAACGAAGAAAGAAACGGAGAAACGAAGAAAGAAACGGAGAAACGAAGAAAGAAACGGAGAAACGAAGAAAGAATCGGAGAAACGAAGAAAGAAACGGAGAAACGAAGAAAGAACCGGAGTAACGAAGAAAGAAACGGAGAAACGGAGAAATAAATGGAGAAACGAAGAAATAAACGGAGAAACGAAGAAAGAAACGGAGAAACGAGGAAACAAACGGAGAAACGATGATAGAAACGGAGAAACGAGGAAAGAAACGGAGAAACGAAGAAGGAAACGGAGAAGCGAACAAAGAAACGGTGAAATGAAGAAAGAAACGGAGTAACGATGAAAGAAACGAAGAAACGAAGAAAGAAACGGAGAATCGGAGAAATAAATGGAGAAACGAAGGAATAAGCCGACAAACGGAGAAACGGAGAAACGATGAAACGAACGAAGAAACGGAGAAACGAAGAAAGAAACGCATAACGAAGAAAGAACCGGAGTAACGAAGAAAGAAACGGAGAAACGGAGAAATATATGGAGAAACGAAGAAATAAACGGAGAAACGAACAAGGAAACGGAGAAACGAAGGAAGAAACGGAGAAACGGAGAAATAAATGGAGAAACGAAGAAATAAACGGAGAAACGAAGAAAGAAACGGAGTAACGATGAAAGAAACGAAGAAACGAAGAAAGAAACGGAGAATCGGAGAAATAAATGGAGAAACGAAGGAATAAGCCGACAAACGGAGAAACGGAGAAACGATGAAACGAACGAAGAAACGGAGAAACGAAGAAAGAAACGCATAACGAAGAAAGAACCGGAGTAACGAAGAAAGAAACGGAGAAACGGAGAAATAAATGGAGAAACGAAGAAATAAACGGAGAAACGAACAAGGAAACGGAGAAGCGAAGAAAGTAACGGAGAAACGAACAAAGAGACGGAGAAACGAACAAAGAAACGGAGAAACGAAGAAAGAAACGGAGAAACGGAGAAATAAATGGAGAAACGAAGAAATAAACGGAGAAACGAAGAAAGAAACGGAGAAACGAGGAAAGAAACGGAGAAACGATGAAAGAAACGGAGAAACGAAGAAAGAAACGGAGAAACGAAGAAAGAAACGGAGAAACGGAGAAATAAATGGAGAAACGAAGAAATAAACGGAGAAACGAAGAAAGAAACGGAGAAACGAACAAAGAAACGGAGAAACGAACAAAGAAACGGAGAAACGAAGAAAGAAACGGAGAAATAAATGGAGAAACGAAGAAACGAACAAAGAAACGGAGAAACGAAGAAAGAAACGGAGAAATAAATGGAGAAACGAAGAAATAAACGGAGAAACGAACAAGGAAACGGAGAAACGAAGAAAGAAACGGAGAAACGAGGAAAGAAACGGAGAAACGATGAAAGAAACGGAGAAACGAAGAAAGAAACGGAGAAACGAAGAAAGAAACGGAGAAACGGAGAAATAAATGGAGAAACGAAGAAATAAACGGAGAAACGAAGAAAGAAACGGAGAAACGAACAAAGAAACGGAGAAACGAACAAAGAAACGGAGAAACGAAGAAAGAAACGGAGAAATAAATGGAGAAACGAAGAAACGAACAAAGAAACGGAGAAACGAAGAAAGAAACGGAGAAATAAATGGAGAAACGAAGAAATAAACGGAGAAACGAACAAGGAAACGGAGAAACGAAGAAAGAAACGGAGAAACGAAGAAAGAAACGGAGAAACGAAGAAATAAACGGAGAAACGAAGAAAGAAACGGAGAAACGAGGAAAGAAACGGAGAAACGAAGATAGAAACGGAGAAACGAGGATAGAAACGGAGAAACGAAGAAAGAAACGGAGAAGCGAACAAAGAAACGGTGAAATGAAGAAAGAAACGGAGAAACGAGGAAAGAAACGGAGAAACGAAGATAGAAACGGAGAAACGAGGAAAGAAACGGAGAAACGAAGAAAGAAACGGAGAAGCGAACAAAGAAACGGTGAAATGAAGAAAGAAACGGAGAAACGAAGAAAGAAACGGAGAAACGAAGAAAGAAACGGAGAAACGAAGAAAGAAACGGAGAAACGAAGAAAGAATCGGAGAAACGAAGAAAGAAACGGAGAAACGAAGAAAGAACCGGAGTAACGAAGAAAGAAACGGAGAAACGGAGAAATAAATGGAGAAACGAAGAAATAAACGGAGAAACGAACAAGGAAACGGAGAAACGAAGGAAGAAACGGAGAAACGGAGAAATAAATGGAGAAACGAAGAAATAAACGGAGAAACGAAGAAAGAAACGGAGTAACGATGAAAGAAACGAAGAAACGAAGAAAGAAACGGAGAATCGGAGAAATAAATGGAGAAACGAAGGAATAAGCCGACAAACGGAGAAACGGAGAAACGATGAAACGAACGAAGAAACGGAGAAACGAAGAAAGAAACGCATAACGAAGAAAGAACCGGAGTAACGAAGAAAGAAGCGGAGAAACGGAGAAATAAATGGAGAAACGAAGAAATAAACGGAGAAACGAACAAGGAAACGGAGAAGCGAAGAAAGTAACGGAGAAACGAACAAAGAGACGGAGAAACGAACAAAGAAACGGAGAAACGAAGAAAGAAACGGAGAAACGGAGAAATAAATGGAGAAACGAAGAAATAAACGGAGAAACGAGGAAAGAAACGGAGAAACGAAGAAAGAAACGGAGAAGCGAACAAAGAAACGGTGAAACGAAGAAAGAAACGGAGAAACGAAGAAAGAAACGGAGAAATAAATGGAGAAACGAAGAAATAAACGGAGAAATGAACAAAGAAACGGAGAAGCGAAGAAAGAAACGGAGAAACGATCAAAGAAATGGCGAAACGAACAAAGAAACGGAGAAACGAACAAAGAAACGGAGAAGCGAAGAAAGAAACGGAGAAACGAACAAAGAAATGGAGAAACGAACAAAGAAACGGAGAAACGAACAAAGAAACGGAGAATCGAAGAAAGATACGGAGAAACGGAGAAATAAATGGAGAAACGAAGCAATAAACGGAGAAACGAAGAAAGAAACGGAGAAACGAAGAAAGAAACGGAGAAACGAAGAAATAAACGGAGAAACGAAGAAAGAAACGAAGAAACGAAAAAAGAAACGGAGAAACGAAGAAAGAAACGGAGAAACGAAGAAAGAATCGGAGAAACGAAGAAAGAAACGGAGAAACGAAGAAAGAACCGGAGTAACGAAGAAAGAAACGGAGAAACGGAGAAATAAATGGAGAAACGAAGAAATAAACGGAGAAACGAACAAGGAAACGGAGAAACGAAGGAAGAAACGGAGAAACGGAGAAATAAATGGAGAAACGAAGAAATAAACGGAGAATGGAAGAAAGAAACGGAGTAACGATGAAAGAAACGAAGAAACGAAGAAAGAAACGGAGAATCGGAGAAATAAATGGAGAAACGAAGGAATAAGCCGACAAACGGAGAAACGGAGAAACGATGAAACGAACGAAGAAACGGAGAAACGAAGAAAGAAACGCATAACGAAGAAAGAACCGGAGTAACGAAGAAAGAAACGGAGAAACGGAGAAATAAATGGAGAAACGAAGAAATAAACGGAGAAACGAACAAGGAAACGGAGAAGCGAAGAAAGTAACGGAGAAACGAACAAAGAGACGGAGAAACGAACAAAGAAACGGAGAAACGAAGAAAGAAACGGAGAAACGGAGAAATAAATGGAGAAACGAAGAAATAAACGGAGAAACGAAGAAAGAAACGGAGAAACGAGGAAAGAAACGGAGAAACGATGAAAGAAACGGAGAAACGAAGAAAGAAACGGAGAAACGAAGAAAGAAACGGAGAAACGGAGAAATAAATGGAGAAACGAAGAAATAAACGGAGAAACGAAGAAAGAAACGGAGAAACGAAGAAAGAAACGGAGAAACGAACAAAGAAACGGAGAAACGAAGAAAGAAACGGAGAAATAAATGGAGAAACGAAGAAACGAACAAAGAAACGGAGAAACGAAGAAAGAAACGGAGAAATAAATGGAGAAACGAAGAAATAAACGGAGAAACGAACAAGGAAACGGAGAAACGAAGAAAGAAACGGAGAAACGAAGAAAGAAACGGAGAAACGAAGAAATAAACGGAGAAACGAAGAAAGAAACGGAGAAACGAGGAAAGAAACGGAGAAACGAAGATAGAAACGGAGAAACGAGGAAAGAAACGGAGAAACGAAGAAAGAAACGGAGAAGCGAACAAAGAAACGGTGAAATGAAGAAAGAAACGGAGAAACGAGGAAAGAAACGGAGAAACGAAAATAGAAACGGAGAAACGAGGAAAGAAACGGAGAAACGAAGAAAGAAACGGAGAAGCGAACAAAGAAACGGTGAAATGAAGAAAGAAACGGAGAAACGAAGAAAGAAACGGAGAAACGAAGAAAGAAACGGAGAAACGAAGAAAGAAACGGAGAAACGAAGAAAGAATCGGAGAAACGAAGAAAGAAACGGAGAAACGAAGAAAGAACCGGAGTAACGAAGAAAGAAACGGAGAAACGGAGAAATAAATGGAGAAACGAAGAAATAAACGGAGAAACGAACAAGGAAACGGAGAAACGAAGGAAGAAACGGAGAAACGGAGAAATAAATGGAGAAACGAAGAAATAAACGGAGAAACGAAGAAAGAAACGGAGTAACGATGAAAGAAACGAAGAAACGAAGAAAGAAACGGAGAATCGGAGAAATAAATGGAGAAACGAAGGAATAAGCCGACAAACGGAGAAACGGAGAAACGATGAAACGAACGAAGAAACGGAGAAACGAAGAAAGAAACGCATAACGAAGAAAGAACCGGAGTAACGAAGAAAGAAACGGAGAAACGGAGAAATAAATGGAGAAACGAAGAAATAAACGGAGAAACGAACAAGGAAACGGAGAAGCGAAGAAAGTAACGGAGAAACGAACAAAGAGACGGAGAAACGAACAAAGAAACGGAGAAACGAAGAAAGAAACGGAGAAACGGAGAAATAAATGGAGAAACGAAGAAATAAACGGAGAAACGAGGAAAGAAACGGAGAAACGAAGAAAGAAACGGAGAAGCGAACAAAGAAACGGTGAAACGAAGAAAGAAACGGAGAAACGAAGAAAGAAACGGAGAAATAAATGGAGAAACGAAGAAATAAACGGAGAAATGAACAAAGAAACGGAGAAGCGAAGAAAGAAACGGAGAAACGAACAAAGAAATGGCGAAACGAACAAAGAAACGGAGAAACGAACAAAGAAACGGAGAAGCGAAGAAAGAAACGGAGAAACGAACAAAGAAATGGAGAAACGAACAAAGAAACGGAGAAACGAACAAAGAAACGGAGAATCGAAGAAAGATACGGAGAAACGGAGAAATAAATGGAGAAACGAAGAAATAAACGGAGAAACGAAGAAAGAAACGGAGTAACGATGAAAGAAACGAAGAGACGAAGAAAGAAACGGAGAATCGGAGAAATAAATGGAGAAACGAAGGAATAAGCCGACAAACGGAGAAACGGAGAAACGATGAAACGAACGAAGAAACGGAGAAACGAAGAAAGAAACGCATAACGAAGAAAGAACCGGAGTAACGAAGAAAGAAACGGAGAAACGGAGAAATAAATGGAGAAACGAAGAAATAAACGGAGAAACGAACAAGGAAACGGAGAAGCGAAGAAAGTAACGGAGAAACGAACAAAGAGACGGAGAAACGAACAAAGAAACGGAGAAACGAAGAAAGAAACGGAGAAACGGAGAAATAAATGGAGAAACGAAGAAATAAACGGAGAAACGAAGAAAGAAACGGAGAAACGAAGAAAGAAACGGAGAAACGAAGAAATAAACGGAGAAACGAAGAAAGAAACGAAGAAACGAAAAAAGAAACGGAGAAACGAACAAAGAAACGGAGAAACGAAGAAAGAAACGGAGAAATAAATGGAGAAACGAAGAAATAAACGGAGAAACGAACAAGGAAACGGAGAAACGAAGAAAGAAACGGAGAAACGAAGAAAGAAACGGAGAAACGAAGAAATAAACGGAGAAACGAAGAAAGAAACGGAGAAACGAGGAAAGAAACGGAGAAACGAAGATAGAAACGGAGAAACGAGGAAAGAGACGGAGAAACGAAGAAAGAATCGGAGAAGCGAACAAAGAAACGGTGAAATGAAGAAAGAAACGGAGAAACGAGGAAAGAAACGGAGAAACGAAGATAGAAACGGAGAAACGAGGAAAGGAACGGAGAAACGAAGAAAGAAACGGAGAAGCGAACAAAGAAACGGTGAAATGAAGAAAGAAACGGAGAAACGAAGAAAGAAACGGAGAAACGAAGAAAGAAACGGAGAAACGAAGAAAGAAACGGAGAAACGAAGAAAGAATCGGAGAAACGAAGAAAGAAACGGAGAAACGAAGAAAGAACCGGAGTAACGAAGAAAGAAACGGAGAAACGGAGAAATAAATGGTGAAACGAAGAAATAAACGGAGAAAGGAACAAGGAAACGGAGAAACGAAGGAAGAAACGGAGAAACGGAGAAATAAATGGAGAAACGAAGAAATAAACGGAGAAACGAAGAAAGAAACGGAGTAACGATGAAAGAAACGAAGAAACGAAGAAAGAAACGGAGAATCGGAGAAATAAATGGAGAAACGAAGGAATAAGCCGACAAACGGAGAAACGGAGAAACGATGAAACGAACGAAGAAACGGAGAAACGAAGAAAGAAACGCATAACGAAGAAAGAACCGGAGTAACGAAGAAAGAAACGGAGAAACGGAGAAATAAATGGAGAAACGAAGAAATAAACGGAGAAACGAACAAGGAAACGGAGAAGCGAAGAAAGTAACGGAGAAACGAACAAAGAGACGGAGAAACGAACAAAGAAACGGTGAAACGAAGAAAGAAACGGAGAAACGGAGAAATAAATGGAGAAACGGAGAAATAAATGGAGAAACGAAGAAATAAACGGAGAAACGAGGAAAGAAACGGAGAAACGAAGAAAGAAACGGAGAAGCGAACAAAGAAACGGTGAAACGAAGAAAGAAACGGAGAAACGAAGAAAGAACCGGAGTAACGAAGAAAGAAACGGAGAAACGGAGAAATAAATGGAGAAACGAAGAAATAAACGGAGAAACGAACAAAGAAACGGAGAAGCGAAGAAAGAAACGGAGAAACGGAGAGATAAATGGAGAAACGAAGAAATAAACGGAGAAACGAACAAGGAAACGGAGAAACGAACGAAGAAACGGAGAAACCTAGAAATAAATGGAGAAACGAAGAAATAAACGGAGAAACGAAGAAAGAAACGGAGTAACGATGAAAGAAACGAAGAAACGAAGAAAGAAACGGAGAATCGGAGAAAAAATGGAGAAACGTAGGAATAAGCCGACAAACGGAGAAACGGAGAAACTATGAAACGAACGAAGAAACGGAGAAACGAAGAAAGAAACGCATAACGAAGAAAGAAACGGAGAAACGAAGAAAGAAACGGAAAAATAAATGGAGAAACGAAGAAATAAACGGAGAAACGAACAAGGAAACGGAGAAACGAAGAAAGAAACGGAGAAACGAAGAAAGAAACGGAGAAACGAAGAAATAAACGGAGAAACGAAGAAAGAAACGGAGAAACGAGGAAAGAAACGGAGAAACGAAGATAGAAACGGAGAAACGAGGAAAGAAACGGAGAAACGAAGAAAGAAACGGAGAAGCGAACAAAGAAACGGTGAAATGAAGAAAGAAACGGAGAAGCGAAGAAAGAAACGGAGAAACGAACAAAGAGACGGAGAAACGAACAAAGAAACGGAGAAACGAAGAAAGAAACGGAGAAACGGAGAAATAAATGGAGAAACGAAGAAATAAACGGAGAAACGAAGAAAGAAACGGAGAAACGAGGAAAGAAACGGAGAAACGAGGAAAGAAACGGAGAAACGAAGAAAGATTCGGAGAAACGGTGAAATAAATGGAGAAACGAGGAAATAAATGGAGAAACGAACAAGCAAACGGAGAAACGAAGAAAGAAACGGAGAAACGAAGAAAGAAATGAAGAAACGAAGAAAGAAACGAAGAAACGAACAAAGAAACGGAGAAACGAACAAAGAAACGGAGAAACGAACAAAGAAACGGAGAAACGAAGAAAGAAACGAAGAAGGAAACAGAGAAACGAAGAAAGAAACGGAGAAACGAAGAAAGAAACGGAGAAACGAACAAAGAAACGGAGAAACGAAGAAAGATACGGAGAAACGGTGAAATAAATGGAGAAACGAAGAAATAAACGGAGAAACGAACAAGGAAACGGAGAAACGAAGGAAGAAACGGAGAAACGAAGAAAGAAACGGAGATACGATGAGAGATACGGAGTAACGAAGATAGAAACGGAGAAACGAAGAAAGAAACGGAGAAGCGAACAAAGAAACGGTGAAATGAAGAAAGAAACGGAGAAACGAGGAAAGAAACGGAGAAACGAAGATAGAAACGGAGAAACGAGGAAAGAAACGGAGAAACGAAGAAAGAAACGGAGAAGCGAACAAAGAAACGGTGAAATGAAGAAAGAAACGGAGAAACGAAGAAAGAAACGGAGAAACGAAGAAAGAAACGGAGAAACGAAGAAAGAAACGGAGAAACGAAGAAAGAAACGGAGAAACGATGAAAGAAACGGAGAAACGAACAAAGAAACGGAGAAACGGTGAAATAAATGGAGAAACGAACAAGCAAACGGAGAAACGAAGAAAGAAACGGAGAAACGAAGAAAGAAATGAAGAAACGAAGAAAGAAACGAAGAAACGAACAAAGAAACGGAGAAACGAACAAAGAAACGGAGAAACGAACAAAGAAACGGAGAAACGAAGAAAGAAACGGAGAAACGGAGAAATAAATGGAGAAACGAAGAAATAAACGGAGACACGAAGAAAGAAACGGAGAAACGAGGAAAGAAACGGAGAAACGAAGAAAGACACGCAGAAGCGAACAACGAAACGGAGAAACGAAGAAAGAAGCGGAGAAACGAAGAAAGAAACGGAGGAACGAAGAAAGAAACGGAGAAACGATGAAAGAAACGGAGAAACGAACAAAGAAACGGAGAAACGAAGAAAGAAACGGAGAAACGAACAAAGAAACGGAGAAACGAACAAAGAAACGGAGAAATGAAGAAAGATACGGAGAAACGGTGAAATAAATGGAGAAACGAAGAAATAAATGGAGAAACGAACAAGCAAACGGAGAAACGAAGAAAGAAACGGAGAAACGAAGAAACAAACGGAGAAACGAAGAAAGAAACGGAGATACGAAGAAAGAAACGGAGAAACGAAGAAAGAAACGGAGAAACGTAGAAATAAATGGAGAAACGAAGAAATAAACCGAGTAACGGAGAAAGAAACGGAGAAACAAACAAAGAAACAGAGAAACGAACAAAGAAACGGAGAAACGAAGAAAGAAACGGCGAAACGAAGAAAGAAACCGAGAAACGAAGAAAGAAACGGAGAAACGAAGAAAGAAACGGAGAAACGAAGAAAGAAACGGAGAAACGGAGAAATAAATGGAGAAACGAAGAAATAAACGGAGAAACGAACAAGGAAACGGAGAAACGAAGGAAGAAATGGAGAAACGGAGAAATAAATGGAGAAACGAAGAAATAAACGGAGAAACGAAGAAAGAAGCGGAGAAACGAAGAAAGAAACGGAGAAACGAACAAAGAAACGGAGAAACGAAGAAAGAAACGGAGAAATAAATGGAGAAACGAAGAAATAAACGGAGAAACGAACAAGGAAACGGAGAAACGAAGAAAGAAACGGAGAAACGAAGAAAGAAACGGAGAAACGAAGAATGAAACGGAGAAACTTAGAAGGAAACGGAGAAACGAAGAAAGAAACGGAGAAACGAAGAAAGAAACGGAGAAATAAATGGAGAAACGAAGAAATAAACGGAGAAAAGAACAAGGAAACGGAGAAACGAAGAAAGGAACGAAGAAACGAAGAAAGAAACGGAGAAACGAAGAAAGAAACGGGGAAACGAAGAAATAAACGGAGAAACGTAGAAAGAAACTGAGAAACGAAGACATAAACGGAGAAACGGAGAAACGTACAAAGAAACGGAGAATGGAACAAAGAAACGTTTCTCCGTTTCTCCGTTTCTCCGTTTCTCGGTTTCTCCGTTTCTCCGTTTCTCGGTTTCTCCGTTTCTTGGTTTCTCCGTTTCTCGGTTTCTCCGTTTCTTGGTTTCTCCGATTCTCGGCTTCTCCGTTTCTCCGTTTCTCGGTTTCTCCGTTTCTCGGTTTCTCTGTTTCTCCGTTTCTCCGTTTCTCCGTTTCTCCGTTTCTCCGTTTCTCCGTTTCTCCGTTTCTCCGTTTCTCGGTTTCTCCGTTTCTCCGTCTCTCGGTTTCTCCGTTTCTCGGTCTCCCCGTTTCTCCGTTTCTCGGTTTTTCCATTTCTCCGTTTCTCCGTTTCACCGTTTTCTGTTCGTTTCTCCATTTATTTCTTCGATTCTCCGTTTCATTCATCGTTTCTCCATTTATTTCTCCGTTTCTCCGTTTCTTTCTTCGTTTCTCCGTTTCTTTGTTCGTTTCTCCATTTCTTTGTTCGTGTCCCCATTTATTTCTCCGTTTCGCCGTTTGTTTCTTCGTTTCTCCGTTTCGTTGTTCGTTTCTCCGATTCTTTGTTCGTTTCTCCGTTTCTTTGTTTCTTTGTTCGTTTCTCCGTTTCTTTTATCGTTTCTCCGTTTCTTTGTTCGTTTCTCCGTTTCTTTCTTCTTTTCTCCGTTTCTTTCTTCGTTTCTCCGTTTCTTTCTTCGTTTCTTCGTTTCTTTCTTCGTTTCTCCGTTTCTTTGTCGTTTCTCCGTTTGTTTCTTCGTTTCTCCATTTATTTCTTCGTTTCTCCGTTTCGTTCTTCGTTTCTCCGTTTCTTTCTTCGTTTCTCCGTTTATTTCTTCGTTTCTCCATTTATTTCTTCGTTTGTCCGTTTCTTTCTTCGTTTGTCCGTTTCTTTCTTCGTTTCTCCGTTTCTCTCTTCGTTTCTCCGTTTCTTCCTTCGTTCCTTCGTTTCTCCGTTTCTCCGTTTCTCAGTTTCTCCGTTTCGATTAAATGATTGTAATAGTTATAATTTCTATTATAAATCATTTGAGCTATAGTTAAATTATACACTAATACTCTAAATACATATTTAATATATTTTTTAATCTCTTTAGCCTCCAGAAGATTTTTCTTTATCATATTTACTGTATATAATAATTTACACAGAATCGGAAATAAATCTAATTATTTATTTATAATAATTATTTTTTAATCATTTATTTTAAAAATTGGGATGTACTCTTTAAATGGTCGATTCATTTCTTTAATTTATTCATTAAATTGAATTAATCTATTCTTTATAATAACTTTAATAAAATTAATCCCTATAATTATTATAGAACTCGTATTAAAGTTTAATAATGAAATTTATTTTATTTGCCTAATTAATGTAATTATGGCCCCTATCATTTGCTTAAATGAAAAATCAATCAAAATAATTATAGGATATTCATCTGTTATACAGACATATATTATAGTTATTTTATTAATAATTAACAAATATACATTTTTAACATATTTCATTTTATATTCAATAATTTCTTCAATTTTAATTTTTATATTTAATATAATAAAGATTAATTCTTCTTCCTTATTTAATATATTAACCTCTAATAAAAGAAAAATTATTTTATACTCAATAATTATTATGTACACAAATTTCCCACGTATAGCACTCTTTATACTGAAGTGAATCGTCCTAGAAACATTAATAAATTCAAGAATAAAATTTATACTTTTAATAATTGTGTATCTTTTTATAAGATTAATTACATCATGAAATTATTTAAATATATCCTTCTTATATTTTTTCCCTTCAATTAAATAAAATATATATAATTAAATTAACTTTAATTTTCTAAACTATTATCTATTTATAACTTTTTTAATATTTATATTTATATTTATGATCTACTGGTTATATTAATTTTTAGCATAATTAATATATGTATTCAACAAATCACAACAATTTTGGGATATTATATTTCATATCAGCTATATGATCTGGTATAATTGGTTCTTCTTTAAGGATACTAATTCGAATAGAATTAAATAGGCCAGGAACTTGAATTAATATCGACCAAATTTATAACTCAATTGTAACATCACATGCTTTTGTAATAATTTTTTTTATAGTTTTACCATTTATAATCGGAGGATTCGGAAACTGAATAATTCCCTTAATAATTGGATCCCCTGATACAGCATTTCCCCGAATAAATAATATAAGATTGTGACTAATCCCCCCTTCATTATTACTTTTAATTCTTACAACACTATTATTCCCAGGCTCGGGAACTGCATGAACAATCTACCCTCCTTTGTCATCAAATCTTTATCACCCATCTTCATGTATAGACTTAACAATTATTTCTTTGCATATTGCAGGTATCTCTTCAATTATAGGATCAATTAATTTTATTGTTACAATTCTTAAAATAAAAAATAATGCTTTAAAATTCGATCAAATATCCTTATTTGCTTGGTCAGTAATAATTACTACAATTTTGCTTCTTCTCTCACTACCTGTATTAGCCGGAGCTATTACTATGTTATTAACAGACCGAAATTTAAATACTTCCTTCTTTGATCCTACTGGGAGAGGGGACCCAATTTTATTTCAACATTTATTTTGATTTTTTGAGCATCCTGAAGTCTATATTTTAATTTTACCCGGGTTTGGATTAATCTCCCATATCATTTTCAATGAAAGAGGGAAAAAGGAAACTTTTGGGAACCTAGGGATAGTTTATGCAATACTCGGAATTGGATTTCTAGGATTTATTGTGTGAGCACATCACATATTCACAGTAGGCTTAGATGTAGACACACGAGCTTATTTCACTTCGGCAACTATAATCATTGCAATTCCCACAGGAATCAAAGTATTTAGATGACTAGCTACGTACTACGGGTCAAAACTTATTATTAATCCTTCTATTATTTGATAATTTGGCTTTATTTTTTTATTTACAATAGGAGGATTAACAGGAATTATATTATCAAACTCATCTATTGATATTATACTACATGATACATACTATGTTGTCTCTCATTTCCACTACTATATGTACTGTCAATAGGAGCAGTATTTTCTATTATTGCTTCATTAATTCATTGATTCCCTTTATTCACAGAATTTACCCTAAATCAATTTTATCTTAAAACTCAATTTTATATAATATTTATTGGGGTAAATATAACTTTTTTCCTTCAGCATTTTTTAGGAAGGATAGGAATACCTCGACGTTATTCAGATTACCCGGATTCCTACTACTGTGAAAATTTATTATCATCTATTGGCTCAATAATTTCATTCAAAAGAATAATTTTACTCTTGTTTATTATATTGGAGAGATTTATAACTAAACGTCTAGCTATATTTAAATTTAATCAATCATCACTAGAATGACCCCAAAACTTTTCCCCAAAAGACCACTCATTCCTCTCTATTCCTCTAATTATTAAAAACAAATCTTAATATGGCAGATTAGTGCATGAATTTAAGATTCATTTATAAAATTTAATATTTTTATTGAAAATGTCCCATTGAAAAATAATTAATTTCCAAGACCCCAATTCGCCATATGCCGATAATTTAAATCTTTTTCACAACTTCACAATAATTATAATAATTATAATCTCTGCATTAACTCTAATAATTATATTAGATATTTTTACTAATAAATTTATCAATCGATTTTTACTTAAAAATCATCATATTGAAATTGTATGAACTTTACTCCCAATAATAATTTTAGGAGTAATTGCACTTCCTTCTTTAAAAACCCTATATTTTATTGATGAACTATGAATACCCGTATACTTAACAATCAAATCAATTGGGCACCAATAATATTGATCCTATGAATACCCAGAATTTAATAATTTAAATTTTGACTCCTATATAGATAAAGATTTAAATAATATTTACATTCTTCGTCTCCTAGACGTAGATAATCGAATAATTATTCCATCTAATACACTAATTTGAATATTAACAACATCAAACGACGTAATTCACTCTTGAACTGTTCCGTCTTTAGGCTTAAGAATAGACTCAGTACCAGGGCGAATTAACCAAATAAATTTAATTACTAATCGACCTGGAGTATTTTTCGGACAATGTTCTGAAATCGGCGGAGCTAATCACAGATTTATGCCAATTGTTGTGGAAAGAACTAATTATTCAAACTTTATTAATTGAATTAACAACCAAAATTAAATTTTAACCTACTCATATAATATTTAATTAAATCAAATCATTAGATGTCTGACAAAAGAATTGATATTTTAAATCAAATTATAGTAATAAATTACTTCTAATGATTAAATAAACCTATTAAAAATTAGTTAAATCTATAACATTAAATTGTCATTTTAAAATTATTACAAAATAATATTTTGGTCATAAAATAAAATAAATATAATTTGATTTTTAATCAAATTAAAAACTTACCTTCTTATGAAAATATATATACATTTCATCCCTCAAATAATACCCCTTCACTAATCATCTTTATATTTAACTATTCTAATCTTATTAATTATTATACTTTCAAATATTTATTTTATCAACATTAATAAAATAAAATTATTGACAATAAAAAAATTTTACCTGAATAATTGAACAAATATATGATAAATGATATCAAACTTATTTTCTATTTTTGACCCATCGACAAGAAATAATTTATCATTAAATTGATTTAGACTTACACTGCCATTCATTTTTATCCCAATAAAATTTTGAGTTCTAAATTCACGATATCAAACATTTTGAAACATATATTTAAAATTTTTCACTCAGAATTTAAAATCTTGACAAAAAAAAACTTTACTAAAAATTTACTAATCTTTAACAGACTTATATTTATAATCCTATTTTTTAATTTTTTAGGATTATTCCCATACATTTTTACCCCTTCAAGACATGTATCAATTAATTTATCTATATCATTATTTATATGAATTAGATTTATAATTTTTGGGTGGACTATCAATGCTAAAAAAATATTTATTCATCTAGTACCAAGAAATACCCCCTTCATATTAATAAATTTTATAGTATTAATTGAAACAATTAGAAACATTATTCGACCCTGAACAATAACTATTCGATTAACAGCTAATATACTAGCAGGGTATCTTCTACTATCTTTATTAGGCTCAACTGTTAGAAAATTTCTAATTTGGATACCTTTTACAATTTTAATTCAAAACATATTATTTATTTTAGAAATTTCAGTCTCCTTAATTCAAATATACGTATTTATTATTTTATTAACCCTATATTTTAATGAATCAAATTATGAAAATATTCACGCATCCTTACCACATAGTTACCCCAAGACCATGACCTTTAATTACTTCTATAAATATTATAAATTTATTTATAAGATTAATTTTATTCACAAATTCAAAACTTTTTACCCTATTAGTAACAAATCCATTTATATTAATTACTTGCTTATCATTATGATGACGTGATACCATTTGAGAAAGAACATTTCAAGGATTTCACTCTCAATCAATTCATTCTATATTAAAAATAAGTATATTATTATTTATTATTTCTGAACTAGTTTTCTTTATTTCTTTTTTTTGGACATATATTCATAACTCAATTTCCCCAAGAATTGAACTAGGTATAAATTGACCCCTATATCAATTAAAATACTAAATCCATTTGATATCCCATTATTAAATTCTATCATTTTAATTTCCTTCGGATTTACATTAACCTTAAGGCATAATTTTCTTTTGTTAGAAAATAAAATTTATAGAAAAATTTATCTTTTATACACATGATTATTAAGTATAATTTTTATAAGTCTTCAATTTAATGAATATAAACAATCTTCTTTTTCTATAAATGATGGGATTTTTGGATCAATTTTTTACATAGCAACAGGATTCCATGGATTACATGTTTTAATTGGGGGCTTTATATTATCAATTATTATAATTCGAATAAATAATAATCACTTTTCTTCAATTCGTCATTTTAATTTTACAGCTGCTATCTGATTCTGACATTTTGTAGATGTTGTATGATTATTTCTATATATAATAATTTACTGATGAATATATTAATATAAAATAAATATAATAAATAATTATATTTAACTTATAATTAAATTTTTATTGTTTAAATATATTTAAAACGATTCATATTTTCATTAAAATAATAATTATTCTAATTATTCCCATAATTATTTTTATTGCAAATCACTTATTTTCATTAACCAATTTTAAAAATCGCGAAAAAATTTCTCCTTTCGAATGTGGATTTGACCCACTATCAGAAAATCGCCTACCATTTTCCATTAATTTTTATTTAATTGCTTTAATCTTTTTAATTTTCGATATCGAAATTATATTAATTGTTCCTATAATCACTACTCTTAATAAATATTATGAAATAACCACTTTTTATTCTTTTATTTCTATCATCTGAATTCCACTATTGACCCTCTGACTAGAATGATACATAAAATTTCTAAAATGACACTTTAATTGAAACCAAAATAGAGGTAAATTATTGTTAATAATTTCATTGAATTAAATCTCCAATTAATTGCATATTGTACTATATATTGTAGTATAATACAATATAATTAATTTCGAATTAATAGCTTGATTTAATAAATCATATATATATATATATATATATATATATATATAGTATAATAAAATATAATTAATTTCCAATTAATAGCTTGATTTAATAAATATATATATATTCTATACACCAATTTGGAGAGATATTTATTAATATATATAGTATAATAAAATCATTGATTTATCTTTATACTGAAAATATAATATTTTTATAAACAATATAAACTTCGGTATTAGTTAAATTATAAAACTTAATTTGCTATTAAAAATCAATAATAAAATTATACCTATATTTTCATAATTTAGAAATAAAATGATTTTAATCATTTTAAAAGAATTAGAAATTCTTTTATTTTATTTCTGTCTAAAAATACAAAATATGCATTATCCTAATATTTTCAATATTATACTGTTTAAGCTATTTAAACAATACAAATTTAATAAAAACATCTCTATCAAAAATAAAATATACCACACTATTATATTAATAATATTGAATTTTACCCCTTCAATTAATTTTCTTAATCTTACTAATCAATAAATATTTAAACCATAAATTAATTCAAATCACCCGTTTTCAACACAAACTTCATATTTATACACTATATTAAATAAATATCCATAAAAATTTAAAAAAAAATAATTTAAACAAAATATTCTTATAATAAATTTTAATAATTTAACTAAATTAATATTTAATTTTAATCCTTTATTAAAAATTTCTCTTAATAAATAACCAACTAGATATAATTTTAACACTCTATACATATCAATCCCCCCCACAGGAGTAACATACATTCACATAAATATATTTATAAATATTCATCCATAAAAAAATATAAATAGTAATATTATAACTATAGACCTTACCATATAACTATTTTTCCCCAAATTTACTAAAGGTCTAAAATTTAATTCTTTATTAAATAAAACCCAACTAATCAAACGAATTGTATAAGAAATAGTCAAAAAGGTAGAGATATATTTAAATTAAATAGAGATTATAATTAAATTATATTTTTCCATACAAAAATATTCTAAAAATATATCTTTAGAATAAAATCCAGACGAAAAAGGAAACCCTACCAAATTCAATAAACACAAAATCATAATTATCCTCTTTATAGGAAAAATTTTAACTAAACCGCCATATTTCCGCATATCTTGATTTCCTATTATTCAATGGATAAAATCCCCTGCACATATAAATATATTAGATTTAAATAAAGCATGCACAATTAAATGAAAAAAAGCCAAATCTCGGTACCCTAATCTCAAAATTATTAGAATAAACCCTAATTGACTCAAAGTAGAAAAAGCAATAATTTTTTTTAAATCATACTCAAAATTTGCTATTAAACCCGCCATTAATACGGTTAAACTAGAAATTAATGTTAATAAAAAATTTATATTATACATTATAATTATATTTCTATATCGATTTAGTAAATAAACTCCTGCAGTAACTAAAGTTGAAGAATGAACTAAAGAAGAAACAGGGGTAGGAGCAGTTATCGCAGCAGATAATCAAGAAGAAAACGGTATTTGAGTTCTTTTAGTTATTCCACAAATTAATAATATCAAAATCATACAGCCTCCTATTCTATCAATCAATATATATCCCCAAGAACCCCTAACTGAAGCCAAAACAATTAAAATTAATAAACACACATCACCTACTCGATTACATAAAACCAATAAGTTACCAAACAAAATGAAATTAATACTTAACCATCCCATCCAACTAAAATACTTAAAATTCTGGGCCTTATAATTATAATACATATAGATATAATAAATAATAATAACATATATTTATACCGATCAATATATATATATCACCCTCTATATATCCAACCCTATAAATTACAATCATCAATGAAATTAATAAAACTACTCCTAAATATATTAAACTCATAAAATCTAAATAAATTAAAAAATTTAATTTTATCCTATTTAAATTTATTAAAATCACTCCATAATGAAATCAACTTTGTCACATAAAAATATAAACTTAAAAATATAAAACTCACACTATTAATAAATACTAAAATAAAACTATATAAAAAAAAATTCATAATTTAAAATAAAATTTATACCTTTGAATCCACAAATCAATAATTTTAATAAACTATTTAAACTTAATTATAAAACAATACTATATCTAAAAATATAAAATTTAAAGGGATTCAATGTATTAAAACTATTATACAATTAAATACTGAATAGTTATTTATATATACTTGTAAAAATAATTACCTTTCCCATGAAAAATATAAATAAATATATATATATATATATATATATTGAATGTAAAAAATTAAAAAAACACATAAATAAAAATAAAATTACTAACGTTTTCAACAAAATAATTAAATTAATGAATAAAAATACCTCCCCAATTAAAATTAAAGAAATAGGAACTGATCCGTTTCTCCGTTTCTCTGTTCCTCCGTTTCTCCGTTTCTCCGTTTCTCCGTTTCTCCGTTTCTCCGTTTCTCCGTTTCTCCGTTTCTCCGTGTCTCCGTTTCTCCGTTTCTCGGTTTCTCCGTTACTGCGTTTCTCGGTTTCTCCGTTTCTCCGTTTGTCCGTTTCTCCGTTTCTCCGTTTCTCCGTTTCTCCGTTTCTCCGTTTCTCCGTTTCTCCGTTTCTCGGTTTCTCCGTTTCTCCGTTTCTCCGTTTCTCCGTTTCTCCGTTTCTCCGTTTCTCCGTTTCTCCGTTTCTTCGTTTCTCCGTTTCTCCGTGTCTCCGTTTCTCCGTTTCTCGGTTTCTCCGTTACTGCGTTTCTCGGTTTCTCCGTTTCTCCGTTTCTCCGTTTGTCCGTTTCTCCGTTTCTCCGTTTCTCCGTTTCTCCGTTTCTCCGTGTCTCCGTTTCTCCGTTTCTCGGTTTCTCCGTTACTGCGTTTCTCGATTTCTCCGTTTCTCCGTTTCTCCGTTTGTCCGTTTGTCCGTTTCTCCGTTTCTCCGCTTCTCCGTTTCTCCGTTTCTCCGTTTCTCCGTTTCTCCGTTTCTCCGTTTCTCGGTTTCTCAGTTTCTCCGTTTCTCCGCTTCTCCGTTTTCGATTTCTCCGTTTTTCCGTTTCTCCGCTTCACCGTTTCTTTGTTCGTTCCTCCGTTTCTTTCTTCGTTTCTCCGTTTATTTCTTCGTTTCTCCATTTATTTCTCCGTTTCTCCGTTTCTTTCTTCGTTTCTCCGTTTATCGGTTTCTCCGTTTCTCCGTTTCTCGGTTTCTCGGTTTCTCCGTTTTCGGTTTCTCCGTTTCTCCGTTTCACCGTTTCTTTGTTCGTTCGTCCGTTTCTTTCTTCGTTTCTCCGTTTATTTCTTCGTTTCTCCATTTATTTCTCCGTTTCTCCGTTTCTTTGTTCGTTTCTCCGTTTCTTTGTTCGTTTCTCGGTTGCTTTCTTCGTTTCTCCGTTTCTTTCTTCGATTCTCCGTTTCTTTCTTCGTTTCTCCGTTTCTTTCTTCTATTCTTCGTTTCGTTCTTCGTTTCTCCGTTTCTTTCTTCGTTTCTCCGTTTATTTCTTCATTTCTCCATTTATTTCTCCAATTCTCCATTCCTTTCTTCGTTTCTCCGTTTATTTCTTCGTTTCTCCATTTATTTCTCCGATTCTCCGTTTCTTTCTTCGTTTCTCCGTTTCTTTCTTCGTTTCTCCGTTTATTTCTTCGTTTCTCCATTTATTTCTCCGTGTCTCCGTTTCTTTGTTCGTTTGTCCGTTTCTTTGTTCGTTTCTCCGTTTCTTTGTTCGTTTCTCGGTTTCTTTCTCCGTTTCTCCGTTTCTTTGTTCGTTTCTCCGTTTCTTTGTTCGTTTCTCCGTTTCTTTGTTCGTTTCTCCGTTTCTTTCTTCGATTTTCCGTTTCTTTCTTCGTTTCTCCATTTCTTTCTTCTATCCTTCATTCCGTTCTTCGTTTCTCGGTTTCTTTCTTCGTTTCTTCGTGTCTTTCTTCGCTTCTCCGTTTCTTTCTTCGTTTCTCCGTTTCTTTCTTCGTTTCTCCGTTTCTTCCTTCGTTTCTTCGTTTCTCCGTTTCTCCGTTTCTCCGTTTCTCCGTTTCTCCGTTTCTCCGTTTCTCCGTTTCTCCGTTTCTCCGTTTCTCCGTTTCTCCGTTTCTCCGTTTCTCCGTTTCTCCGTTTCTCCGTTTCTCCGTTTCTCCGTTTCTCCGTTTCTCCGTTTCTCCGTTTCTCCGTTTCTCCGTTTCTCCGTTTCTCCGTTTCTCCGTTTCTCCGTTTCTCCGTTTCTCCGTTTCTCCGTTTCTCCGTTTCTCCGTTTCTCCGTTTCTCCGTTTCTCCGTTTCTCCGTTTCTCCGTTTCTCCGTTTCTCCGTTTCTCCGTTTCTCCGTTTCTCCGTTTCTCCGTTTCTCCGTTTCTCCGTTTCTCCGTTTCTCCGTTTCTCCGTTTCTCCGTTTCTCCGTTTCTCCGTTTCTCCGTTTCTCCGTTTCTCCGTTTCTCCGTTTCTCCGTTTCTCCGTTTCTCCGTTTCTCCGTTTCTCCGTTTCTCCGTTTCTCCGTTTCTCCGTTTCTCCGTTTCTCCGTTTCTCCGTTTCTCCGTTTCTCCGTTTCTCCGTTTCTCCGTTTCTCCGTTTCTCCGTTTCTCCGTTTCTCCGTTTCTCCGTTTCTCCGTTTCTCCTTTTCTCCGTTTCTCCGTTTCTCCGTTTCTCCGTTTAGATTAAATGATTATAATAATTTTGATCGTACTTCAAAGTAAAAAGATGTTTCTTAAAGTTTTAAAACATGGAAAGTAATAATTGTCTATGAGATATATCAATTTAACATTTGATTAATACTTGAAGAATCGAAATTTTTGGTATTTTCCTGATACCAAAGGTTGAAATTCAGGCATAAATTTTAGAAAATGTTTGATTTTGGGACTCTTGGTGTCAGTGTACGATATGCGAGGAAGTGGCACGATTTCGCGGATTCTTAGAATTGACGTCAAATTCCAAGAATTTCCGCGAATCGAAATTTTGTTGTACTTTCGAACGAATTTCTGAATCATGGATCCCGATTTTCTTTGTATCAGGAGAACATGATAGTTGAGGACATATAGTTTTAAGTAGTTTTAGCAGTTTGATAGGATCGGGTTAAAGAAATGGAAACAAATAATGGACAAAAATAAAGTTTCTGCTGTCAGTGAAATTGATTTTATTTCAATACATCAATTGAACTTGTTGAAAGTACTGTACCGTAAAGTACTCTACTGTACCGTAAAAATGACTATTCTAAACTCGCAGCCGATTAGCTCGGTACTACCCACGACGAATAACTACTGTTCGTCGCGAGTAATACCGATTACCAGGTCTCACCACGTGGAGGTTGCTGCGAGCGGAGACCCGGAGAGAGATAGATGGAATCAAAGTTCCATCGATCTCCCTCGACACCCGATACAAACGAAGATACTAAACCAAAGAGATGGAAGGAATCAATGTTCCTTCGATCTCCTCGTTTAGTTCTGCCAAGCAATTACATTATGGAAAAATTAGGCAAAATTGGAAAAGACGCGACACGAACCGTGCAGTTGGTCCTACTAGGTCGGTCCCGTTTCCCCTCAGTGGGCCCGATTAAAGAGGAAATGCACGACGCCGTCCACTCATATAGAGTGCCCCGTTTCTCCCAACTCCGCGTCAGGAACCACGCAAAGCGTGGACCTGACTCACGGAGGATGACGAAGAGAGGGTCTTATGGCACAGGGCTTCCACAGGGACCGATCCGAACACCTGCCCCTGTGGTCGCAGCATGTTCTCTCTGGAAGCGGACGCACCAGAAGAGACGGCGATCGACCGTTCGGACCACCTACACGGCCGGTCACTTGCTTATGCAACAAGCAGTGATGACCGGGCTGAAGAACGAGGAAGCGAGCAAAAATAAGCTAAAGATTGGATGATTGCTTGACAGATAACAGATATTTGTACACGGTGGCCTTAAAATTAACTTATTCCAAGCTTAACTAAAGATCCCACGGCGGTTGCGACGATAGTGTCCTCTTCGTTCTTCGTTCTTTGTTCTTCGTTCTTCGTTCTTCGTTCTTCGTTCTTCGTTCTTCGTTCTTCGTTCTTCGTTCTTCGTTCTTCGTTCTCCGGTGTGCCTACCTAAGAGAAACCTAAAGTCAACGCATGATAAAAAAATGATAGAAAATAGAAACGAAGTTGGTTAGTGATTAAATACAGTCATTCAGTAACAAAGGAAATAAAGGCAAGAATGACAAAAAAATAAACATGGAAAAACAAGTACAAAGTAAAATCAAAGAACAAATAAAATAAATTACAGAAAGAAACAATTAAAAACCAAAGAAAGGATTGAGAGAATGGTCGCCAGTACTGACCACCGCCTACCGGCGGCCAGTACCGGTTACCAAGGTGGGGGTCCCCCTTCCATAAACCTAAAACGAAGAGATCCATCCACCTCCGAGGCTCCAGGAAGAATGAAATTTTAAACAACCGGGGGCTCCTTATATACCCTCCGTAAGGTCACTTACCGGTTCTTCCATTGTCTTTGTTCGATCTAATCGAAATTTTCGAAGGCGAACGGTTTCGGTGAATGTTTGTTCATTTCCGCGATTGTTACTAACATTTATACATGTTCCCAATATTGATCGAACAATGTGCATCTTATTTATGTATTGCAATTAATTAAGAAACTTATAGAAATTGATTTTGATCGAGACTCGATGTTAAAACGTGTTTCGTAAAGTTTTTAAGCATGGAAAGTAACAATTGTTCATTAAATGCATTAAGTTAACATTTGTTTAATTCTTATAATTTACACAATACGCGTAGAAGTTGTGTTTTTTACATAAAAGTGCCGAAATTCAATTAATCGCTTTTTTAGATAGAAAAATCATCGCGATGAAGACTTGTGAATCGATAATCGATACCTGTAGCCTTGAAAATGTCAGTTGGATCTCAGCGAAAAATTCCTTCGCGAACAAAGAATATTTCAACGAAATGATATTTTAAGCCATTATTTATACTAGAACATTGTTAATAATTGTTTAATCTACAGTCCTACGACGGTTGATAATAAATATGATAAATAAACATCGAGATATTGCGAAATCTTCGAAGGCGGACGGTTTCGGTTAATGTTTGTTCATTTCCGCGATTGTTATTAACATTTATGCATGTTCCCAATATTGATCGAACAATATGCATCTTATTTAGGTATCATAAATCATTAGTTAGTTTTCAGAAATTAATTGATTTCGAAAATGAAAGCAAAATATTGATATTCATATATTTCTCGATTTGCAACCTAAATTAATCTTTATAAGCAAATTATTCATTTACAATGCAAAAGAAAATGCATTTTGTAACATTCATATTCCCAACTTTTACAGTGCAAACCATTAATTAGTTTACAAATGTTAATTTTCATAAAAAATGGAGAAATATATGTATACCAAACTCTTCGTTAAATTTTCCGATAAAATTTAATTCACATACTGTAACATAAAAGTTCGGAACGTGGAAAAATGTTTTTAACAATCGCCTAGAGACATAAACATTCGCTAAAGCAATTCGCCTTCCCAGATTTCGCAATATCTTGATGTTTGTTTATCATAATTATTAACAACCGTCGTAGGACCGTAGATTAAACAATTATTAACAATGTCCTAATATAAATAATGGCTTAAAATATCATTTCGTTGAAATATTCTTTGTTCGCGATGGAATTGTTCTTATTGAGATCAAACCGACATTGTCAAGGCTGGAAATGTTTATCGATTCACAAACGTCTATCACGATGGTTTTTCTATCTAGAAAAGCGATTAATTGAATTTCGACGCTTTTACATCAAGAATACAGCTTCCACGCATAATCCGAAAATTATAAGAACGAAACAAATGTTAAATTAATGTATCTAATAAACAATTGTTACTTTCCATGCTTTGAAACATTAAGAAACACGTTTATACCTCGAATCTCGGTCAAAATTAATTTCTGTAGGCGAATCAATCATATTTAATGCATAAATAAGATGCATATTGTAAGATAAATGTTCGGAACATGTATAAATATTAGTAACAATCGCGGAAATGAACAAACATTCACCGAAACCGTTCGCCTTCGCAGATTTCGCAATATCCTGACGTTCATTTATCATATTTATTAACAACCGTCATAGGACCATACTTTAGACAATTATTAACAATGTTCTAGTATAAATAATGGCTTGAAAGTCATTACTTTCTGGAAATATTTGTTAGATCGAACAAAGACAATCGAAGTAACCGTGTGATAAAATAAATGAATATTTCTCTACATATCGAAAAAATAGTTTGTATATATGCATGTATATTCCGAACGCTCAGTGACACACATATGTCACACGGCAATGAAGTGGGTTGCCATCTACTAGAGAATAGGTAAACTACACTTAAGGTGTGAAAACACCTGGCGGAGAAACGCTCAAGTTTGTTGAGGAATTGTTGTTATTTCCACCAATAGATTTCGCCACATGCATAATTTACCGACATTACAGATAAGTATTTCCATTTGTATGGTATTCCCTACCGTGCAATAAAATAAATAAATATTTTTGTACAAAGTTTCGTATGTATCATCTTTCGAATAAATGTAAAGTTAAACGAAATCAGCGTAATGAAATTTCTCTGCATTCTAGCCTTCCTTTATACATTTAAAAAAATCTTTGATACCTCGAAATCATGGCTACACATATCGATTATCGACTCACAAGTGTTTATCACGATGATTTTTCTACATAGAAAAGCGATTAATCGAAATTCAGCACGTTTGAGTAAGAAATACAAATTCTACGCGTATTGTGTAAATTATGAGAATTAAATAAATGCTAAACTATTGCACTAAATAGACAATTATTACTTTCCTTGCTTTCAAACTTTACGAAACAAGTTTTTACTTTGAATCTCGATCAAAATCAATTTCTATAAGTATAATCATTTACCATGCATAAATAAGATACATATTGTTCGATTAATATTGGGAACATGCATAAATGTTAGTAACAATCGCGAAAGTTAACAAATATGTTCTCCAAGAGACGGCAACCCATATAATTACCACGTTGCAAATGTTTGGAATTTCAGATCATATTTGCATGCATCACAAACAATAATTTCGATATGTAGAGAAATATTTATTTATTTTATCGCACGGTAAGGAATATTATACAAATGGGATTACATATCTTTAATGTCGGTACATTTATGCTCGTGGCGCTATCTATTGGTGGAAATAACAACAATTCCTCAACAAACTTGAGCGTTTCTCCGCCAGGTGTTTTCACACCTTAAGTGTAGTTTACCTATTCTCTAGTAGATGGCAACCCACTTCAGTGCCGTGTGACATATGTGTGTCACTGAGCGTTCAGAATATTTATTTGCATATATACAGACTATAATTTCGATATGTAGAGAAATATTCATTTATTTAATCGCACGGTTACTTCGATTGTCTTTGTTCAATCTAACAAATATTTCCAGAAAGTGATGACTTTCAAGCCATTATTTATGCTAAAACAATGTTAATAATTGTTTAATCTACGGTCTCACGACGCTTGTTAATAATTATGATAAATAAACGTCAAGATATTGTTAAATTTGCGAAGGCGAACGGTTTCGGTGAATGTTTGTCCATTTCCGCGATTGTTAGTAACATTTATATGTGCTCCCAATATTAATTGAACAATGTGCATATTATTTATGCATCACAAATGATTAAGAAACTTATAGAAATTAATTTTGATCGAGCTCCGAAGTAAAGAGGTGTTTCTTAAAGTTTTAAAATATGGAAAGTAATAATTGTCTATTAGATATATCGATGTAACCTTTGATTAGTACTTGAGAAATCGAAATGCATACTTCCTTGGCGACAGTGTTCTTCTCATACCAAAGGATGAAATTCAGACATAAATTGTAGAAAATGTTCAATGTTGGGACTCTTGTTGTCAGGAGTATATGATATGCGAGGAAGTGCCACGATTTCGCGAATGAAAAATACTTCTATGAAAAATAATGTTTTAATCCATTATTTATACCAGGACATTGTTAATAATTTTTTATACCATGGTGCTACGACGGTTGTTAATAATTCTGATGAATGAACATCAAGATATTGCGAAATCTGCGAAGGGGAACGGTTTCAGTGAAATGTTGTTCATCCACGCGATTGTTATTAACATTTATGCATGTTTCGAACATTTATGTGAGAGAATGCATCTTAGTTATGCATTGTAAATTATTGATTTGCCTATAGAAATTAAATTTCATCGAGAATTGAAGTAAAACGTGGTATTCATATGTTTCTCGATTTTCGATCGAAATTAATATTTGTAAAGTAATTAATGACTTATAATGCACAAACAAGATGCACATTGTAATGTTAATATTCGGAACGTGCGTAAATGTTAATAACAATCACGGAAATGAAAAAACATTTACCAAAACCGTTCTCCTTCATAGATTTTGCAATATCTTGATGTTTATTTATCATAATCATTAACAACCGTCGTTGGACCATAGTTTAAACAATCATTAACAATGTCCTAGTATAAATAATGGCTTAAAATATCATTTCGTTAAAATATTCTTTGTTCACGAAGGAATTTTTCGTTGAGATCCAACTGATATTCTCAATGTTACAGGTATCGATGATCGATTCACAAGTGTTTATCACGATAATTTTTCTATTTAGAAAAGCGATTAATTGAATTGTGACACTTTTAAGTAAAAAATGCAACTTCTGCACGTATTGTGTAAATTATAAGAATTAAATAAATGTTAAATTAATGTACCAAATAGACAATTACTACTTTCTATGCATTAAATCTTTACGAAACACGTTTTCACTTCGAATCTCGATCAAAATCAATTTCTATAAGTTACTTAATCATTTGTAATGCATAGATAAGATGTACATTGTTCGATTAATATTGGGAGCACGCGAAAAAGTTAATAACAATCGCATATAGGAAGAAACATTCACAGAAACCGTTCGCCTTCGCAGATTTTGCAATATCTTGATGTTTATTTATCATAATTATTAATAACCGTCGTAGGACCGTAGTTTGAACAATTATTAACTATTTCCTAGTATAAATAATGGCTTAAAATATCATTTCGTTGAAATATTCTTTGTTCGCGAAGGAATTTTTCGCTGAGATCCAACTGACGTTTTCAAGGCTACAGGTATCGATTATCGATTCACAAGTCTTCATCGCGATGATTTTTCTATCTAAAAAAGCGATTAATTGAATTTCGGCACTTTTATGTAAAAAATACCACTTCTACGCGTATTGTGTAAATTATAAGAATTAAACAAATGTTAAATTAATGTATTTAATGAACAATTGTTACTTTCCATGCTTTAAAACTTTACGAAACACGTTTTAACATCGAGTCTCGATCAAAATCAATTTCTATAAGTTTCTTAATTAATTGCAATACATAAATAAGATGCACATTGTTCGATCAATATTGGAAACATGCATAAATGTTAGTAACAATCGCGGAAATGAACAAACATTCACCGAAACCGTTCGCCTTCGAAAATTTCGATTAGATCGAACAAAGACAATGGAAGAACCGGTAAGTGACCTTGGGGAGGGTATATAAGGAGCCCCCGGTTGTTTAAAATTTCATTGTTCCCGAAGCCTCCGAGGTGGACGCATCTCTTCGTTTTAGGTTTATGGAAGGGGGACCCCTCACCATGGTAACCGGTACTGGCCGCCGGTAAGCGGTGGTCTGTACTGGCGACCACTCTCTCAATCCTTTCTTTTTCTTTCTAACTGTTTCTTTGTCTAATTCATTTCATTTGTACTCTGATTTTAATTTCTACTTGTTTTGACATGTTTATTTTTTTCCACTAACCAAATTCATTTCTATTTTCTATTATGCCATGACTTTAGGTTTCTCTTAGGTTTCTCTTAGATACATTCTCTTAGATGTATCGGAAAACGAAGAACGAAGAACGAAGAGGACTGATGTATTGCATCCTCCGCGGGACTGTTAATTCTATGTATAGATTAAGTTAGTTTTAAGGTTACCATGTACGAGTATCTGTGATCTGCCGAGCAATTATCCAATCTTTAACATCTTTTTGCTCGCTTGCTCGTATCTCAGTCCGGCCACCTCTGCTTGTTGCATAAGCAAGTGACCGGCCGTGGAGGTGGACCGAACGCTCGATCGCTGTCTCTTCTGGTGCGTCCGCTTTGAGAGAGAATATGCTGCCAACACAGGGGCAGGTGTTCGCACCGGTCCCTGCGGAAGTCCTTGTGCCACAAGACCCTCTCTTTGTCATCCTCCGTGAGTCAGGTCCACGCTTTGCGTGGTTCCTGACGCGGAGTTGGGAGAAACGGGGCACTCTATATGAGTGGACGGCGTCGTGCATTTCCTCTTTAATCGGGCCCACTGAGGGGAAACGGGACCGACCTAGTAGGAGCAACTCCACGGTTCGTGTCGCGTATTTCCCAGTTTCGCCTAATTTTTCCATAATGTAATTGCTCGGCAGAATTAAACGAGGAGATCAAAGGAACATTGATTCCGTCCATCTCTGCAGTTAGAATAAGTTAGTTTTAAGGCTGTGATCTGCCAAGCAATTATCCAATCTTTAGCTTAATTTTGCTCGCTTCCTCGTTCCTCGGTCCGGTCACCACTGCTTCTTGTACAAGCAAGTGGCCGGCCGTGTAAGTAGTCCGAACGGTCTATCGCCGTCTCTTCCGGTGTGTCCGCTTCCAGAGGGGGCATGTTGCGACCACAGGAGCAGGCATTTTTGCCGGTCCCTGCGAAAGTCTCCAAAATAAGACCCTCTCGTCGTAAAGATGGAGAAACGGGGCACTCCTCTAGGGGAGTGGTAGGCGTCGTTCGTTTTCTCTGGAATCGGAACCACGGAGGGGAAACGGGATAGACCTAGTAGGACCAACTGCACGGTTCGTGTCGCGTCTTTCCCAATTTTGCCTAATTTTTCCATAATATAACTGCTTGGCAGAACTAAACAAGGAGATCGAAGGAAAATTGATTCTTTCCATCTCTTTGGTTTAGTACCTTCGTTTGTATCGCGTGTCGAGGGTGATTGATGGAACTTTGATTCCATCTATCTCTCTCCGGTTCTCCGCTCGCAGCAACCTCCACGTGGTGAGACCTGGTAATCGGTATTACTCGCGACGAAGTATCACTTACGGCGAGTAACGCCGAGCTAAATGGCTGCGAAATTAGAATAATTATTTAAGATGTGAGAACAAGTAGAAAACAAGATTTTTGTAAGGCGTGTGAGAGCGTGAAGACGTTAATGAAACGAATAACTGGAATGGCCTAGGGGAAAAGTACACACACCATTGTAATCGGGCAAGTTTCTACTTTCAGATGCAACAGGAATTTCTCGAGTTCGTCAATCCGTTCGCGAGATATGGGAGTTGGAAGTTAAGGAATGCTTGAGAAACCATCAAAATTTTCGGAAGTCTGATACTCGAAACCAAAAACTACAAAGGCCTAGGGGAAAAATACACATACCGTTGTAATCGCGCGAGTTTCTACTTTCACATGCAACAGGAATTTCTCGAGTTCGTCTATCCGTTCGCGAGATATGGAAGTGTGAAGTTAAGGAATGGTTGAGAAACCATCAAAATTTTCGGAAGTCTGATACTCGAAACCAAAAACTACAAAGGCCTAGGGGAAAAATACACATACCGTTGTAATTGGGAGAGTTTCTACTTTCAGATGCAACAGGAATTTCTCGAGTTCGTCAATCCGTTCGCGAGATATGGGAGTTGGAAGTTAAGGAATGCTTGAGAAACCATCAAAATTTTCGGAAGTCTGATACTCGAAACCAATAACTACAAAGGCCTAGGGGAAAAATACACATACCGTTGTAATCGTGCGAGTTTCTACTTTCACATGCAACAGGAATTTCTCGAGTTCGTCAACCCGTTCGCGAGATATGGGAGTTTGAAGTTAAGAAATGGTTGAGAAACCATCAAAATTTTCGCAAGTCTGATACTCGAAACCAATAACTACAATGGCCTAGGGGCAAAATACACATACCGTTGTAATTGGGAGAGTTTCTACTTTCAGATGCAACAGAAATTATTCGGATTCGTCAATCCGTTCGCGAAATGTCGGAGTTGGGAGCTAAGAGATGGTTGAGAAACCATCAAAATTTTCGCAAGTCTGATATTCGATAACAATTACTGGAGTGCCCTAGGGGAAAAGTACACACAGCAGTGTGATCGGGCCAGTTTCTACTATCAGATACAACAGGAATTTCTCGAATTCGTCAATCCGTTCGCGAGATATGGGAGTTTGAAGTTAAGGAATGCTTGAGAAACCATCAAAATTTTCGAAAGTCTGATACTCGAAACCAATAACTACAAAGGCCTAGGGGAAAAATACACATACCGTTGTAATCGCGCGAGTTTCTACTTTCACATGCAACAGGAATTTCTCGAGTTCGTCTATCCGTTCGCGAGATATGGAAGTGTGAAGTTAAGGAATGGTTGAGAAACTATCAAAATTTTCGCAAGTCTGATACTCAAAACCAATAACTACCATGGCCTAGGGGAAAAATACACATACCGTTGTAATTGGGAGAGTTTCTACTTTCAGATGCAACAGGAATTTCTCGAGTTCGTCAATCCGTTCGCGAGATATGGGAGTTTGAAGTTAAGGAATGGTTGAGAAACCATCAACATTTTCGCAAGTCTGATACTCGAAACCAATAACTGGAATGGCCTAGGGGAAAAGTACACACACCATTGTAATCGGGCATGTTTCTACTTTCAGATGCAACAGGAATTTCTCGAGTTCGTCAATCCGTTCGCGAGAAATAGGAGTTTGAAGTTAAGGAATGGTTGAGAAACTATTAAAATTTTCGCAAGTCTGATAATCGAAACCAATATCTACAATGGCCTAGGGGGAAAATACACATACCTTTGTAATCGGGCGAGTATCCACTTTCAGATGCAACAGGAATTTCTCGAGTTCGTCAATCCGTTCGCGAGATATGGGAGTTTGAAGTTAAGGAATGGTTGAGAAACCATCGAAATTTTCGCAATTCTGATGCTAGAAACGAATAACTACAAAGGCCTAGGGGAAAAATACACATACCGTTGTAATCGCGCGAGTTTCTACTTTCACATGCAACAGGAATTTCTCGAGTTCGTCTATCCGTTCGCGAGATATGGGAGTTTGAAGTTAAGGAATGGTTGAGAAACCATCAAAATTTACGCAGGTCTGATACTCGAAACCAATAACTACAAAGGCCCAGGGGAAAAACACACATATCTTTGTAATCGAGCGAGTTTCTACTTTCAGATGCAACAGGAATTTCTCGAGTTCGTCAATCCGTTCGCGAGATATGGGAGATTGAAGTTAAGGAATGCTTGAGAAACCATCAAAATTTTCGAAAGTCTGATACTCGAAACCAATAACTACAAAGGCCTAGGGGAAAAATACACATACCGTTGTAATCGCGCGAGTTTCTACTTTCACATGCAACAGGAATTTCTCGAGTTCGTCTATCCGTTCGCGAGATATGGAAGTGTGAAGTTAAGGAATGGTTGAGAAACCATCAAAATTTTCGCAAGTCTGATACTCAAAACCAATAACTACCATGGCCTAGGGGAAAAATACACATACCGTTGTAATTGGGAGAGTTTCTACTTTCAGATGCAACAGGAATTTCTCGAGTTCGTCAATCCGTTCGCGAGATATGGGAGTTTGAAGTTAAGGAATGGTTGAGAAACCATCAAAATTTACGCAAGTCTGATACTCGAAACCAATAACTACAAATCCCCAGGGGAAAAACACACATATCTTTGTAATCGAGCGAGTTTCTACTTTCAGATGCAACAGGAATTTCTCGAGTTCGTCAATCCGTTCGCGAGATATGGGAGATTGAAGTTAAGGAATGCTTGAGAAACCATCAAAATTTTCGAAAGTCTGATACTCGAAACCAATAACTACAAAGGCCTAGGGGAAAAATACACATACCGTTGTAATCGCGCGAGTTTCTACTTTCACATGCAACAGGAATTTCTCGAGTTCGTCTATCCGTTCGCGAGATATGGAAGTGTGAAGTTAAGGAATGGTTGAGAAACCATCAAAATTTTCGCAAGTCTGATACTCAAAACCAATAACTACCATGGCCTAGGGGAAAAATACACATACCGTTGTAATCGGGCGAGTATCCACTTTCAGATGCAACAGGAATTTCTCGAGTTCGTCAATCCGTTCGCGAGATATGGGAGTTTGAAGTTAAGGAATGCTTGAGAAACCATCAAAATTTTCGCAAGTCTGATACTCGAAACCAATAACTGGAATGGCCTAGGGGAAAAGTACACACACCATTGTAATCGGGCATGTTTCTACTTTCAGATGCAACAGGAATTTCTCGAGTTCGTCAATCCGTTCGCGAGAAATAGGAGTTTGAAGTTAAGGAATGGTTGAGAAACTATCAAAATTTTCGCAAGTCTGATAATCGAAACCAATAACTACAATGGCCTAGGGGGAAAATACACATACCTTTGTAATCGGGCGAGTATCCACTTTCAGATGCAACAGGAATTTCTCGTGTTCGTCAATCCGTTCGCGACATATGGGAGTTTGAAGTTAAGGAATGGTTGAGAAACCATCGAAATTTTCGCAATTCTGATGCTAGAAACGAATAACTACAAAGGCCTAGGGGAAAAATACACATACCGGTGTAATCGCGCGAGTTTCTACTTTCACATGCAACAGGAATTTCTCGAGTTCGTCTATCCGTTCGCGAGATATGGGAGTTTGAAGTTAAGGAATGGTTGAGAAACCATCAAAATTTACGCAAGTCTGATACTCGAAACCAATAACTACAAAGGCCCAGGGGAAAAACACACATATCTTTGTAATCGAGCGAGTTTCTACTTTCAGATGCAACAGGAATTTCTCGAGTTCGTCAATCCGTTCGCGAGATATGGGAGATTGAAGTTAAGGAATGCTTGAGAAACCATCAAAATTTTCGAAAGTCTGATACTCGAAACCAATAACTACAAAGGCCTAGGGGAAAAATACACATACCGTTGTAATCGCGCGAGTTTCTACTTTCACATGCAACAGGAATTTCTCGAGTTCGTCTATCCGTTCGCGAGATATGGAAGTGTGAAGTTAAGGAATGGTTGAGAAACCATCAAAATTTTCGGAAGTCTGATACTCGAAACCAATAACTACAAAGGCCTAGGGGAAAAATACACATACCGTTGTAATTGGGAGAGTTTCTACTTTCAGATGCAACAGGAATTTCTCGAGTTCGTCAATCCGTTCGCGAGATATGGGAGTGAGAAGTTAAGGAATGCTTGAGAAACCATCAAAATTTTCGGAAGTCTGATACTCGAAACCAATAACTACAAAGGCCTAGGGGAAAAATACACATACCGTTGTAATCGTGCGAGTTTCTACTTTCACATGCAACAGGAATTTCTCGAGTTCGTCAACCCGTTCGCGAGATATGGGAGTTTGAAGTTAAGGAATGGTTGAGAAACCATCAAAATTTTCGCAAGTCTGATACTCGAAACCAATAACTACAATGGCCTAGGGACAAAATACACATACCGTCGTAATTGGGAGAGTTTCTACTTCCAGATGCAACAGAAATTATTCGGATTCGTCAATCCGTTCGCGAAATGTCGGAGTTGGGAGTTAAGAGATGGTTGAGAAACCATCAAAATTTTCGCAAGTCTGATATTCGATAACAATTACTGGAGTGCCCTAGGGGAAAAGTACACACAGCAGTGTGATCGGGCCAGTTACTACTATCAGATACAACAGGAATTTCTCGAATTCGTCAATCCGTTCGCGAGATATGGGAGTTTGAAGTTAAGGAATGCTTGAGAAACCATCAAAATTTTCGAAAGTCTGATACTCGAAACCAATAACTACAAAGGCCTAGGGGAAAAATACACATACCGTTGTAATCGCGCGAGTTTCTACTTTCACATGCAACAGGAATTTCTCGAGTTCGTCTATCCGTTCGCGAGATATGGAAGTGTGAAGTTAAGGAATGGTTGAGAAACTATCAAAATTTTCGCAAGTCTGATACTCAAAACCAATAACTACCATGGCCTAGGGGAAAAATACACATACCGTTGTAATCGGGCGAGTATCCACTTTCAGATGCAACAGGAATTTCTCGAGTTCGTCAATCCGTTCGCGAGATATGGGAGTTTGAAGTTAAGGAATGGTTGAGAAACCATCAACATTTTCGCAAGTCTGATACTCGAAACCAATAACTGGAATGGCCTAGGGGAAAAGTACACACACCATTGTAATCGGGCATGTTTCTACTTTCAGATGCAACAGGAATTTCTCGAGTTCGTCAATCCGTTCGCGAGAAATAGGAGTTTGAAGTTAAGGAATGGTTGAGAAACTATCAAAATTTTCGCAAGTCTGATAATCGAAACCAATAACTACAATGGCCTAGGGGGAAAATACACATACCTTTGTAATCGGGCGAGTATCCACTTTCAGATGCAACAGGAATTTCTCGTGTTCGTCAATCCGTTCGCGACATATGGGAGTTTGAAGTTAAGGAATGGTTGAGAAACCATCGAAATTTTCGCAATTCTGATGCTAGAAACGAATAACTACAAAGGCCTAGGGGAAAAATACACATACCGGTGTAATCGCGCGAGTTTCTACTTTCACATGCAACAGGAATTTCTCGAGTTCGTCTATCCGTTCGCGAGATATGGGAGTTTGAAGTTAAGGAATGGTTGAGAAACCATCAAAATTTACGCAAGTCTGATACTCGAAACCAATAACTACAAAGGCCCAGGGGAAAAACACACATATCTTTGTAATCGAGCGAGTTTCTACTTTCAGATGCAACAGGAATTTCTCGAGTTCGTCAATCCGTTCGCGAGATATGGGAGATTGAAGTTAAGGAATGCTTGAGAAACCATCAAAATTTTCGAAAGTCTGATACTCGAAACCAATAACTACAAAGGCCTAGGGGAAAAATACACATACCGTTGTAATCGCGCGAGTTTCTACTTTCACATGCAACAGGAATTTCTCGAGTTCGTCTATCCGTTCGCGAGATATGGAAGTGTGAAGTTAAGGAATGGTTGAGAAACCATCAAAATTTTCGGAAGTCTGATACTCGAAACCAATAACTACAAAGGCCTAGGGGAAAAATACACATACCGTTGTAATTGGGAGAGTTTCTACTTTCAGATGCAACAGGAATTTCTCGAGTTCGTCAATCCGTTCGCGAGATATGGGAGTGAGAAGTTAAGGAATGCTTGAGAAACCATCAAAATTTTCGGAAGTCTGATACTCGGAACCAATAACTACAAATCCCCAGGGGAAAAACACACATATCTTTGTAATCGAGCGAGTTTCTACTTTCAGATGCAACAGGAATTTCTCGAGTTCGTCAATCCGTTCGCGAGATATGGGAGATTGAAGTTAAGGAATGCTTGAGAAACCATCAAAATTTTCGAAAGTCTGATACTCGAAACCAATAACTACAAAGGCCTAGGGGAAAAATACACATACCGTTGTAATCGCGCGAGTTTCTACTTTCACATGCAACAGGAATTTCTCGAGTTCGTCTATCCGTTCGCGAGATATGGAAGTGTGAAGTTAAGGAATGGTTGAGAAACCATCAAAATTTTCGCAAGTCTGATACTCAAAACCAATAACTACCATGGCCTAGGGGAAAAATACACATACCGTTGTAATTGGGCGAGTATCCACTTTCAGATGCAACAGGAATTTCTCGAGTTCGTCAATCCGTTCGCGAGATATGGGAGTGAGAAGTTAAGGAATGCTTGAGAAACCATCAAAATTTTCGGAAGTCTGATACTCGAAACCAATAACTACAAAGGCCTAGGGGAAAAATACACATACCGTTGTAATCGTGCGAGTTTCTACTTTCACATGCAACAGGAATTTCTCGAGTTCGTCAACCCGTTCGCGAGATATGGGAGTTTGAAGTTAAGGAATGGTTGAGAAACCATCAAAATTTTCGCAAGTCTGATACTCGAAACCAATAACTACAATGGCCTAGGGACAAAATACACATACCGTCGTAATTGGGAGAGTTTCTACTTCCAGATGCAACAGAAATTATTCGGATTCGTCAATCCGTTCGCGAAATGTCGGAGTTGGGAGTTAAGAGATGGTTGAGAAACCATCAAAATTTTCGCAAGTCTGATATTCGATAACAATTACTGGAGTGCCCTAGGGGAAAAGTACACACAGCAGTGTGATCGGGCCAGTTACTACTATCAGATACAACAGGAATTTCTCGAATTCGTCAATCCGTTCGCGAGATATGGGAGTTTGAAGTTAAGGAATGCTTGAGAAACCATCAAAATTTTCGAAAGTCTGATACTCGAAACCAATAACTACAAAGGCCTAGGGGAAAAATACACATACCGTTGTAATCGCGCGAGTTTCTACTTTCACATGCAACAGGAATTTCTCGAGTTCGTCTATCCGTTCGCGAGATATGGAAGTGTGAAGTTAAGGAATGGTTGAGAAACTATCAAAATTTTCGCAAGTCTGATACTCAAAACCAATAACTACCATGGCCTAGGGGAAAAATACACATACCGTTGTAATCGGGCGAGTATCCACTTTCAGATGCAACAGGAATTTCTCGAGTTCGTCAATCCGTTCGCGAGATATGGGAGTTTGAAGTTAAGGAATGGTTGAGAAACCATCAACATTTTCGCAAGTCTGATACTCGAAACCAATAACTGGAATGGCCTAGGGGAAAAGTACACACACCATTGTAATCGGGCATGTTTCTACTTTCAGATGCAACAGGAATTTCTCGAGTTCGTCAATCCGTTCGCGAGAAATAGGAGTTTGAAGTTAAGGAATGGTTGAGAAACTATCAAAATTTTCGCAAGTCTGATAATCGAAACCAATAACTACAATGGCCTAGGGGGAAAATACACATACCTTTGTAATCGGGCGAGTATCCACTTTCAGATGCAACAGGAATTTCTCGTGTTCGTCAATCCGTTCGCGACATATGGGAGTTTGAAGTTAAGGAATGGTTGAGAAACCATCGAAATTTTCGCAATTCTGATGCTAGAAACGAATAACTACAAAGGCCTAGGGGAAAAATACACATACCGGTGTAATCGCGCGAGTTTCTACTTTCACATGCAACAGGAATTTCTCGAGTTCGTCTATCCGTTCGCGAGATATGGGAGTTTGAAGTTAAGGAATGGTTGAGAAACCATCAAAATTTACGCAAGTCTGATACTCGAAACCAATAACTACAAAGGCCCAGGGGAAAAACACACATATCTTTGTAATCGAGCGAGTTTCTACTTTCAGATGCAACAGGAATTTCTCGAGTTCGTCAATCCGTTCGCGAGATATGGGAGATTGAAGTTAAGGAATGCTTGAGAAACCATCAAAATTTTCGAAAGTCTGATACTCGAAACCAATAACTACAAAGGCCTAGGGGAAAAATACACATACCGTTGTAATCGCGCGAGTTTCTACTTTCACATGCAACAGGAATTTCTCGAGTTCGTCTATCCGTTCGCGAGATATGGAAGTGTGAAGTTAAGGAATGGTTGAGAAACCATCAAAATTTTCGGAAGTCTGATACTCGAAACCAATAACTACAAAGGCCTAGGGGAAAAATACACATACCGTTGTAATTGGGAGAGTTTCTACTTTCAGATGCAACAGGAATTTCTCGAGTTCGTCAATCCGTTCGCGAGATATGGGAGTGAGAAGTTAAGGAATGCTTGAGAAACCATCAAAATTTTCGGAAGTCTGATACTCGGAACCAATAACTACAAATCCCCAGGGGAAAAACACACATATCTTTGTAATCGAGCGAGTTTCTACTTTCAGATGCAACAGGAATTTCTCGAGTTCGTCAATCCGTTCGCGAGATATGGGAGATTGAAGTTAAGGAATGCTTGAGAAACCATCAAAATTTTCGAAAGTCTGATACTCGAAACCAATAACTACAAAGGCCTAGGGGAAAAATACACATACCGTTGTAATCGCGCGAGTTTCTACTTTCACATGCAACAGGAATTTCTCGAGTTCGTCTATCCGTTCGCGAGATATGGAAGTGTGAAGTTAAGGAATGGTTGAGAAACCATCAAAATTTTCGCAAGTCTGATACTCAAAACCAATAACTACCATGGCCTAGGGGAAAAATACACATACCGTTGTAATCGGGCGAGTATCCACTTTCAGATGCAACAGGAATTTCTCGAGTTCGTCAATCCGTTCGCGAGATATGGGAGTTTGAAGTTAAGGAATGGTTGAGAAACCATCAACATTTTCGCAAGTCTGATACTCGAAACCAATAACTGGAATGGCCTAGGGGAAAAGTACACACACCATTGTAATCGGGCATGTTTCTACTTTCAGATGCAACAGGAATTTCTCGAGTTCGTCAATCCGTTCGCGAGAAATAGGAGTTTGAAGTTAAGGAATGGTTGAGAAACTATCAAAATTTTCGCAAGTCTGATAATCGAAACCAATAACTACAATGGCCTAGGGGGAAAATACACATACCTTTGTAATCGGGCGAGTATCCACTTTCAGATGCAACAGGAATTTCTCGTGTTCGTCAATCCGTTCGCGACATATGGGAGTTTGAAGTTAAGGAATGGTTGAGAGACCATCGAAATTTTCGCAATTCTGATGCTAGAAACGAATAACTACAAAGGCCTAGGGGAAAAATACACATACCGGTGTAATCGCGCGAGTTTCTACTTTCACATGCAACAGGAATTTCTCGAGTTCGTCTATCCGTTCGCGAGATATGGGAGTTTGAAGTTAAGGAATGGTTGAGAAACCATCAAAATTTACGCAAGTCTGATACTCGAAACCAATAACTACAAAGGCCCAGGGGAAAAACACACATATCTTTGTAATCGAGCGAGTTTCTACTTTCAGATGCAACAGGAATTTCTCGAGTTCGTCAATCCGTTCGCGAGATATGGGAGATTGAAGTTAAGGAATGCTTGAGAAACCATCAAAATTTTCGAAAGTCTGATACTCGAAACCAATAACTACAAAGGCCTAGGGGAAAAATACACATACCGTTGTAATCGCGCGAGTTTCTACTTTCACATGCAACAGGAATTTCTCGAGTTCGTCTATCCGTTCGCGAGATATGGAAGTGTGAAGTTAAGGAATGGTTGAGAAACCATCAAAATTTTCGGAAGTCTGATACTCGAAACCAATAACTACAAAGGCCTAGGGGAAAAATACACATACCGTTGTAATTGGGAGAGTTTCTACTTTCAGATGCAACAGGAATTTCTCGAGTTCGTCAATCCGTTCGCGAGATATGGGAGTGAGAAGTTAAGGAATGCTTGAGAAACCATCAAAATTTTCGGAAGTCTGATACTCGAAACCAATAACTACAAAGGCCTAGGGGAAAAATACACATACCGTTGTAATCGTGCGAGTTTCTACTTTCACATGCAACAGGAATTTCTCGAGTTCGTCAACCCGTTCGCGAGATATGGGAGTTTGAAGTTAAGGAATGGTTGAGAAACCATCAAAATTTTCGCAAGTCTGATACTCGAAACCAATAACTACAATGGCCTAGGGACAAAATACACATACCGTCGTAATTGGGAGAGTTTCTACTTCCAGATGCAACAGAAATTATTCGGTTTCGTCAATCCGTTCGCGAAATGTCGGAGTTGGGAGTTAAGAGATGGTTGAGAAACCATCAAAATTTTCGCAAGTCTGATATTCGATAACAATTACTGGAGTGCCCTAGGGGAAAAGTACACACAGCAGTGTGATCGGGCCAGTTACTACTATCAGATACAACAGGAATTTCTCGAATTCGTCAATCCGTTCGCGAGATATGGGAGTTTGAAGTTAAGGAATGCTTGAGAAACCATCAAAATTTTCGAAAGTCTGATACTCGAAACCAATAACTACAAAGGCCTAGGGGAAAAATACACATACCGTTGTAATCGCGCGAGTTTCTACTTTCACATGCAACAGGAATTTCTCGAGTTCGTCTATCCGTTCGCGAGATATGGAAGTGTGAAGTTAAGGAATGGTTGAGAAACTATCAAAATTTTCGCAAGTCTGATACTCAAAACCAATAACTACCATGGCCTAGGGGAAAAATACACATACCGTTGTAATCGGGCGAGTATCCACTTTCAGATGCAACAGGAATTTCTCGAGTTCGTCAATCCGTTCGCGAGATATGGGAGTTTGAAGTTAAGGAATGGTTGAGAAACCATCAACATTTTCGCAAGTCTGATACTCGAAACCAATAACTGGAATGGCCTAGGGGAAAAGTACACACACCATTGTAATCGGGCATGTTTCTACTTTCAGATGCAACAGGAATTTCTCGAGTTCGTCAATCCGTTCGCGAGAAATAGGAGTTTGAAGTTAAGGAATGGTTGAGAAACTATCAAAATTTTCGCAAGTCTGATAATCGAAACCAATAACTACAATGGCCTAGGGGGAAAATACACATACCTTTGTAATCGGGCGAGTATCCACTTTCAGATGCAACAGGAATTTCTCGTGTTCGTCAATCCGTTCGCGACATATGGGAGTTTGAAGTTAAGGAATGGTTGAGAAACCATCGAAATTTTCGCAATTCTGATGCTAGAAACGAATAACTACAAAGGCCTAGGGGAAAAATACACATACCGGTGTAATCGCGCGAGTTTCTACTTTCACATGCAACAGGAATTTCTCGAGTTCGTCTATCCGTTCGCGAGATATGGGAGTTTGAAGTTAAGGAATGGTTGAGAAACCATCAAAATTTACGCAAGTCTGATACTCGAAACCAATAACTACAAAGGCCCAGGGGAAAAACACACATATCTTTGTAATCGAGCGAGTTTCTACTTTCAGATGCAACAGGAATTTCTCGAGTTCGTCAATCCGTTCGCGAGATATGGGAGATTGAAGTTAAGGAATGCTTGAGAAACCATCAAAATTTTCGAAAGTCTGATACTCGAAACCAATAACTACAAAGGCCTAGGGGAAAAATACACATACCGTTGTAATCGCGCGAGTTTCTACTTTCACATGCAACAGGAATTTCTCGAGTTCGTCTATCCGTTCGCGAGATATGGAAGTGTGAAGTTAAGGAATGGTTGAGAAACCATCAAAATTTTCGGAAGTCTGATACTCGAAACCAATAACTACAAAGGCCTAGGGGAAAAATACACATACCGTTGTAATTGGGAGAGTTTCTACTTTCAGATGCAACAGGAATTTCTCGAGTTCGTCAATCCGTTCGCGAGATATGGGAGTGAGAAGTTAAGGAATGCTTGAGAAACCATCAAAATTTTCGGAAGTCTGATACTCGGAACCAATAACTACAAAGGCCTAGGGGAAAAATACACATACCGTTGTAATCGTGCGAGTTTCTACTTTCACATGCAACAGGAATTTCTCGAGTTCGTCAACCCGTTCGCGAGATATGGGAGTTTGAAGTTAAGGAATGGTTGAGAAACCATCAAAATTTTCGCAAGTCTGATACTCGAAACCAATAACTACAATGGCCTAGGGACAAAATACACATACCGTCGTAATTGGGAGAGTTTCTACTTCCAGATGCAACAGAAATTATTCGGATTCGTCAATCCGTTCGCGAAATGTCGGAGTTGGGAGTTAAGAGATGGTTGAGAAACCATCAAAATTTTCGCAAGTCTGATATTCGATAACAATTACTGGAGTGCCCTAGGGGAAAAGTACACACAGCAGTGTGATCGGGCCAGTTACTACTATCAGATACAACAGGAATTTCTCGAATTCGTCAATCCGTTCGCGAGATATGGGAGTTTGAAGTTAAGGAATGCTTGAGAAACCATCAAAATTTTCGAAAGTCTGATACTCGAAACCAATAACTACAAAGGCCTAGGGGAAAAATACACATACCGTTGTAATCGCGCGAGTTTCTACTTTCACATGCAACAGGAATTTCTCGAGTTCGTCTATCCGTTCGCGAGATATGGAAGTGTGAAGTTAAGGAATGGTTGAGAAACTATCAAAATTTTCGCAAGTCTGATACTCAAAACCAATAACTACCATGGCCTAGGGGAAAAATACACATACCGTTGTAATTGGGAGAGTGTCTACTTTCAGATGCAACAGGAATTTCTCGAGTTCGTCAATCCGTTCGCGAGATATGGGAGTTTGAAGTTAAGGAATGCTTGAGAAACCATCAAAATTTTCGGAAGTCTGATACTCGAAACCAATAACTACAAAGGCCTAGGGGAAAAATACACATACCGTTGTAATCGGGCGAGTATCCACTTTCAGATGCAACAGGAATTTCTCGAGTTCGTCAATCCGTTCGCGAGATATGGGAGTTTGAAGTTAAGGAATGGTTGAGAAACCATCAACATTTTCGCAAGTCTGATACTCGAAACCAATAACTGGAATGGCCTAGGGGAAAAGTACACACACCATTGTAATCGGGCATGTTTCTACTTTCAGATGCAACAGGAATTTCTCGAGTTCGTCAATCCGTTCGCGAGAAATAGGAGTTTGAAGTTAAGGAATGGTTGAGAAACTATCAAAATTTTCGCAAGTCTGATAATCGAAACCAATAACTACAATGGCCTAGGGGGAAAATACACATACCTTTGTAATCGGGCGAGTATCCACTTTCAGATGCAACAGGAACTTCTCGAGTTCGTCAATCCGTTCGCGAGGTATGGGAGTTTGAAGTTAAGGAATGGTTGAGAAACCATCGAAATTTTCGCAATTCTGATGCTAGAAACGAATAACTGGAATGGCATAGGGGAAAAGTACACTCACCATTCTAATCGGGCGAGTGTCTACTTTCAGATGCAATAGGAGTTTCTGGAGTTCGTCAATCCGTTCGCGAGATATGGGAGCTTGAAGTTAAGGAATGGTTGAGAACCCATCAAAATTTTCGCAAGCCTGATACACGAAACCAATAAGTACAAAGGCCTAGGGAAAAACACACATATCTTTGTAATCGGGCGAGTTTCTACTTTTAGATGCAACAGGAATTTCTCGAGTTCGTCTATCCGTTCGCGAGATATGGGAGTTTGAAGTTAAGGAATGGTTGAGAAACCATCAAAATTTTCGCAAGTCTGATACTCGAAACCAATAACTACCAAGGCCTAGGGGAAAAATACACATACCCTTGTAATCGGGCGGGTTTCCACTCTCAGATGCAACAGGAATTTCTCGAGTTCGTCAATCCGTTCGCGAGATGTGGGAGTTTGATGTTAAGGATTTGTTGAGAAACGATCAAAATTTTCGCAAGTCTGATACTCGAAATCAATAACTGGAATGCCCTAGGGGAAAAGTACACACATATTTTTGTAATCGGGCGAGTTTCAAATTTCAAACGCAACAGGAATTTCTCAAGTTCGTCAATCCGTTCGCGAGATATGGGAGTTTGAACTTAAGGAATGCTTGAGAAACCATCAAAATTTTCGCAAGTCTGATACTCGAAACCAATAACTACAAAGGCCTAGGGGAAAATGCACATACCTTTGTAATCGGGCGAGTTTCCACTTTCAGATGCAACAGGAATTTCTCGAGTTCGTCATTCCGTTCGCGAAATATGGGAGTTTGAAGTTAAGGAATGGTTGAGAAACCATCAAAACTTTCGCAATTCTGATGCTAGAATCGAATAACTGGAATGGCCTACAGGAAAAGTACACACACCGTTGTAATCGGGCGAGTTTCTACTTTCAGATGCAACAACAATTGCTCGAGTTCGTCAATCCGTTCGCGAGATATGGGAGTTTGAAGTTAAGGAATGCTTGAGAAACCATCAAAATTTTCGCAAGTCTGATACTCGAAACCAATAACTGGAATGGCCCAGGGGAAAAGTACACACACCATTGTAATCGTGCGAGTTTCTACTTTCAGATGCAACAGGAAATTCTAGAGTTCGTCCATCCGTTCGCGAGATATGGGAGTTTGAAGTTATGGCATGGTTGAGAAACAATCAAAATTTTCGCAATTCTGATATTCGAAACCAATAACTACAAATGCCTAGGGGAAAAATACACATACCGTTGTAATCGGGCGAGATTCTACTTTCACATGCAACAGGAATTTCTCGAGTTCGTCAATCCATTCGCGAGATATGGGAGATTGAAGTTAAGGAATGGTTGAGAAACCATCAAAATTTCGAAAGTCTGCTACTCGAAATCAAAAACTGGAATGGCCTAGGGGAAAAGTACACACACCATTGTAATCGGGCGAGTTTCTGCTTTCAGATGCAACAGAAATTTCTCGAGTTCGTCAATCCGTTCGCGAGATATGGGAGTTTGAAGTTAAGGAATGCTTGAGGAACCATCAAAGTTTTCGAAAGTCTGATTCTCGAAACCAATAACTACGAAGGCCTAGGAGAAAAATGCACATACCGTTGTAATCGGGCGAGTTTCTACTTTCACGTGCAACGGGAATTTCTCGAGTTCGTCAATCCGTTCGCGAGATATGGGAGTTTGAAGTTAAGGAATGGTTGAGAAACCATCAAAATTTTCGCAAGTCTGATACTCGAAATCAATAACTCCTATGGCCTAGGGCAAAAATGCACATACCGTTGTAATCGGGCGAGTTTCTGCTTTCAAATGCAATAGGAAATTCTCGAGTTCGTCAATCCGTTCACGAGATATGGAAGTGTGAAGTTAAGGAATGCTTGAGAAACCATCAAAATTTTCGCAAGTCTGATACTCGAAACCAATAACTACAAAGGCGTAGGGGAAAAATGCACATACCTTTGTAATCGGGCGAGCTTCTGCTTACAGACGCAATTGGAAATTCTCGAGTTCGTCAATCCGTTCGCGAGATATGGGAGTTTGAAGTTAAGGAATGGTTGAGAGACCATCAAAATTTTCGCAAGTCTGATACTCGAACCAATAAGTACAAAGGCCTAGGGGAAAAATACACATCCCGTTGTAATCGGGCGAGTTTCTACTTCCACATGCAACAGGAATTTCTCGAGTTCGACAATCCGTTCGCGAGATATGGGAGTTTGAAGTTAAGGAATGGTTGAGAAACCATCAAAATTTTCGCAAGTCTGATACTCGAAATCAATAACTCCTATGGCCTAGGGCAAAAATGCACATACCGTTGTAATCGGGCGAGTTTCTGCTTTCAGATGCAATAGGAAATTCTCGAGTTCGTCAATCCGTTCGCGAGATGTGGGAGTTTGAAGTTAAGGAATGGTTGAGAAACGATCAAAATTTTCGCAAGTCTGATACTCGAAATCAATAACTGGAATGGCCTAGGGGAAAAGTACACACACCATTGTAATCGGGCGAGTTTCTGCTTTCAGATGCAACAGAAATTTCTCGAGTTCGTCAATCCGTTCGCGAGATATGGGAGTTTGAAGTTAAGGAATGCTTGAGGATCCATCAAAGTTTTCGAGAGTCTGATTCTCGAAACCAATAACTACGAAGGCCTAGGAGAAAAATACACATACCGTTGTAATCGGGCGAGTTTCTACTTTCACGTGCAACAGGAATTTCTCGAGTTTGTCAATCCGTCCGCGAAAAATGGGAGTTTGAAGTTAAGGAATGGTTGAGAAACCATCAAAATTTTCGCAAGTCTGATACTCGAATACAATAGCAACTATGGCCAAGGGCAAAAATACACATACCGTTGTAATCGGACGAGTTTCTGCTTTCAGATGCAATAGGAAATTCTCGAGTTCGTCAATCCGTTCGCGAGATATGGAAGTTTGAATTTAAGGAATGATTGAGAAACCATGAAAATTTTCGCAAGTCTGATACTCGAAACCAATAACTGGAATGGCCTAGGGAAAAGTACACACACCATTGTAATCGTGCGAGTTTCTACTTTCAGATGCAACAGGAATTTCTCGAGTTCGTCATTCCGTTCGCGAGATATGGGAGTTTGAAGTTAAGGAATGGTTGAGAAACCATCAAAATTTTCGCAAGTCTGATACTCGAAACCAATAACAACAAAGGCATAGGGGAAAAATGCACATACCTTTGTAATCGGGCGAGTTTCCACTTTTAGATGCAACAGGAATTTCTCGAGTTCGTCATTCCGTTCGCGAGATATGGGAGTTTGAAGTTAAGGAGTGGTTGAGAAACCTTCAAAATTTTCGCAATTCTGATGCTAGAAACCAAGAACTACAATGGCCTAGGGGAAAAATGCACATACCGTTGAAATCGGGCGAGTTTCTGCTTTCAGATGCAACAGGAATTTCTCGAGTTCGTCAATCCGTTCGCGAGATATGGGAGTTAGAAATTATGGAATGCATGAGAAACCGTCAACATTTTCGCAAGTCTGATACTCGAAACCAATAACTACTATGGCCTAGGGCAAAAATACACATACCGTTGTAATCGGGCGAGTTTCTGCTTTCGGATGCAATAGGAAATTCTCGAGTTCGTCAATCCGTCCGCGAAAAATGGGAGTTTGAAGTTAAGGTATGGTTGAGAAACCATCAAAATTTTCGCAAGTCTGATACTCGAATACAAAAGCAACTATGGCCAAGGGCAAAAATACACATACCGTTATAATCGGGCGAGTTTCTGCTTTCAGATGCAACAGGAATTTCTCGAGTTCGTCAATCCGTTCGCGAGATATGGGAGTTTGAAGTTAAGGAATGGTTGAAGAACCATCAAAATTTTCGCAAGTCTGATACTCGTAATCAATAACTCCTATGGCCTAGGGCAAAAATGTACATACCGTTGTAATCGGGCGAGCTTCTGCTTTCAGATGAAATAGGAAATTCTCGAGTTCGTCAATCCGTTCGCGAGATGTGGGAGTTTGAAGTTAAGGAATGCTTGAGGAACCATCAAAGTTTTCGAAAGTCTGATACTCGAAACCAATAACTACAAAGGCCTAGGGGAAAAATACACATACCGTTGTAATCGCCCGAGTTTCTACTTTCACATGCAACAGGAATTTCTCGAGTTCGTCTATCCGTTCGCGAGATATGGATGTGTGAAGTTAAGGAATGGTTGAGAAACCATCAAAATTTTCGCAAGTCTGATACTCAAAACCAATAACTACCATGGCCTAGGGGAAAAATACACATACCGTTGTAATCGTGCGAGTTTCTACTTTCACATGCAACAGGAATTTCTCGAGTTCGTCAACCCGTTCGCGAGATATGGGAGTTTGAAGTTAAGGAATGGTTGAAAAACCATCAAAATTTTCGCAAGTCTGATACTCGAAACCAATAACTACAATGGCCTAGGGGCAAAATACACATACCGTTGTAATTGCGAGAGTTTCTACTTTCAGATTGAACAGAAATTATTCGGATTCGTCAATCCGTTCGCGAAATGTCGGAGTTGGGAGTTAAGAGATGGTTGAGAAACCATCAAAATTTTCGCAAGTCTGATATTCGATAACAATTACTGGAGTGCCCTAGGGGAAAAGTACACACAGCAGTGTGATCGGGCCAGTTTCTACTATCAGATACAACAGGAATTTCTCGAATTCGTCAATCCGTTCGCGAGATATGGGAGTTTGAAGTTAAGGAATGCTTGAGAAACCATCAAAATTTTCGAAAGTCTGATACTCGAAACCAATAACTACAAAGGCCTAGGGGAAAAATACACATACCGTTGTAATCGCGCGAGTTTCTACTTTCACATGCAACAGGAATTTCTCGAGTTCGTCTATCCGTTCGCGAGATATGGAAGTGTGAAGTTAAGGAATGGTTGAGAAACTATCAAAATTTTCGCAAGTCTGATACTCAAAACCAATCACTACCATGGCCTAGGGGAAAAATACACATACCGTTGTAATTGGGAGAGTTTCTACTTTCAGATGCAACAGGAATTTCTCGAGTTCGTCAATCCGTTCGCGAGATATGGGAGTTTGAAGTTAAGGAATGCTTGAGAAACCATCAAAATTTTCGGAAGTCTGATACTCGAAACCAATAACTACAAAGGCCTAGGGGAAAAATACACATACCGTTGTAATCGGGCGAGTATCCACTTTCAGATGCAACAGGAATTTCTCGAGTTCGTCAATCCGTTCGCGAGATATGGGAGTTTGAAGTTAAGGAATGGTTGAGAAACCATCAACATTTTCGCAAGTCTGATACTCGAAACCAATAACTGGAATGGCCTAGGGGAAAAGTACACACACCATTGTAATCGGGCATGTTTCTACTTTCAGATGCAACAGGAATTTCTCGAGTTCGTCAATCCGTTCGCGAGATATGGGAGTTTGAAGTTAAGGAATGGTTGAGAAACCATCAACATTTTCGCAAGTCTGATACTCGAAACCAATAACTGGAATGGCCTAGGGGAAAAGTACACACACCATTGTAATCGTGCGAGTTTCTACTTTCAGATGCAACAGGAATTTCTCGAGTTCGTCATTCCGTTCACGAGATATGGGAGTTTGAAGTTAAAGAATGGTTGAGAAACCATCAAAATTTTCGCAAGTCTGATACTCGAAACCAATAACTACAAAGGCATAGGGTAAAAATGCACATACCTTTGTAATCGGGCGAGTTTCCACTTTTAGATGCAACGGGAATTTCTCGAGTTCGTCATTCCGTTCGCGAGATATGGGAGTTTGAAGTTAAGGAATGGTTGAGAAACCTTCAAAATTTTCGCAATTCTGATGCTAGAAACCAATAACTACAATGGCCTAGGGGAAAAATACACATACCGTTGTAATCGGGCGAGTTTCTGCATTCAGATGCAATAGGAAATTCTAGAGTTCGTCCATCCGTTCGCGAGATATGGGAGTTTGAAGTTATGGCATGGTTGAGAAACAATCAAAATTTTCGCAATTCTGATATTCGAAACCAATAACTACAAATGCCTAGGGGAAAAATACACATACCGTTGTAATCGGGCGAGATTCTACTTTCACATGCAACAGGAATTTCTCGCGTTCGTCAATCCGTTCGCGAAATATGGGAGTTTGAAGTTAAGGAATGGTTGCGAAACCATAAAAATTTTCGCAGGTCTGATACTCGAAACCAATAACTGGAATGGCCTAGGGGAAAGGTACACACACAGTTGTAATCGGGCGAGCTTCTGCTTTCAGACGCAATAGGAAATTCTCGAGTTCGTCAATCCGTTCGCGAGATATGGGAGTTTGAAGTTAAGGAATGGTTGAGAGACCATCAAAATTTTCGCAAGTCTGATACTCGAAACCAATAACTACAAAAGCCTAGGGGAAAAATACACATCCCGTTGTAATCAGGCGAGTTTCTACTTCCACATGCAACAGGAATTTCTCGAGTTCGTCAATCCGTTCGCGAGATATGGGAGTTTGAAGTTAAGGAATGGTTGAGGAACCATCAAAATTTTCGCAAGTCTGATACTCGAAATCAATAACTCCTATGGCCTAGGGCAAAAATGCACATACCGTTGTAATCGGGCGAGTTTCTGCTTTCAGATGCAATAGGAAATTCTCGAGTTCGTCAATCCGTTCGCGAGATGAGGGAGTTTGAAGTTAAGGAATTGTTGAGAAACGATCAAAATTTTTCGCAAGTCTGATACTCGAAATCAAAAACTGGAATGGCCTAGGGGAAAAGTACACACACCATTGTAATAGGGCGAGTATCTGCTTTCAGATGCAACAGAAATTTCTCGAGTTCGTCAATCCGTTCGCGAGATATGGGAGTTTGAAGTTAAGGAATGCTTGAGGAACCATCAAAGTTTTCGAAAGTCTGATTCTCGAAACCAATAACTACGAAGGCCTAGGAGAAAAATGCACATACCGTTGTAATCGGGCGAGTTTCTACTTTCACGTGCAACAGGAATTTCTCGAGTTCGTCAATCCGTTCGCGAGATATGGGAGTTTGAAGTTAAGGAATGGTTGAGAAACCATCAAAATATTCGCAAGTCTGATACTCGAAATCAATAACTCCTATGGCCTAGGGCAAAAATGCACATACCGTTGTAATCGGGCGAGTTTCTGCTTTCAGATGCAATAGGAAATTCTCGAGTTCGTCAATCCGTTCGCGAGATGAGGGAGTTTGAAGTTAAGGAATTGTTGAGAATCGATCAAAATTTTTCGCAGGTCTGATACTCGAAACCAATAACTGGAATGGCCTAGGGGAAAGGTACACACACTGTTGTAATCGGGCGAGCTTCTGCTTTCAGACGCAATAGGAAATTCTCGAGTTCGTCAATCCGTTCGCGAGATATGGGAGTTTGAAGTTAAGGAATGGTTGAGAGACCATCAAAATTTTCGCAAGTCTGATACTCGAAACCAATAACTACAAAGGCATAGGGGAAAAATGCACATACCTTTGTAATCGGGCGAGCTTCTGCTTTCAGACGCAATAGGAAATTCTTGAGTTCGTCAATCCGTTCGCGAGATATGGGAGTTTGAAGTTAAGGAATGGTTGAGAGACCATCAAAATTTTCACAAGTCTGATACTCGAACCAATAACTACAAAGGCCTAGGGGAAAAATACACATCCCGTTGTAATCGGGCGAGTTTCTACTTCCACATGCAACAGGAATTTCTCGAGTTCGACAATCCGCTCGCGAGATATGGGAGTTTGAAGTTAAGGAATGGTTGAGAAACCATCAAAATTTTCGCAAGTCTGATACTCGAAATCAATAACTGGAATGGCCTAGGGGAAAAGTACACACACCATTGTAATCGGGCGAGTTTCTGCTTTCAGATGCAACAGAAATTTCTCGAGTTCGTCAATCCGTTCGCGAGATATGGGAGTTTGAAGTTAAGGAATGCTTGAGGAACCATCAAAGTTTTCGAGAGTCTGATTCTCGAAACCAATAACTACGAAGGCCTAGGAGAAAAATACACATACCGTTGTAATCGGGCGAGTTTCTACTTTCACGTGCAACAGGAATTTCTCGAGTTTGTCAATCCGTCCGCGAAAAATGGGAGTTTGAAGTTAAGGAATGGTTGAGAAACCATCAAAATTTTCGCAAGTCTGATACTCGAATACAATAGCAACTATGGCCAAGGGCAAAAATACACATACCGTTGTAATCGGGCGAGTTTCTGCTTTCAGATGCAATAGGAAATTCTCGAGTTCGTCAATCCGTTCGCGAGATATGGAAGTTTGAATTTAAGGAATGATATCAGGAACCATGAAAATTTTCGCAAGTCTGATACTCGAAACCAATAACTGGAATGGCCTAGGGGAAAAGTACACACACCATTGTAATCGTGCGAGTTTCTACTTTCAGATGCAACAGGAATTTCTCGAGTTCGTCATTCCGTTCGCGAGATATGGGAGTTTGAAGTTAAGGAATGGTTGAGAAACCATCAAAATTTTCGCAAGTCTGATACTCGAAACCAATAACTACAATGGTCTAGGGGAAAATACACATACCGTTGTAATCGTGCGAGTTTCTGCTTTCAGATGCAATAGGAAATTCTCGAGTTCGTCAATCCGTTCGCGAGATGTGATAGTTTGAAGTTAAGGAATGCTTGAGGAACCATCAAAGTTTTCGAAAGTCTGATACTCGAAATCAATAACTGGAATGGCCTAGGGGAAAAGTACATACACCATTGTAATCGGGCGAGTTTCTACTTTCAGATGCAACAGGAATTTCTCGAGTTCGTCAATCCGTTCGCGAAAAATGGGAGTTTGAAATTAAGGAATGGTTGAGAATCTATCAAAATTTTCGCAAGTCTGATACTCGAAACCAATAACTACAATGGTATAGGGGAAAAATAGACATACCGTTGTAATCGGGCGAGTTTCTACTTTCAGATACAACAGGAATTTCTCGAGTTCGTCAATCCGTTCGCGAGATGTGGGAGTTTGAAGTTAAGGAATGGTTGAGAATCTATCAAAATTTTCGCAAGTCTGATACTCGAAACCAATAACAACAATGGCATAGGGGAACAATACACATACCGTTGTAATCGGGCGAGTTTCCACTTTCAGATGCAACGAGAATTTCTCGAGTTCGTCAATCCGTTCGCGAGATATGGGAGTTTGAAGTTAAGGAATGGTAGAGAAACCATCAAAATTTTCGCAATTCTGATGCTAGAAACGAATAACTGGAATGGCCTAGGGGAGAAGTACACACACCATTGTAATCGGTCGACTTTCTACTTTCAGATGCCACAGGAAATAATTGAGTTCGTCAATCCGTTCGCGAGATGTGGGAGTTTGAAGTTAAGGAATGGTTGAGAAACGATCAAAATTTTCGCAAGTCTGATACTCGAAACCAATAACTACAAAGGCCTACGGGAAAAATACACATATCTCTGTAACCGGGTGAGTTTCCACTATCAGATGAAACAGGAATTTCTCGAGTTCCTCAATCCGTTCGCGAGATATCGGAGTTTGAGGTTAAGGAATGGTTGAGAAACCATCACAATTTTCGCAAGTCTAATACTCGAAACCAATAACTACTATGGCCTAGGGGAAAAGTACACATACCGCTGTAATCGGGCGAGTTTCTGCTTTCAGATGCAATAGGAAATTCTCGAGTTCGTCAATCCGATCGTGAGATGTGGGAGTTGGAAGCTAAGGAATGGTTGAAAAACCATCAAAATTTTCGCAAGTCTGGTATTCGAAACCAATAACTACAATGGTCTAGGGGAAAATACACATACCGTTGTAATCGGGCGAGTTTCTGCTTTCAGATGCAATAGGAAATTCTCGAGTTCGTCAATCCGTTCGCGAGATATGGAAGTGTGAAGTTAAGGAATTGTTGAGAAACCATCAAAATTTTCGCAAGTCTGATACTCGAAACCAATAAGTGGAATGGCCTAGGGGAAAAGTACACATACCATTGTAATCGGGCGAGTTTCTACTTTCAGATGCAACAGGAATTTCTCGAGTTCGTCAATCCGTTCGCGAGAAATGGGAGTTTGAAGTTAAGGAATGGTTGAGAAACCATCAAAATTTTCGCAATTCTGATGATAGAAACGAATAACTGGAATGGCCTAGGGGAAAAACACACATATCATTGTATGCGGGCGAGTTTCTACTTTCAGATGCAACAGTAATTTCTCAAGTTCGTCAATCCGTTCGCGAGCTAGGGGAGTTTGAACTTAAGGAATGCTTGAGAAACCATCAAAATTTTCGAAAGTCTGATACTCGAAACCAATAACTACAAAGGCCTAGGGGAAAATGCACATACCTTTGCAATCGGGCGAGTTTCCACTTTCAGATGCAACAGGAATTTCTCGAGTTCGTCTTTCCGTTCGCGAGATATGGGAGTTTGAAGTTAAGGAATGGTTGAGAAACAATCAAAATTTTCGCAATTCTGATGGTAGAAACGAATAACTGGAATGGCCTAGGGGAAAAGTACACACACCGTTATAATCGGGCGAGTTTCTACTTTCAGATGCAACAAGAATTGCTCGAGTTCGTCAATCCGTTCGCGAGATATGGGAGTTTGAAGTTAAGGAATGGTTGAGGAACCATCAAAATTTTCGCAAGTCTGATACTCGAAACCAATAACTACAATGGCCTAGGGGAAAAATACACATACCGTTGTAATCGGTCGAGTTTCTACTTTCAGATGCAACAGGAATTTCTCGAGTTCGTCAATCCGTTCGCGAGATATGGGAGTTTGAAGTTAAGGAATGGTTGAGGAACCATCAAAATTTTCGCAAGTCTGATACTCGAAACCAATAACTACAAAGGCCTAGGGGAAAAACACACATATCTTTGTATTCGTGCGAGTTTCTAATTTCAGATGCAACAGGAATTTCTCGAGTTCGTCAATCCGTTTGCGAGATATGGGAGTTTGAAGTTAAGGAATGGTTGAGAAACCATCAAAATTTTCGCAAGTCTGATACTCGAAACCAATAACTATTAAGGCCTAGGGAAAAATACACATACATTTCTAATAGGGCGATTTTCCACTTTCAGATGCAACAGGAATTTCTCGAGTTCGTCAATCCGTTCGCGAGCTATGGGAGTTTGAAGATAAGGAATGCTTGAGAAACCATCAAAATTTTCGAAAGTCTGATAGTCGAAACCAATAACTACAAAGGCCTAGGGGAAAATGCACATACCTTTGCAATCGGGCGAGTTTCCACTTTCAGGTGCAACAGGAATTTCTCGAGTTCGTCATTCCGTTCGCGAGATATGGGAGTTTGAAGTTGAGGAATGGTTGCGAAACGCTCAAAATTTTCGCAACTCTGATACTCGAAACCAATAACTACAATGGCCTAGGGGAAAAACACACATATCATTGTAATCGGGCGAGTTTCTACTTTCAGATGCAACAGGAATTTCTCAAGTTCTTCAATCCGTTCGCGAGCTATGGGAGTTTGAACTTAAGGAATGCTTGAGAAACCATCAAAATTTTCGAAAGTCTGATACTCGAAACCAATAACTACAAAGGCCTAGGGGAAAATGCACATACCTTTGCAATCGGGCGAGTTTCCACTTTCAGGTGCAACAGGAATTTCTCGAGTTCGTCATTCCGTTCGCGAGATATGGGAGTTTGAAGTTAAGGAATGGTTGAGAAACAATCAAAATTTTCGCAATTCTGATGCTAGAAACGAATAACTGGAATGGCCTAGGGGAAAAGTACACTTACCGTTGTAATCGGGCGTGTTTCTACTTTCAGATGCAACAAGAATTGCTCGAGTTCGTCAATCCGTTCGCGAGCTAGGGGAGTTTGAACTTAAGGAATGCTTGAGAAACCATCAAAATTTTCGAAAGTCTGATACTCGAAACCAATAACTACAAAGGCCTAGGGGAAAATGCACATACCGTTGTAATCGGGCGAGTTTCTACTTCAACATGCAACAGGAATTTCTCGAGTTCGTCAATCCGTTCGCGAGATATGGGACTTTGATGCTAAGGATTGGTTGAGAAACCATCCAAATTTTCGCTGGTCTGATACACGAAACCAATAACTGGAATGGCCTAGGGGAAAAGTACACACACCATTGTATTCGGGCGAGTTTCTGCTTTCAGATGCAACAGGAATTTCTCGATTGCGTCAATCCGTTCGCGAGGTAAGCGAGTTTGAAGTTAAGGAATGGTTGAGAATCCATCAAAATTTTCGCAAGTCTGATACTCGAAACCAATAACTACAAAGGTCTAGGGGGAAAACACACATATATTTGTAATCGGGCGAGTTTCTACTTTCAGGTGCAACAGGAATTTTTTGAGTTCGTCAATCCGTTCGCGAGATATGGGAGTTTGAAGTTAAGGAATCGTTGTGAAACCATCACAATTTTCGCGAGTCTGATACTCGAAACCAATAACTAGAATGGCCTGGGGGAAAAGTACACACACCATTGTAATCGGGCGAGTTTCTACTTTCAGATGCAAAAGGAATTTCTCGAGTTCGTCAATCCGTTCGCGAGATATGGGAATTTGAAGTTAAGGAATGGTTGAGAAACCATCAAAATTTTCGCTGGTCTGATACTCGAAACCAATAGCTGGAATGGCCTAGGGGAAAATTACACACACCATTGTAATCGGGCGAGCTTCTGCTTTCTGATGCAATAGGAAATTCTCGAGTTCGGCAATCCGTTCGCGAGATATGGTAGTGTGAAGTTAAGGAATGGATGAGAAACCATCAAAATTTTCGCAAGTCTGATACACGAAACCAATAACTGGAATGGCCTAGGGGAAAAGTACACACACCATTGTAATCGGGCGAGTTTCTACTTTCAGATACAACAGGAATTTCCCGAGTTCGTCAATCCGTTCGCGAGAAATGGGGGTTTGAAGTTAAGGAATGGTTGAGAAACCATCAAAATTTTCGCAAGTCTGATACTCGAAACCAATAACTAAAATGGCCTGGGGGAAAAATAAACATACCGTTGTAATCGGGCGAGCTTCTACTTTCAGATGCAACAGGAATCTATCGAGTTCGTCAATCCGTTCGCGAAATATAGGAGTTTGAAGTTAAGGAATGGTTGAGAAACCATCAAAATTTTCGCAAGTCTGATACTCGAAACCAATAAATACAAATGCCTAGGGGGAAAACACACATATCTTTGTAATCGGGCGAGTTTCTACATTCAGGTGCAACAGGAATTTTTCGAGTTCGTCAATCCGTTCGCGAGATATGGGAGTTTGAAGTTAAGGAATGGTTGAGAAACCATCAAAATTTTCGCTGGTCTGATACTCGAAACCAATAACTGGAATGGCCTAGGGGAAAAGTACACACACCATTGTATTCGGACGAGATTCTACATTCACATGCAACAGGAATTTCTCGCGTTCGTCAATCCGTTCGCGAAATATGGGAGTTTGAAGTTAAGGAATGGTTGCGAAACCATAAAAATTTTCGCAGGTCTGATTCTCGAAACCAATAACTGGAATGGCCTAGGGGAAAAGTACACACACCGTTGTAATCGGGCGAGTTTCTGCTTTCAGATGCAATAGGAAATTCTCGAGTTCGTCAATTCGTTCGCGAGATATGGGAGTTTGAAGTTAAGGAATGGTTGAGAGACCATCAAAATTTTCGCAAGTCTGATACTCGAAACCAATAACTACAAAGGCCTAGGAGAAAAATACACATACCGTTGTAATCGGGCGAGTTTCTACTTCAACATGCAACAGGAATTTCTCGAGTTCGTCAATCCGTTCGCGAGATATGGGACTTTGAAGTTAAGGAATGGTTGAGAAACCATCAAAATTTTCGCTGGTCTGATACTCGAAACCAACAACTGGAAAGCCTAGGGGAAAAGTACACACACCGTTGTAAACGGGCGACTTTCTGCTTTCAGATGCAATAGGAAATTCTCGAGTTCGTCAATCCGTTCGCGAGATATGGAAGTGTGAAAATAAGGAATGGTTGAGAAACCATCCAAATTTTCGCAAGTCTGATACTCGAAACCAATAACTGGAGTGGCCTAGGGGAAAAGTACACACACCATTGTAATCGGGCGAGTTTCTACTTTCAGACACAACAGGAATTTCCCGAGTTCGTCAATCCGTTCCCGAGAAATGGGGGTTTGAAGTTAAGGAATGGTTGAGAAACCATCAAAATTTTCGCAAGTCTGATACTCTAAACCAATAACTACAATGGCCTAGGGGAAAAATAAACATACCGTTGTAATCGGGCGAGTTTCTACTTTCAGATGCAACAGGAATTTATCGAGTTCGTCAATCCGTTCGCGAGATATGGGAGTTTGAAGTTAAGGAATGGTTGAGAAACCATCAAAATTTTCGCAAGTCTGATACTCGTAACCAATAACTACAAATGTCTAGGGGAAAAAGACACATACCATTGTAATCGGGCGACTTTCTACTTCCAGATACAACAGGAATTTCACGAGTTCGTCAATGCGTTCGCGAGATATGGGAGTTTGAAGTTAAGGAATGGTTGAGAGACCATCAAAATTTTCGCTGGTCTGATACTCGAAACCAACAACTGGAATGGCCTAGGGGAAAAGTACACACACCGTTGTAATCGGGCGACTTTTTGCTTTCAGATGCAATAGGAAATTCTCGAGTTCGTCAATCCGTTCGCGAGATATGGAAGTGTGAAAATAGGGAATGGTGGAGAAACCATCAAAATTTTCGCTGGTCTGATACACGAAACCAACAACTGGAATGGCCTAGGGGAAAGGTACACAAACCGTTATAATCGGGCGAGTTTCTGCTTTTAGATGCAATAGGAAATTCTCGAGTTCGTCAATCCGTTCGCGAGATATGGAATTGTGAAAATAGGGAATGGTTGAGAAACCATCAAAATTTTCGCAAGTCTGATACTCGAAATCAATAACTACTATGGTCTAGGGCAAAAATACACATGCCGTTGTAATCGGGCGAGTTTCTACTTCCAGATACAACAGGAATTTCACGAGTTCGTCAATGCGTTCGCGAGATATGGGAGTTTGAAGTTAAGGAATGGTTGAGGGACCATCAAAATTTTCGCAAGTCTGATACTCGAAACCAATAACTACAATGGCCTAGGGGAAAAATAAACATACCGTTGTATTCGGGCGAGTTTCTACTTTCAGATGCAACAGGAATTTATCGAGTTCGTCAATCCGTTCGCGAAATATAGGAGTTTGAAGTTAAGGAATGGTTGAGAAACCATCAAAATTTTCGCAAGTCTGATACTCGAAACCAATAACTACAAATGCCTAGGGGGAAAACACACATATCTTTGTAATCGGGCGAGTTTCTACATTCAGGTGCAACAGGAATTTTTCGAGTTCGTCAATCCGTTCGCGAGATATGGGAGTTTGAAGTTAAGGATTGTTTGAGAAACCATCAAAATTTTCGCTGGTCTGATACTCGAAACCAATAACTGGAATGGCCTAGGGGAAAAGTACACACACCATTGTATTCGGACGAGATTCTACTTTCACATGCAACAGGAATTTCTCGCGTTCGTCAATCCGTTCGCGAAATATGGGAGTTTGAAGTTAAGGAATGGTTGCGAAACCATGAAAATTTTCGCAGGTCTGATTCTCGAAACCAATAACTGGAATGGCCTAGAGGAAAAGTACACACACCGTTGTAATCGGGCGAGTTTCTGCTTTCAGATGCAATAGGAAATTCTCGAGTTCGTCAATCCGTTCGCGAGATATGCGAGTTTGAAGTTAAGGAATGGTTGAGAAACCATCAAAATTTTCGCTGGTCTGATACTCGAAACCAACAACTGGAAAGCCTAGTGGAAAAGTACACACACCGTTGTAATCGGGCGTCTTTCTGCTTTCAGATGCAATAGGAAATTCTCGAGTTCGTCAATCAGTTCGCGAGATATGGAAGTGTGAAAATAAGGAATGGTTGAGAAACCATCCAAATTTTCGCAAGTCTGATACTCGAAACCAATAACTGGAATGGCCTAGGGGAAAAGTACACACACCATTGTAATCGGGCGAGTTTCTACTTTCAGACACAACAGGAATTTCCCGAGTTCGTCAATCCGTTCTCGAGAAATGGGGGTTTGAAGTTAAGGAATGGTTGAGAAACCATCAAAATTTTCGCAAGTCTGATACTCGAAACCAATAACTACAATGGCCTAGGGGAAAAATAAACATACCGTTGTAATCGGGCGAGTTTCTACTTTCAGATGCAACAGGAATTTATCGAGTTCGACAATCCATTCGCGAGATATGGGTGATAGAAGTTAAGGAATGGTTGAGAAACCATCAAAATTTCGCAAGTCTGATACTCGAAACCAATAACTTCTATGGCCTAGGGAAAAAATACACATACCGTTGTAATCGGGCGAGTTTCTACTTCCACATGCAACAGGAATTTCTCGAATTCGTCAATCCATTCGCGAGATATGGGAGATTGAAGTTAAGGAATGGTTGAGAAACCATCAAAATTTCGCAAGTCTGATACTCGAAACCAATAACTACAAATGCCTAGGAGAAAAATACACATACCATTGTAATCGGGCGAGTTTCTACTTTCAGATACAACAGGAGTTTCTCGAGTTCGTCAATTCGTTCGCGAGATATGGGAGTTTGAAGTTAAGGAATGGTTGAGATATCATAAAAATTTTCGCAAGTCTGATACTCGAAACCAATAACTACAAATGTCTAGGGGAAAAAGACACATACCATTGTAATCGGGCGACTTTCTACTTCCAGATACAACAGGAATTTCACGAGTTCGTCAATGCGTTCCCGAGATATGGGAGTTTGAAGTTAAGGAATGGTTGAGAGACCATCAAAATTTTCGCTGGTCTGATACTCGAAACCAACAACTGGAATGGCCTAGGGGAAAAGTACACACTCCGTTGTAATCGGGCGTCTTTCTGCTTTCAGATGCAATAGGAAATTCTCGAGTTCGTCACTCCGTTCGCGAGATATGGGAGTTGGAAGTTATGGAATGGTTGAGAAACCATCAAAATTTTCGCATGTCTGATACTCGAAACCAATAACTACAATGGCCTAGGGGAAAAATACACATACTGTTGTATTCGGGCGAGTTTCTGCTTTCAGATGCAATAGGAATTTCACGAGTTCGTCAATGCGTTCGCGAGATATGGGAGTTTGAAGTTAAGGAATCGTTGAGAAATCATCAAAATTTTCGCAAGTCTGATACTCGAATCCAACAACTACTATGGCCTAGGGCAAAAATACACATACCGTAGTAATCGGGCGAGTTTCTGCTTTCAGATGCAATAGGAAATTCTCGAGTTCGTCAATCCGTTCGCGAGAAATGGGAGTTTGAAGTTAAGGAATGGTTGAGAAGCCATCAAAATTTTCGCAAGTCTGATACTCGAAACCAATAACTTCTATGGCCTAGGGAAAAAATACACATACCGTTGTAATCGGGCGAGTTTCTACTTCCACATGCAACAGGAATTTCTCCTATTCGTCAATCCATTCGCGAGATATGGGAGATTGAAGTTAAGGAATGGTTGAGAAACCATCAAAATTTCGCAAGTCTGATACTCGAAACCAATAACTACAAATGCCTAGGAGAAAAATACACATACCATTGTAATCGGGCGAGTTTCTACTTTCAGATACAACAGGAGTTTCTCGAGTTCGTCAATGCGTTCGCGAGATATGGGAGTTTGAAGTTAAGGAATGGTTGAGATATCATAAAAATTTTCGCAAGTCTGATACTCGAAACCAATAACTACAAATGTCTAGGGGAAAAAGACACATACCATTGTAATCGGGCGACTTTCTACTTCCAGATACAACAGGAATTTCACGAGTTCGTCAATGCGTTCGCGAGATATGGGAGTTTGAAGTTAAGGAATGGTTGAGAGACCATCAAAATTTTCGCTGGTCTGATACTCGAAACCAACAACTGGAATGGCCTAGGGGAAAAGTACACACACCGTTGTAATCGGGCGTCTTTCTGCTTTCAGATGCAATAGGAAATTCTCGAGTTCGTCAATCCGTTCGCGAGATATGGAAGTGTGAAAATAAGGAATGGTTGAGAAACCATCCAAATTTTCGCAAGTCTGATACTCGAAACAAATAACTGGAATGGCCTAGGGGAAAAGTACACACACCAATGTAATCGGGCGAGTTTCTACTTTCAGACACAACAGGAATTTCCCGAGTTCGTCAATCCGTTCTCGAGAAATGGGGGTTTGAAGTTAAGGAATGGTTGAGAAACCATCAAAATTTTCGCAAGTCTGATACTCGAAACCAATAACTACAATGGCCTAGGGGAAAAATAAACATACCGTTGTAATCGGGCGAGTTTCTACTTTCAGATGCAACAGGAATTTCTCGAGTTCGTCAATCCGTTCGCGAGATATGGGAGTTTGAAATTAAGGAATGGTTGAGAAACCATCAAAATTTTCGCAAGTCTGATACTCGAAACCAATAACTACAAAGGCCTAGGGGGAAAACACACACATCCTTGTAATGGGGCGAGTTTCTACTTTCAGATGGAACAGGAATTTCTCGAGTTCGTCAATCCGTTCGCGAGCTATGGGAGTTTGAATTTAAGGAATGGTTGAGAAACCATCAAAATTGTCGCAAGTCTGATATTCGAAACCAATAACTACCATGGCCTAGGGGAAAAATACACATACCGTTGTAATCGGGCGAGTTTCTGCTTTCAGATGCAATTGGAAATCCTCGAGTTCGTCACTCCGTTCGCGAGATATGGGAGTTGGAAGTTATGGAATGGTTGAGAAACCATCAAAATTTTCGCAAGTCTGATACTCGAAACCAATAACTACAATGGCCTAGGGGAAAAATAAACATACCGTTGTAATCGGGCGAGTTTCTACTTTCAGATGCAACAGGAATTTCTCGATTTCGTCAATCCGTTCGCGAGATATGGGAGTTTGAAGTTAAGGAATGGTTGAGAAACCATCAAAATTTTCGCAAGTCTGATACTCGAAACCAATAACTACAATGGCCTAGGGGAAAAATACACATACCGTTGTAATCGGGAGAGTTTCTACTTTCAGATGCAACAGGAATTTCTAGAGTTCGTCAATCCGTTCGCGAGACGTGGGAGTTTGAAATTAAGGAATGGTTGAGGATCCATCAAAATTTTCGCAAGTCTGATACTCGAAACCAATAACTTCTATGGCCTAGGGAAAAAATACACATACCGTTGTAATCGGGCGAGTTTCTACTTCCACATGCAACAGGAATTTCTCGAATTCGTCAATCCATTCGCGAGATATGGGAGATTGAAGTTAAGGAATGGTTGAGAAACCATCAAAATTTCGCAAGTCTGATACTCGAAACCAATAACTACAAATGCCTAGGAGAAAAATACACATACCATTGTAATCGGGCGAGTTTCTACTTTCAGATACAACAGGAGTTTCTCGAGTTCGTCAATGCTTTCGCGAGATATGGGAGTTTGAAGTTAAGGAATGGTTGAGATATCATAAAAATTTTCGCAAGTCTGATACTCGAAACCAATAACTACAAATGTCTAGGGGAAAAAGACACGTACCATTGTAATCGGGCGACTTTCTACTTCCAGATACAACAGGAATTTCACGAGTTCGTCAATGCGTTCGCGAGATATGGGAGTTTGAAGTTAAGGAATGGTTGAGAGACCATCAAAATTTTCGCTGGTCTGATACTCGAAACCAACAACTGGAATGGCCTAGGGGAAAAGTACACACACCGTTGTAATCGGGCGTCTTTCTGCTTTCAGATGCAATAGGAAATTCTCGAGTTCGTCAATCCGTTCGCGAGATATGGAAGTGTGAAAATAAGGAATGGTTGAGAAACCATCCAAATTTTCGCAAGTCTGATACTCGAAACAAATAACTGGAATGGCCTAGGGGAAAAGTACACACACCAATGTAATCGGGCGAGTTTCTACTTTCAGACACAACAGGAATTTCCCGAGTTCGTCAATCCGTTCTCGAGAAATGGGGGTTTGAAGTTAAGGAATGGTTGAGAAACCATCAAAATTTTCGCAAGTCTGATACTCGAAACCAATAACTACAAAGGCCTAGGGAGAAAACACACACATCCTTGTAATGGGGCGAGTTTCTACTTTCAGATGGAACAGGAATTTCTCGAGTTCGTCAATCCGTTCGCGAGCTATGGGAGTTTGAATTTAAGGAATGGTTGAGAAACCATCAAAATTGTCGCAAGTCTGATATTCGAAACCAATAACTACCATGGCCTAGGGGAAAAATACACATACCGTTGTAATCGGGCGAGTTTCTGCTTTCAGATGCAATTGGAAATCCTCGAGTTCGTCACTCCGTTCGCGAGATATGGGAGTTGGAAGTTATGGAATGGTTGAGAAACCATCAAAATTTTCGCAAGTCTGATACTCGAAACCAATAACTACAATGGCCTAGGGGAAAAATAAACATACCGTTGTAATCGGGCGAGTTTCTACTTTCAGATGCAACAGGAATTTCTCGATTTCGTCAATCCGTTCGCGAGATATGGGAGTTTGAAGTTAAGGAATGGTTGAGAAACCATCAAAATTTTCGCAAGTCTGATACTCGAAACCAATAACTACAATGGCCTAGGGGAAAAATACACATACCGTTGTAATCGGGAGAGTTTCTACTTTCAGATGCAACAGGAATTTCTAGAGTTCGTCAATCCGTTCGCGAGACGTGGGAGTTTGAAATTAAGGAATGGTTGAGGATCCATCAAAATTTTCGCAAGTCTGATACTCGAAACCAATAACTTCTATGGCCTAGGGAAAAAATACACATACCGTTGTAATCGGGCGAGTTTCTACTTCCACATGCAACAGGAATTTCTCGAATTCGTCAATCCATTCGCGAGATATGGGAGATTGAAGTTAAGGAATGGTTGAGAAACCATCAAAATTTCGCAAGTCTGATACTCGAAACCAATAACTACAAATGCCTAGGAGAAAAATACACATACCATTGTAATCGGGCGAGTTTCTACTTTCAGATACAACAGGAGTTTCTCGAGTTCGTCAATGCTTTCGCGAGATATGGGAGTTTGAAGTTAAGGAATGGTTGAGATATCATAAAAATTTTCGCAAGTCTGATACTCGAAACCAATAACTACAAATGTCTAGGGGAAAAAGACACGTACCATTGTAATCGGGCGACTTTCTACTTCCAGATACAACAGGAATTTCACGAGTTCGTCAATGCGTTCGCGAGATATGGGAGTTTGAAGTTAAGGAATGGTTGAGAGACCATCAAAATTTTCGCTGGTCTGATACTCGAAACCAACAACTGGAATGGCCTAGGGGAAAAGTACACACACCGTTGTAATCGGGCGTCTTTCTGCTTTCAGATGCAATAGGAAATTCTCGAGTTCGTCAATCCGTTCGCGAGATATGGAAGTGTGAAAATAAGGAATGGTTGAGAAACCATCCAAATTTTCGCAAGTCTGATACTCGAAACAAATAACTGGAATGGCCTAGGGGAAAAGTACACACACCAATGTAATCGGGCGAGTTTCTACTTTCAGACACAACAGGAATTTCCCGAGTTCGTCAATCCGTTCTCGAGAAATGGGGGTTTGAAGTTAAGGAATGGTTGAGAAACCATCAAAATTTTCGCAAGTCTGATACTCGAAACCAATAACTACAATGGCCTAGGGGAAAGATACACATACCGTTGAAATCGGGCGACTTTCTACTTTCACATGAAACAGGAATTTCTCGAGTTCGTCAATCCGTTCGCGAGATATGAGAGTTTGAAGTTAAGGAATGGTTGAGAGACCATCAAAATTTTCGCTGGTCTGATACTCGAAACCAACAACTGGAAAGCCTAGGGGAAAAGTACACACACCGTTGTAATCGGGCGACTTTCTGCTTTCAGATGCAATAGGAAATTCTCGAGTTCGTCAATCCGTTCGCGAGATATGGAAGTGTGAAAATAAGGAATGGTTGAGAAACCATCAAAATGTTCGCAAGTCTGATACTCGAAACCAATAACTACAATGGCCTAGGGGAAAAATAAACATACCGTTGTAATCGGGCGAGTTTCTACTTTCAGATGCAACAGGAATTTATCGAGTTCGTCAATCCGTTCGCGAGATATGGGAGTTTGAAGTTAAGGAATGGTTGAGAAACCATCAAAATTTTCGCAAGTCTGATACTCGTAACCAATAACTACAAATGTCTAGGGGAAAAAGACACAAACGATTGTAATCGGGCGACTTTCTACTTCCAGATACAACAGGAATTTCACGAGTTCGTCAATGCGTTTTGAGATATGGGAGTTTGAAGTTAAGGAATGGTTGAGAGACCATCAAAATTTTCGCTGGTCTGATACTCGAAACCAACAACTGGAATGGCCTAGGGGAAAAGTACACACACCGTTGTAATCGGGCGACTTTCTGCTTTCAGATGCAATAGGAAATTCTCGAGTTCGTCAATCCGTTCGCGAGATATGGAAGTGTGAAAATAGGGAATGGTGGAGAAACCATCAAAATTTTCGCTGGTCTGATACACGAAACCAACAACTGGAATGGCCTAGGGGAAAGGTACACACACCGTTATAATCGGGCGAGTTTCTGCTTTTAGATGCAATAGGAAATTCTCGAGTTCGTCAATCCGTTCGCGAGATATGGAATTGTGAAAATAGGGAATGGTTGAGAAACCATCAAAATTTTCGCAAGTCTGATACTCGAAATCAATAACTACTATGGCCTAGGGCAAGAATACACATGCCGTTGTAATCGGGCGAGTTTCTGCTTTCAGATGCAATAGGAAATTCTCGGGTTCGTCAATCCGTTCGCGAGATATGGAAGTTTGAAGTTAAAGAATGCTTGAGAAACCATCAAAATTTTAGTTGGTCTGATACTCGAAACCAACAACTGGAATGTCCTAGGGGAAAAGCACACACCGTTGTAATCGGGCGAGTTTCTGCTTTCAGATGCAACAGGAATTTCTCGAGTTCGTCAATTCGCTCGCGAGCTATGGGAGTTTGAAGTTAAGGAATGGTTGAGAAACCATCAAAATTGTCGCAAGTCTGATATTCGAAACCAATAACTACCATGGCCTAGGGGAAAAATACACATACCGTTGTAATCGGGCGAGTTTCTGCTTTCAGATGCAATTGGAAATTCTCGAGTTCGTCACTCCGTTCGCGAGATATGGGAGTTGGAAGTTATGGAATGGTTGAGAAACCATCAAAATTTTCGCATGTCTGATACTCGAAACCAATAACTACAATGGCCTAGGGGAAAAATACACATACTGTTGTATTCGGGCGAGTTTCTGCTTTCAGATGAAATAGGAATTTCACGAGTTCGTCAATGCGTTCGCGAGATATGGGAGTTTGAAGTTAAGGAATGGTTGAGAAATCATCAAAATTTTCGCAAGTCTGATACTCGAATCCAACAACTACTATGGCCTAGGGCAAAAATACACATACCGTAGTAATCGGGCGAGTTTCTGCTTTCAGATGCAATAGGAAATTCTCGAGTTCGTCAATCCGTTCGCGAGAAATGGGAGTTTGAAGTTAAGGAATGGTTGAGAAGCCATCAAAATTTTCGCAAATGTGATACTCGAAACCAATAACGACTATGGCCTAGGGCAAAAATACACATACCGTTGTAATCGGGCGAGTTTCTACTTCCACGTGCAACAGGAATTTCTCGAGTTCGTCAATCCATTCGCGAGATATGGGAGATTGAAGTTAAGGAATGGTTGAGAAACCATCAAAATTTCGCAAGTCTGATACTCGAAACCAATAACTACAAATGCCTAGGAGAAAAATTCACATACCATTGTAATTGGGCGAGTTTCTACTTTCAGATACAACAGGAGTTTCTCGAGTTCGTCAATGCTTTCGCGAGATATGGGAGTTTGAAGTTAAGGAATGGTTGAGAAATCATTAAAATTTTCGCAAGTCTGATACTCGAAACCAATAACTACAAATGCCTAGGGGAAAAATACACATACCATTGTAATCGGGCAAGTTTCTACTTTCAGATACAACAGGAATTTCACGAGTTCGTCAATGCGTTCGCGAGATATGGGAGTTTGAAGTTAAGGAATGGTTGAGAAATCATCAAAATTTTCGCAAGTCTGATACTCGAATCCAGCAACTACTATGGCCTAGGGCAAAAATACACATACCGTAGTAATCGGGCGAGTTTCTGCTTTCAGATGCAATAGGAAATTCTCCAGTTCGTCAATCCGTTCGCGAGATATGGAAGTTTGAATTTAAGGAATGCTTGAGAAACCATCAAAATTTTCGCTGGTCTGATACTCGAAACCAATAACTGGAATGTCCTAGGGGAAAAGTACAAACGCCATTGTAATCCGGCGAGTTTCTACTTTCAGATACAACAGGAATTTCTCGAGTTCGTCAATCCGTTCGCGAGATATGGGAATTTGAAGTTACGGAATGGTTGAGAAATCATCAAAATTTTCGCAAGTCTGATACTCGATACCAATAACTACAATGGCCTAGGGGAAAAATACACATACCGTTGTAATCGGCTGAGTTTCTACTTTCCGATGCAACAGGAATTTCTCGAGTTCGTCAATCCGTTCGCGAGATATGGGAGTTTGAAGTTAAGGAATTGTTGAGAAACCATCACAATTTTCGCAAGTCTGATTCACGAAACCAATAACTACCATGGCCTAGGGCATAAATACACATACCGTTGTAATCGGGCGAGTTCTACTTCCACATGCAACAGGAATTTCTCGAGTTCGTCAATCCATTCGCGAGATATGGGAGTTTGAAGTTAAGGAATGGTTGAGAAACCATCAAAATTTCGCAAGTCTGATACTCGAAAACAATAACTACAAATGCCTAGGAGAAAAATACACATACCATTGTAATCGGGCGAGTTTCTACTTTCAGATGCAACAGGAATTTCTTGAGTTCGTCAATCCGTTCGCGAGAAATGGGAGTTTGAAGTTAAGGAATGGTTGAGAAGCCATCAAAATTTTCGCAAGTCTGATACTCGAAACCAATAACTACTATGGCCTAGGGCAAAAATACACATACCGTAGTAATCGGGCGAGTTTCTACTTTCAGATGCAACAGGAATTTATCGAGTTCGTCAATCCGTTCGCGAAATATAGGAGTTTGAAGTTAAGGAATGGTTGAGAAACCATCAAAATTTTCGCAAGTCTGATACTCGAAACCAATGACTACAAATGCCTAGGGGGAAAACACACATATCTTTGTAATCGGGCGAGTTTCTACATTCAGGTGCAACAGGAATTTTTCGAGTTCGTCAATCCGTTCGCGAGATATGGGAGCTTGAAGTTAAGAAATGGTTGAGAAACCATCAAAATTTTCGCTGGTCTGATACTCGAAACCAATAACTGGAATGGCCTAGGTGAAAAGTACACACACCATTGTATTCGGACGAGATTCTACTTTCACATGCAACAGGAATTTCTCGCGTTCGTCAATCCGTTCGCGAAATATGGGAGTTTGAAGTTAAGGAATGGTTGCGAAACCATAAAAATTTTCGCAGGTCTGATACTCGAAATCAATAACTGGAATGGCCTAGGGGTAAAGTACACACACCGTTGTAATCGGGCGAGTTTCTGCTTTCAGATGCAATAGGAAATTCTCGAGTTCGTCAATTCGTTCGCGAGATATGGGAGTTTGAAGTTAAGGAATGGTTGAGAAACCATCAAAATTTTCGCTGGTCTGATACTCGAAACCAATAACTGGAATGGCCATGGGGAAAAGTACACACACCATTGTATTCGGGCGAGTTTCTGCTTTCAGATGCAACAGGAATTTCTCGAGTGCGTCAATCCGTTCGCGAGATATGCGAGTTTGAAGTTAAGGAATGGTTGAGAAACCATCAAAATTTTCGCTGGTCTGATACTCGAACCAATAGCTGGAATTGCCTAGGGGAAAATTACACACACCATTGTAATCGGGCGAGCTTCTGCTTTCTGATGCAATAGGAAATTCTCGAGTTCGGCAATCCGTTCGCGAGATATGGGAGTGTGAAGTTAAGGAATGGATGAGAAACCATCAAAATTTTCGCAAGTCTGATACTCGAAACCAATAACTGGAATGGCCTAGGGGAAAAGTACACACACCATTGTAATCGGGCGAGTTTCTACTTTCAGATACAACAGGAATTTCCCGAGTTCGTCAATCCGTTCGCGAGAAATGGGGGTTTGAAGTTAAGGAATGGTTGAGAAACCATCAAAATTTTCGCAAGTCTGATACTCGAAACCAATAACTACAATGGCCTAGGGGAAAAATACACATACCGTTCTAATCGGGCGAGTTTCTACTTCCACATGCAACAGGAATTTCTCGAGTTCGTCAATCCATTCGCGAGATATGGGAGTTTGAAGTTAAGGAATGGTTGAGAAACCATCAAAATTTCGCAAGTCTGATACTCGAAACCAATAACTACGAATGCCTAGGGGAAAAATACACATACCATTGTAATCGGGCGAGTTTCTACTTTTAGATACAACAGGAGTTTCTCGAGTTCGTCAATGCGTTCGCGAGATATGGGAGTTTGAAGTTAAGGAATGGTGGAGAAATTATTAAAATTTTCGCAAGTCTGATACTCGAATCCAATAACTACAATGGCCTAGGGCATAAATACACATACCGTTCTAATCGGGCGAGTTTCTACTTCCACATGCAACAGGAATTTCTCGAGTTCGTCAATCCATTCGCGAGATATGGGAGTTTGAAGTTAAGGAATGGTTGAGAAACCATCACAATTTTCGCAAGTCTGATACACGAAACCAATAACTACCATGGCCTAGGGCATAAATACACATACCGTTCTAATCGGGCGAGTTTCTGCTTTCAGATGCAATAGGAAATTCTCGAGTTCGTCAATTCGTTCGCGAGATATGGGAGTTTGAAGTTAAGGAATGGTTGAGAAACCATCAAAATTTTCGCTGGTCTGATACTCGAAACCAATAACTGGAATGGCCATGGGGAAAAGTACACACACCATTGTATTCGGGCGAGTTTCTGCTTTCAGATGCAACAGGAATTTCTCGAGTGCGTCAATCCGTTCGCGAGATATGCGAGTTTGAAGTTAAGGAATGGTTGAGAAACCATCAAAATTTTCGCTGGTCTGATACTCGAACCAATAGCTGGAATTGCCTAGGGGAAAATTACACACACCATTGTAATCGGGCGAGCTTCTGCTTTCTGATGCAATAGGAAATTCTCGAGTTCGGCAATCCGTTCGCGAGATATGGGAGTGTGAAGTTAAGGAATGGATGAGAAACCATCAAAATTTTCGCAAGTCTGATACTCGAAACCAATAACTGGAATGGCCTAGGGGAAAAGTACACACACCATTGTAATCGGGCGAGTTTCTGCTTTCAGATACAACAGGAATTTCCCGAGTTCGTCAATCCGTTCGCGAGAAATGGGGGTTTGAAGTTAAGGAATGGTTGAGAAACCATCAAAATTTTCGCAAGTCTGATACTCGAAACCAATAACTACAATGGCCTAGGGGAAAAATAAACATACCGTTGTAATCGGGCGAGTTTCTACTTTCAGATGCAACAGGAATTTCTCGAGTTCGTCAATCCGTTCGCGAGATATGGGAGTTTGAAGTTAAGGAATGGTTGAGAAACCATCAAAATTTTCGCAAGTCTGATACTCGTAACCGATAACTACAAATGTCTAGGGGAAAAAGGCACATACCATTGTAATCGGGCGAGTTTCTACTTCCAGATACAACAGGAACTTCACGAGTTCCTCAATGCGTTCGCGAGATATGGGAGTTTGAAGTTAAGGAATGGTTGAGAAATCATCAAAATTTTCGCAAGTCTGATACTCGAATCCAATAACTACTATTGCCTAAGGCAAAAATACACATACCGTTGTAATCGGGCGAGTTTCTGCTTTCAGATGCAATAGGAAATTCTCGAGTTCGTCAATCCGTTCGCGAGATATGGAAGTGTGAAAATACGGAATGGTTGAGAAACCATCAAAATTTTCGCTGGTCTGATACACGAAACCAACAACTGGAATGGCCTAGGGGAAAAGTACACACGCCGTTGTAATCGGGCGAGTTTCTGCTTTTAGATGCAATAGGAAATTCTCGAGTTCGTCAATCCGTTCGCGAGATATGGAAGTGTGAAAATAGGGAATGGTTGAGAAACCATCAAAATTTTCGCAATTCTGATACTCGAAAACAATAACTACGAAGGCCTAGGGGAAAGATACACATACCGTTGAAATCGGGCGACTTTCTACTTTCACATGCAACAGGAATTTCTCGAGTTCGTCAATCCGTTCGCGCGATATGGAAGTGTGAAAATAAGGAATGGTTGAGAAACCATCAAAATTTCGCAAGTCTGATACTCGAAACCAATAACTACGAATGCCTAGGGGAAAAATACACATACCATTGTAATCGGGCGAGTTTCTACTTTCAGATACAACAGGAGTTTCTCGAGTTCGTCAATGCGTTCGCGAGATATGGGAGTTTGAAGTTAAGGAATGGTGGAGAAATTATTAAAATTTTCGCAAGTCTGATACTCGAATCCAATAACTACAATGGCCTAGGGCAAAAATGAACATACCGTTGTAATCGGCTGAGTTTCTACTTTCAGATGCAACAGGAATTTCTCGAGTTCGTCAATCCGTTCGCGAGATATGAGAGTTTGAAGTTAAGGAATGGTTGAGAGACCATCAAAATTTTCGCTGGTCTGATACTCGAAACCAACAACTGGAAAGCCTAGGGGAAAAGTACACACACCGTTGTAATCGGGCGAATTTCTGCTTTCAGATCCAATAGGAAATTCTCGAGTTCGTCAATCCGTTCGCGAGATATGGAAGTGTGAAAATAAGGAATGGTTGAGAAACCATCAAAATTTCGCAAGTCTGATACTCGAAACCAATAACTACGAATGCCTAGGGGAAAAATACACATACCATTGTAATCGGGCGAGTTTCTACTTTCAGATACAACAGGAGTTTCTCGAGTTCGTCAATGCGTTCGCGAGATATGGGAGTTTGAAGTTAAGGAATGGTGGAGAAATTATTAAAATTTTCGCAAGTCTGATACTCGAATCCAATAACTACAATGGCCTAGGGCAAAAATGAACACACCGTTGTAATCGGCTGAGTTTCTACTTTCAGATGCAACAGGAATTTCTCGAGTTCGTCAATCCGTTCGCGAGATATGGGAGTTTGAAGTTAAGGAATGGTTGAGAAACCATCAAAATTTTCGCAAGTCTGATACTCGTAACCAATAACTACAAATGTCTAGGGGAAAAAGGCACATACCATTGTAATCGGGCGAGTTTCTACTTCCAGATACAACAGGAACTTCACGAGTTCCTCAATGCGTTCGCGAGATATGGGAGTTTGAAGTTAAGGAATGGTTGAGAAATCATCAAAATTTTCGCAAGTCTGATACTCGAATCCAATAACTACTATTGCCTAGGGCAAAAATACACATACCGTTGTAATAGGGCGAGTTTCTGCTTTCAGATGCAATAGGAAATTCTCGAGTTCGTCAATCCGTTCGCGAGATATGGAAGTGTGAAAATAGGGAATGGTTGAGAAACCATCAAAATTTTCGCTGGTCTGATACACGAAACCAACAACTGGAATGGCCTAGGGGAAAAGTACACACGCCGTTGTAATCGGGCGAGTTTCTGCTTTTAGATGCAATAGGAAATTCTCGAGTTCGTCAATCCGTTCGCGAGATATGGAAGTGTGAAAATAGGGAATGGTTGAGAAACCATCAAAATTTTCGCAATTCTGATACTCGAAAACAATAACTACGAAGGCCTAGGGGAAAGATACACATACCGTTGAAATCGGGCGACTTTCTACTTTCACATGCAACCGGAATTTCTCGAGTTCGTCAATCCGTTCGCGAGATATGAGAGTTTGAAGTTAAGGAATGGTTGAGAGACCATCAAAATTTTCGCTGGTCTGATACTCGAAACCAACAACTGGAAAGCCTAGGGGAAAAGTACACACACCGTTGTAATCGGGCGAATTTCTGCTTTCAGATGCAATAGGAAATTCTCGAGTTCGTCAATCCGTTCGCGAGATATGGAAGTGTGAAAATAAGGAATGGTTGAGAAACCATCAAAATTTTCGCAAGTCTGATACTCGAAACCAATAACTACAATGGCCTAGGGGAAAAATAAACATACCGTTGTAATCGGGCGAGTTTCTACTTTCAGATGCAACAGGAATTTATCGAGTTCGTCAATCCGTTCGCGAGATATGGGAGTTTGAAGTTAAGGAATGGTTGAGAAACCATCAAAATTTTCGCAAGTCTGATACTCGTAACCAATAACTACAAATGTCTAGGGGAAAAAGACACATACCATTGCAATCGGGCGACTTTCTACTTCCAGATACAACAGGAATTTCACGAGTTCGTCAATGCGTTCGCGAGATATGGGAGTTTGAATTTAAGGAATGGTTGAGAAACCATCAAAATTTTCGCAAGTCTGATACTCGAAACCAATAACTGGAATGTCCTAGGGGAAAAGTACACACACCGTTGTAATCAGGCGAGTTTCTGTTTCAGATGCAACAGGAATTTCTCGAGTTCGTCAATCCGTTCGCGAGATATGGGAGTTTGAAGTTAAGGAATGGTTGAGAAATCATCAAAATTTTCGCAAGTCTGACACGCGAATCCAATAACTACAATGGCCTAGGGCAAAAATACACATACTGTTGTCATCGGGCGAGTTTCTACTTTCAGATGCAACAGGAATTTCTCGAGTTCGTCAATCCGTTCGCGAGATATGGGAGTTTGAAGTTAAGGAATGGTTGAGAAACCATCAAAATTTTCGCAAGTCTGATACTCGAAACCAATAACTGGTATGTCCTAGGGGAAAAGTACACACGCCATTGTAATCCGGCGAGTTTCTACTTTCAGATACAACAGGAATTTCTCGAGATCGTCAATCCGATCGCGAGATATGGGAGTTTGAAGTTACGGAATGGTTGAGAAATCATCAAAATTTTCGCAAGTCTGATACTCGATACCAATAACTACAATGGCCTAGGGGAAAAATACACGTACCGTTGTAATCGGCTGAGTTTCTACTTTCCGATGCAACAGGAATTTCTCGAGTTCGTCAATCCGTTCGCGAGATATGGGAGTTTGAAGTTAAGGAATGGTTGAGAAACCATCACAATTTTCGCAAGTCTGATACACGAAACCAATAACTACCATGGCCTAGGGCATAAATACACATACCGTTGTAATCGGGCGAGTTTCTACTTCCACATGCAACAGGAATTTCTCGAGTTCGTCAATCCATTCGCGAGATATGGGAGTTTGAAATTAAGGAATGGTTGAGAAACCATCAAAATTTCGCAAGTCTGATACTCGAAACCATTAACTGGAATGGCCTAGGGGAAAAGTACACACACCATTGTAATCGGGCGAGTTTCTACTTTCAGATACAACAGGAATTTCCCGAGTTCGTCAATCCGTTCGCGAGAAATGGGGGTTTGAAGTTAAGGAATGGTTGAGAAACCATCAAAATTTTCGCAAGTCTGATACTCGAAACCAATAACTACAATGGCCTAGGGGAAAAATAAACATACCGTTGTAATCGGGCGAGTTTCTACTTTCAGATGCAACAGGAATTTATCGAGTTCTTCAATCCGTTCGCGAGATATGGGGGTTTGAAGTTAAGGAATGGTTGAGAAACCATCAAAATTTTCGCAAGTCTGATACTCGTAACCAATAACTACAAATGTCTAGGCGAAAAAGGCACATACCATTGTAATCGGGCGAGTTTCTACTTCCAGATACAACAGGAACTTCACGAGTCCCTCAATGCGTTCGCGAGATATGGGAGTTTGAAGTTAAGGAATGGTTCAGAAATCATCAAAATTTTCGCAAGTCTGATACTCGAATCCAATAACTACTATTGCCTAGGGCAAAAATACACATACCGTTGTAATCGGGCGACTTTCTGCTTTCAGATGCAATAGGAAATTCTCGAGTTCGTCAATCCGTTCGCGAGATATGGAAGTGTGAAAATAAGGAATGGTTGAGAAACCATCAAAATTTTCGCAAGTCTGATACTCGAGACCAACAACTGGAATGGCCTAGGGGAAAAATAAACATACCGTTGTAATCGGGCGAGTTTCTACTTTCAGATGCAACAGGAATTTATCGAGTTCGTCAATCCGTTCGCGAGATATGGGAGTTTGAAGTTAAGGAATGGTTGAGAAACCATCAAAATTTTCGCAAGTCTGATACTCGTAACCAATAACTACAAATGTCTAGGGGAAAAAGACACATACCATTGTAACCGGGCGACTTTCTACTTCCAGATACAACAGGAATTTCACGAGTTCGTCAATGCTTTCGCGAGATATGGGAGTTTGAAGTTAAGGAATGGTTGAGAGACCATCAAAATTTTCGCTGGTCTGATACTCGAAACCAACAACTGGAATGGCCTAGGGGAAAAGTACACACACCGATGTAATCGGGCGACTTTCTGCTTTCAGATGCAATAGGAAATTCTCGAGTTCGTCAATCCGTTCGCGAGATATGGAAGTGTGAAAATAGGGAATGGTTGAGAAACCATCAAAATTTTCGCTGGTCTGATACACGAAACCAACAACTGGAATGGCCTAGGGGAAAAGTACACACGCCGTTGTAATCGGGCGAGTTTCTGCTTTCAGATGCAATAGGAAACTCTCGAGTTCGTCAATCCGTTCGCGAGATATGGAAGTTTGAAGTTAAGAAATGATTGAGAAACCATCAAAATTTTCGCAAGTCTGATTCTCGAAACCAATAACTACAAAGGCCTAGCGGAAAAATACACATACCGTTGTACTCGGGCGAGTTTCTACTTTCACATGCAACAGGAATTTCTCGAGTTCGTCTATCCGTTCGCGAGATATGGGAGTTTGAAGTTAAGGAATGCTTGAGAAACCATTAAAATTTTCGCAAGTCTGATACTCGAATCCAATAACTACTATGGCCTAGGGCAAAAATGCACATACCGTTGTAACCGGGCGAGTTTCTGCTTTCAGATGCAATAGGAAATTCTCGAGTTCGTCAATCCGTTCGCGAGATATGTAAGTGTGAAGTTAAGGAATGATTGAGAAACCATCAAAATTTTCGCAAGTCTGATTCTCGAAACCAATAACTACAAAGGCCTAGCGGAAAAATACACATACCGTTGCACTCGGGCGAGTTTCTACTTTCACATGCAACAGGAATTTCTCGAGTTCGTCTATCCGTTCGCGAGATATGGGAGTTTGAAGTTAAGGAATGCTTGAGAAACCATCAAAATTTTCGCAAGTCTGATACTCGAATCCAATAACTACTATGGCCTAGGGCAAAAATGCACATACCGTTGTAACCGGGCGAGTTTCTGCTTTCAGATGCAATAGGAAATTCTCGAGTTCGTCAATCCGTTCGCGAGATATGTAAGTGTGAAGTTAAGGAATGGTTGAGAAACCATCAAAATTATCGCAAGTCTGATACTCGAAACCAATAACTGGAATGGCCTAGGGGAAAAGTACACACACCATTGTAATCGGGCGGGTTTCTACTTTCAGATACAACAGGAATTTCTCGAGTTCGTCAATCCGTTCGCGAGATATGGGAGTTTGAAGTTAAGGAATGCTTGAGAAACCATCAAAATTTTCGCAAGTCTGATACTCGAAACCAATAACTACTATGGCCTAGGACTAAAATGCATATACCGTTGTAATCGGGCGAGTTTCTACTTTCAGATGCAACAGGAATTTCTCGAGTTCGTCAATCCATTCGCGTGATATGGGAGTTTGAAGTTAAGGAATGGTTTAGAAATCATCAAAATTTTCGCAAGTCTGATTCTCGAATCCAATAACTACTATGGCCTAGGGCAAAAATGCACATACCGTTGTAACCGGGCGAGTTTCTGCTTTCAGATGCAATAGGAAATTCTTGAGTTCGTCAATCCGTTCGCGAGGTATGTAAGTGTGAAGTTAAGGAATGGTTGAGAAACCATCAAAATTATCGCAAGTCTGATACTCGAAACCAATACCTGGAATGACCTAGGGGAAAAATACACATACCGTTGTAATCGGACGAGTTTCTACTTTCAGATGCAACAGGAATTTCTCGATTTCGTCAATCCGTTCGCGAGATATGGGAGTTTGAAGTTAAGGAATGGTTGAGGAACCATCAAAATTTTCGCTGGTCTAATACTCGAAACCAATAACTGGAATGGCCTAGGGGAAAAGTACACACACCATTGTAATCGGGCGGGTTTCTACTTTCAGATACAACAGGAATTTCTCGAGTTCGTCAATCCGTTCGCGAGATATGGGAGTTTGAAGTTAAGGAATGCTTGAGAAACCATCAAAATTTTCGCAAGTCTGATACTCGAAACCAATAACTACTATGGCCTAGGACTAAAATGCATATACCGTTGTAATCGGGCGAGTTTCTACTTTCAGATGCAACAGGAATTTCTCGAGTTCGTCAATCCATTCGCGTGATATGGGAGTTTGAAGTTAAGGAATGGTTTAGAAATCATCAAAATTTTCGCAAGTCTGATTCTCGAATCCAATAACTACTATGGCCTAGGGCAAAAATGCACATACCGTTGTAACCGGGCGAGTTTCTGCTTTCAGATGCAATAGGAAATTCTTGAGTTCGTCAATCCGTTCGCGAGGTATGTAAGTGTGAAGTTAAGGAATGGTTGAGAAACCATCAAAATTATCGCAAGTCTGATACTCGAAACCAATACCTGGAATGACCTAGGGGAAAAATACACATACCGTTGTAATCGGACGAGTTTCTACTTTCAGATGCAACAGGAATTTCTCGATTTCGTCAATCCGTTCGCGAGATATGGGAGTTTGAAGTTAAGGAATGGTTGAGGAACCATCAAAATTTTCGCTGGTCTAATACTCGAAACCAATAACTGGAATGGCCTAGGGGAAAAGTACACACACCATTGTAATCGGGCGGGTTTCTACTTTCAGATACAACAGGAATTTCTCGAGTTCGTCAATCCGTTCGCGAGATATGGGAGTTTGAAGTTAAGGAATGGCTGAGAAATCATCAAAATTTTCGCAAGTCTGATACTCGAAACCAATAACTACAATGGCCTAGGGGAAAAATACACATACCGTTGTAATCGGGCGAGTTTCTACTTTCAGATGCAACAGGAATTCCTCGAGTTCGTCAATCCGTTCGCGAGATATGGGAGTTTGAAGTTAAGGAATGGTTGAGAAACCATCAAAATTTTCGCAAGTGTGATACTCGAAACCAATAACTACAATGGCCTAGGGGAAAAATACACATACCTTTGTAATCGGGCGAATTTTTGCTTTCAGATGCAATAGGAAATTCTCGAGTTCGTCAATCCGTTCGCGAGATATGTAGGTGTGAAGTTAAGGAATGGTTGAGAAACCATCAAAATTTTCGCAAGTCTGATACTCGAAACCAATAACAACAATGGCCTAGGGGAAAAATACACATACCTTTGTAATCGCGCGAGTTTCTGCTTTCAGATGCAATAGGAAATTCTCGAGTTCGTCAATCCGTTCGCGAGATATGGAAGTTTGAAGTTAAGGAATGCATGAGAAACCACAAAAATTTTCGCAAGTCTGATACACGAAACCAGTAACTACAATGGCCTAGGGGAAAAATACACATACCGTTGTAATCGGGCGAGTTTATACTTCCACATGCAACAGGAATTTCTCGAGTTCGTCAATCCGTTCGCGAGATATGGAAGTGTGAAGTTAAGGAATGGTTGAGAAACCATCAAAATTTTCGCAAGTCTGATACTCGAAACCAATAACAACAATGACCTAGGGGAAAAATACACATAGCGTTGTAATCGGGCGAGTTTCTACTTTCAGATGCAACAGGAATTTCTCGAGTTCGTCAATCCATTCGCGAGAAATGGGAGTTTGAAGTTAAGGAATGGTTGAGAAACCATCAAAATCTTCGCAAGTCTGTAACTCGAAACCAATAACTACAATGGCCTAGGGGAAAAATACACATACCATTGTACTCGGGCGAGTTTCTACTTTCACATGCAACAGGAATTTCTCGAGTTCGTCAATCCGTTCGCGAGAAATGGAAGTTTGAAGTTAAGGAATGGTTGAGAAACCATCAAAATTTTCGCAATTCTGATACTCGAATCCAATAACTACTATGGCCTAGGGCAAAAATACACATACCGTTGTAATCGGGCGAGTTTCTGCTTTCAGATGCAATAGGAAATTCTCGAGTTCGTCAATCCGTTCGCGAGATATGGAAGTTTGAAGTTAAGGAATGAATGAGAAACCATCAAAATTTTCGCAAGTCTGATTCTCGAAACCAATAACTACAAAGGCCTAGCGGAAAAATACACATACCGTTGTAATCGGGCGAGTTTTTGCTTTCAGATGCAATAGGAAATTCTCGAGTTCGTCAATCCGTTCGCGAGATATGTAAGTGTGAAGTTAAGGAATGGTTGAGAAACAATCAAAATTTTCGCAAGTCTGATACTCGAAACCAATAACTACAATGGCCTAGGGGAAGAATACACACACCATTGTAATGGAGCGAGTTTCTACTTTCAGATGCAACAGGAATTTCTTGAGTTCTTCAATCCGTTCGCGAGATATGGGAGTTTGAAGTTAAGGAATGGTTGACAGACCATCAAAATTTTCGCAAGTCTGATACACGAAACCAATAACTACAATGGCCTAGGGGAAAAATACACATACCGTTGTAATCGGGCGAGTTTATACTTCCACATGCAACAGGAATTTCTCGAGTTCGTAAATCCGTTCGCGAGATATGGGAGTTTGAAGTTAAGGAATGGCTGAGAAATCATCAAAATTTTCGCAAGTCTGATACTCGAAACCAATAACTACAATGACCTAGGGGAAAAATACACATACCGTTGTAATCGGGCGAGTTTCTACTTTCAGATGCAATAGGAATTTCTCGAGTTCGTCAATCCGTTCGCGAGATATGGAAGTTTGAAGTTAAGGAATGAATGAGAAACCATCAAAATTTTCGCAAGTCTGATTCTCGAAACCAATAACTACAAAGGCCTAGCGGAAAAATACACATACCGTTGTAATCGGGCGAGTTTTTGCTTTCAGATGCAATAGGAAATTCTCGAGTTCGTCAATCCGTTCGCGAGATATGTAAGTGTGAAGTTAAGGAATGGTTGAGAAACAATCAAAATTTTCGCAAGTCTGATACTCGAAACCAATAACTACAATGGCCTAGGGGAAGAATACACACACCATTGTAATGGAGCGAGTTTCTACTTTCAGATGCAACAGGAATTTCTTGAGTTCGTCAATCCGTTCGCGAGATATGGGAGTTTGAAGTTAAGGAATGGTTGAGAGACCATCAAAATTTTCGCAAGTCTGATACACGAAACCAATAACTACAATGGCCTAGGGGAAAAATACACATACCGTTGTAATCGGGCGAGTTTATACTTCCACATGCAACAGGAATTTCTCGAGTTCGTAAATCCGTTCGCGAGATATGGGAGTTTGAAGTTAAGGAATGGCTGAGAAATCATCAAAATTTTCGCAAGTCTGATACTCGAAACCAATAACTACAATGACCTAGGGGAAAAATACACATACCGTTGTAATCGGGCGAGTTTCTACTTTCAGATGCAATAGGAATTTCTCGAGTTCGTCAATCCGTTCGCGAGATATGGGAGTTTGAAGTTAAGGAATGGTTGAGAAACCATCAAAATTTTCGCAAGTCTGATACTCGAAACCAATAACAACAATGACCTAGGGGAAAAATACACATAGCGTTGTAATCGGGCGAGTTTCTACTTTCAGATGCAACAGGAATTTCTCGAGTTCGTCAATCCGTTCGCGAGATATGGAAGTGTGAAGTTAAGGAATGGTTGAGAAACCATCAAAATTTTCGCAAGTCTGATACTCGAAACCAATAACAACAATGACCTAGGGGAAAAATACACATAGCGTTGTAATCGGGCGAGTTTCTACTTTCAGATGCAACAGGAATTTCTCGAGTTCGTCAATCCATTCGCGAGAAATGGGAGTTTGAAGTTAAGGAATGGTTGAGAAACCATCAAAATCTTCGCAAGTCTGTAACTCGAAACCAATAACTACAATGGCCTAGGGGAAAAATACACATACCATTGTACTCGGGCGAGTTTCTACTTTCACATGCAACAGGAATTTCTCGAGTTCGTCAATCCGTTCGCGAGAAATGGAAGTTTGAAGTTAAGGAATGGTTGAGAAACCATCAAAATTTTCGCAATTCTGATACTCGAATCCAATAACTACTATGGCCTAGGGCAAAAATACACATACCGTTGTAATCGGGCGAGTTTCTGCTTTCAGATGCAATAGGAAATTCTCGAGTTCGTCAATCCGTTCGCGAGATATGGAAGTTTGAAGTTAAGGAATGAATGAGAAACCATCAAAATTTTCGCAAGTCTGATTCTCGAAACCAATAACTACAAAGGCCTAGCGGAAAAATACACATACCGTTGTAATCGGGCGAGTTTTTGCTTTCAGATGCAATAGGAAATTCTCGAGTTCGTCAATCCGTTCGCGAGATATGTAAGTGTGAAGTTAAGGAATGGTTGAGAAACAATCAAAATTTTCGCAAGTCTGATACTCGAAACCAATAACTACAATGGCCTAGGGGAAGAATACACACACCATTGTAATGGAGCGAGTTTCTACTTTCAGATGCAACAGGAATTTCTTGAGTTCGTCAATCCGTTCGCGAGATATGGGAGTTTGAAGTTAAGGAATGGTTGAGAGACCATCAAAATTTTCGCAAGTCTGATACACGAAACCAATAACTACAATGGCCTAGGGGAAAAATACACATACCGTTGTAATCGGGCGAGTTTATACTTCCACATGCAACAGGAATTTCTCGAGTTCGTAAATCCGTTCGCGAGATATGGGAGTTTGAAGTTAAGGAATGGCTGAGAAATCATCAAAATTTTCGCAAGTCTGATACTCGAAACCAATAACTACAATGACCTAGGGGAAAAATACACATACCGTTGTAATCGGGCGAGTTTCTACTTTCAGATGCAATAGGAATTTCTCGAGTTCGTCAATCCGTTCGCGAGATATGGAAGTTTGAAGTTAAGGAATGAATGAGAAACCATCAAAATTTTCGCAAGTCTGATTCTCGAAACCAATAACTACAAAGGCCTAGCGGAAAAATACACATACCGTTGTAATCGGGCGAGTTTTTGCTTTCAGATGCAATAGGAAATTCTCGAGTTCGTCAATCCGTTCGCGAGATATGTAAGTGTGAAGTTAAGGAATGGTTGAGAAACAATCAAAATTTTCGCAAGTCTGATACTCGAAACCAATAACTACAATGGCCTAGGGGAAGAATACACACACCATTGTAATGGAGCGAGTTTCTACTTTCAGATGCAACAGGAATTTCTTGAGTTCGTCAATCCGTTCGCGAGATATGGGAGTTTGAAGTTAAGGAATGGTTGAGAGACCATCAAAATTTTCGCAAGTCTGATACACGAAACCAATAACTACAATGGCCTAGGGGAAAAATACACATACCGTTGTAATCGGGCGAGTTTATACTTCCACATGCAACAGGAATTTCTCGAGTTCGTAAATCCGTTCGCGAGATATGGGAGTTTGAAGTTAAGGAATGGCTGAGAAATCATCAAAATTTTCGCAAGTCTGATACTCGAAACCAATAACTACAATGACCTAGGGGAAAAATACACATACCGTTGTAATCGGGCGAGTTTCTACTTTCAGATGCAATAGGAATTTCTCGAGTTCGTCAATCCGTTCGCGAGATATGGGAGTTTGAAGTTAAGGAATGGTTGAGAAACCATCAAAATTTTCGCAAGTGTGATACTCGAAACCAATAACTACAATGGCCTAGGGGAAAAATACACATACCGTTGTAATCGGGCGAGTTTATACTTCCACATGCAACAGGAATTTCTCGAGTTCGTCAATCCATTCGCGAGAAATGGGAGTTTGAAGTTAAGGAATGGTTGAGAAACCATCAAAATTTTCGCAAGTCTGATACTCGAAACCAATAACTACAATGGCCTAGGGGAAGAATACACACACCATTGTAATGGGGCGAGTTTCTACTTTCAGATGCAACAGGAATTGCTTGAGTTCGTCAATCCGTTCGCGAGATATGGGAGTTTGAAGTTAAGGAATGATTGAGAGACCATCAAAATTTTCGCAAGTCTGATACACGAAACCAATAACTACAATGGCCTAGGGGAAAAATACACATACCGTTGTAATCGGGCGAGTTTATACTTCCACATGCAACAGGAATTTCTCGAGTTCGTAAATCCGTTCGCGAGATATGGGAGTTTGAAGTTAAGGAATGGCTGAGAAATCATCAAAATTTTCGCAAGTCTGATACTCGAAACCACTAACTACAATGGCCTAGGGGAAAAATACACATACCGTTGTAATCGGGCGAGTTTCTACTTTCAGATGCAACAGGAATTTCTCGAGTTCGTCAATCCGTTCGCGAGATATGGGAGTTTGAAGTTAAGGAATGGTTGAGAAACCATCAAAATTTTCGCAAGTGTGATACTCGAAATCAATAACTACAATGGCCTAGGGGAAAAATACACATACCGTTGTAATCGGGCGAGTTTTTGCTTTCAGATGCAATAGGAAATTCTCGAGTTCGTCAATCCGTTCGCGAGATATGTAAGTGTGAAGTTAAGGAATGGTTGAGAAACCATCAAAATTTTCGCAAGTCTGATACTCGAAACCAATAACTACAATGGCCTAGGGGAAAAATACACATACCTTTGCAATCGCGCGAGTTTCTGCTTTCAGATGCAATAGGAAATTCTCGAGTTCGTCAATCCGTTCGCGAGTTATGGATGTGTGAAGTTAAGGATTGGTTGAGAAACCATCAAAATTTTCGCAAGTCTGATACTCGAAACCAATAACAACAATGGCCTAGGGGAAAAATACACATACCGTTGTAACCGGGCGAGTTTCTGCTTTCAGATGCAATAGGAAATTCTCGAGTTCGTCAATCCGTTCGCGAGATATGGGAGTTTGAAATTAAGGAATGCTTGAGAAACCATCAAAATTTTCGCAAGTCTGATACTCGAAACCAATAAATACTATGGCCTAGGACAAAAATGCATATACCGTTGTAATCGGGCGAGTTTCTACTTTCAGATGCAACAGGAATTTCTCGAGTTCGTCAATCCGTTCGCGTGATATGGGAGTTTGAAGTTAAGGAATGGTTTAGAAATCATCAAAATTTTCGCAAGTCTGATACTCGAATCCAATAACTACTATGGCCTAGGGCAACAGGAATTTCTCGAGTTCGTCAATCCGTTCGCGAGATATGTAAGTGTGAAGTTAAGGAATGGTTGAGAAACCTTCAAAATTATCGCAAGTCTGATACTCGAAACCAATAACTGGAATGACCTAGGGGAAAAATACACATACCGTTGTAATCGGACGAGTTTCTACTTTCAGATGCAACAGGAATTTCTCGATTTCGTCAATCCGTTCGCGAGATATGGGAGTTTGAAGTTAAGGAATGGTTGAGGAACCATCAAAATTTTCGCTGGTCTAATACTCGAAACCAATAACTGGAATGGCCTAGGGGAAAAGTACACACACCATTGTAGTCGTGCGGGTTTCTACTTTCAGATACAACAGGAATTTCTCGAGTTCGTCAATCCGTTCGCGAGATATGGGAGTTTGAAGTTAAGGAATGCTTGAGAAACCATCAAAATTTTCGCAAGTGTGATACTCGAAACCAATAACTACAATGGCCTAGGGGAAAAATACACATACCGTTGTAATCGGGCGAGTTTTTGCTTTCAGATGCAATAGGAAATTCTCGAGTTCGTCAATCCGTTCGCGAGATATGTAAGTGTGAAGTTAAGGAATGGTTGAGAAACCATCAAAATTTTCGCAAGTCTGATACTCGAAACCAATAACTACAATGGCCTAGGGAAAAAATACACATACCTTTGCAATCGCGCGAGTTTCTGCTTTCAGATGCAATAGGAAATTCTCGAGTTCGTCAATCCGTTCGCGAGATATGGATGTGTGAAGTTAAGGATTGGTTGAGAAACCATCAAAATTTTCGCAAGTCTGATACTCGAAACCAATAACAACAATGGCCTAGGGGAAAAATACACATACCGTTGTAACCGGGCGAGTTTCTGCTTTCAGATGCAATAGGAAATTCTCGAGTTCGTCAATCCGTTCGCGAGATATGGGAGTTTGAAATTAAGGAATGCTTGAGAAACCATCAAAATTTTCGCAAGTCTGATACTCGAAACCAATAACTACTATGGCCTAGGACAAAAATGCATATACCGTTGTAATCGGGCGAGTTTCTACTTTCAGATGCAACAGGAATTTCTCGAGTTCGTCAATCCGTTCGCGTGATATGGGAGTTTGAAGTTAAGGAATGGTTTAGAAATCATCAAAATTTTCGCAAGTCTGATACTCGAATCCAATAACTACTATGGCCTAGGGCAACAGGAATTTCTCGAGTTCGTCAATCCGTTCGCGAGATATGTAAGTGTGAAGTTAAGGAATGGTTGAGAAACCATCAACATTATCGCAAGTCTGATACTCGAAACCAATAACTGGAATGACCTAGTGGAAAAATACACATACCGTTGTAATCGGACGAGTTTCTACTTTCAGATGCAACAGGAATTTCTCGATTTCGTCAATCCGTTCGCGAGATATGGGAGTTTGAAGTTAAGGAATGGTTGAGGAACCATCAAAATTTTCGCTGGTCTAATACTCGAAACCAATAACTGGAATGGCCTAGGGGAAAAGTACACACACCATTGTTGTCGTGCGGGTTTCTACTTTCAGATACAACAGGAATTTCTCGAGTTCGTCAATCCGTTCGCGAGATATGGGAGTTTGAAGTTAAGGAATGCTTGAGAAACCATCAAAATTCTCGCAAGTCTGATACTCGAAACCAATAACTACAATGGCCTAGGGGAAAAATACACATACCATTGTACTGGGGCGAGTTTCTACTTTCACATGCAACAGGAATTTCTCGAGTTCGTCTATCCGTTCGCTAGATATGGGAGTTTGAAGTTAAGGAATGCTTGAGAAACCATCAAAATTTTCGCAAGTCTGATCCTCGAATCCAATAACTACTATGTCCTAGGGCAAAAATGCACATACCGTTGTAACCGGGCGAGTTTCTGCTTTCAGATGCAATAGGAAATTCTCGAGTTCTTCAATCCGTTCGCGAGATATGTAAGTGTGAAGTTAAGGAGTGGTTGAGAAACCATCAAAATTATCGCAAGTCTGATACTCGAAACAAATAACTACTATGGCCTAGGGCAAAAATGCACATACCGTTGTAACCGGGCGAGTTTCTGCTTTCAGATGCAACAGGAATTTCTCGAGTTCGTCAGTCCGTCCGCGAGAAATGGGAGTTTGAAGTTAAGGAATGGTTGACAAACCATCAAAATTTTCGCAAGTCTGATACTCGAATCCAATAACTACTATGGCCTAGGGCAAAAATACACATACCGTTGTAATCGGGCGAGTTTCTGCTTTCAGATGCAATAGGAAATTCTCGAGTTCGTCAATCCGTTCGCGAGATATGGAAGTTTGAAGTTAAGGAATGAATGAGATACCATCAAAATTTTCGCAAGTCTGATTCTCGAAACCAATAACTACAAAGGCCTAGCGGAAAAATACACATACCGTTGTACTCGGGCGAGTTTCTACTTTCAGACGCAACAGGAACTTCTCGAGTTTGTCAGTCCGTCCGCGAGAAATGGGAGTTTGAAGTTAAGGAATGGTTGAGAAACCATCAAAATTTTCGCAAGTCTGATACTCGAAACCAATAACTACAATGGCCTAGGGGAAAAATACACATACCTTTGTAATCGGGCGAGTTTCTACTTTCAGATGCAACAGGAATTTCTCGAGTTCGTCAACCCGTTCGCGAGATATGGGAGTTTGAAGTTAAGGAATGAATGAGATACCATCAAAATTTTCGCAAGTCTGATACTCGAATCCAATAACTACTATGGCCTAGGGCAAAAATACACATACCGTTGTAATCGGGCGAGTTTCTGCTTTCAGATGCAATAGGAAATTCTCGAGTTCGTCAATCCGTTCGCGAGATATGGAAGTTTGAAGTTAAGGAATGAATGAGATACCATCAAAATTTTCGCAAGTCTGATACTCGAAACAAATAACTACTATGGCGTAGGGCAAAAATGCACATACCGTTGTAACCGGGCGAGTTTCTGCTTTCAGATGCAATAGGAAATTCTCGAGTTCGTCAATCCGTTCGCGAGATATGTAAGTATGAAGTTAAGCAATGGTTGACAAACCATCAAAATTTTGGCAAGTCTGATACTCGAATCCAATAACTACAATGGCCTAGGGGAAAATACACATACCGTTGTAATCGGGCGAGTTTCTACTTTCAGATGCAATAGGAAATTCTCGAGTTCGTCAATCCGTTCGCGAGATATGGAAGTTTGAAGTTAAGGAATGAATGAGAAACCATCAAAATTTTCGCAGGTCTGATTCTCGAAACCAATAACTACAAAGGCCTAGCGGAAAAATACACATACCGTTGTAATCGGGCGAGTTTCTGCTTTCAGATGCAATAGGAAATTCTCGAGTTCGTCAATCCGTTCGCGAGATATGGAAGTTTGAAGTTAAGGAATGAATGAGATACCATCAAAATTTTCGCAAGTCTGATACTCGAAACAAATAACTACTATGGCGTAGGGCAAAAATGCACATACCGTTGTAACCGGGCGAGTTTCTGCTTTCAGATGCAATAGGAAATTCTCGAGTTCGTCAATCCGTTCGCGAGATATGTAAATGTGAAGTTAAGCAATGGTTGACAAACCATCAAAATTTTGGCAAGTCTGATACTCGAATCCAATAACTACAATGGCCTAGGGGAAAATACACATACCGTTGTAATCGGGCGAGTTTCTACTTTCAGACGCAACAGGAACTTCTCGAGTTCGTCAATCCGTTCGCGAGATATGGGAGTTTGAAGTTAAGAAATGGTTGAGAAACCATCAAAATTTTCGCAAGTCTGATACTCGAAACCAATAACTACAATGGCCTAGGGGAAAAATACACATACCGTTGTAATCGGGCGAGTTTCTGCTTTCAGATGCAATAGGAAATTCTCGAGTTCGACAATCCGTTCGCGAGATATGTAAGTGTGAAGTTAAGGAATGATTGAGAAACCATCAAAATTTTCGCAAGTCTGATTCTCGAAACCAATAACTACAAAGGCCTAGCGGAAAAATACACATACCGTTGTACTCGGGCGAGTTTCTACTTTCACATGCAACAGAAATTTCTCGAGTTCGTCAGTCCGTTCGCGAGATATGGGAGTTTGAAGTTAAGGAATGCTTGAGAAACCATCAAAATTTTCGCAAGTCTGATACTCGAAACCAATAACTACTATGGCCTAGGACAAAAATGCATATACCGTTGTAATCGGGCGAGTTTCTACTTTCAGATGCAACAGGAATTTCTCGAGTTCGTCAATCCGTTCGCGTGATATGGGAGTTTGAAGTTAAGGAATGGTTTAGAAATCATCAAAATTTTCGCAAGTCTGATCCTCGAAACCAATAACTACTATGGCCTAGGGCAATAGTGCACATACCGTTGTAATCGGGCGAGTTTCTGCTTTCAGATGCAATAGGAAATTCTCGAGTTCGGCTATCCGTTCGAGAGCTATGTAAGTGTGGAGTTAACGAATGGTTGAGAAACCATCAAAATTTTCGCAAGTCTGATACTCGAAACCAATAACTACAGTGGCCTTGGGGAAAAATACACATACCGTTGTAATCGGGCGAGTTTCTACTTTCAAATGCAGCAGGAATTTCTCGAGTTCGTCAATCCGTTCGCGAGATATGGGAGTTTGAAGTTAAGGAATGGTTGAGAAACCATCAAAATTTTCGCAAGTTTGATACACGAAACCAATAACTACAATGGCCTAGGGGAAAAATACACATACCGTTGTAATCGAGCGAGTTTCTACTTCCACATGCAACAGGAATTTCTCGAGTTCGTCAATCCGTTCGCGTGATATGGGAGTTTGAAGTTAAGGAATGGTTTAGAAATCATCAAAATTTTCGCAAGTCTGATCCTCGAAACCAATAACTACTATGGCCTAGGGCAATAATGCACATACCGTTGTAATCGGACGAGTTTCTACTTTCAGATGCAACAGGTATTTCTCGATTTCGTCAATCCGTTCGCGAGATATGGGAGTTTGAAGTTAAGGAATGGTTGAGGAACGATCAAAATTTTCGCTGGTCTAATACTCGAAACCAATAACTGGAATGGCCTAGGGGAAAAGTACACACACCATTGTAATCGGGCGGGTTTCTACTTTCAGATACAACAGAAATTTCTCGAGTTCGTCAGTCCGTTCACGAGATATGGAAGTTTGAAGTTAAGGAATGCTTGAGAAACCATCAAAATTTTCGCAAGTCTGATACTCGAAACCAATAACTACTATAGCCTAGGACAAAAATGCATATACCGTTGTAATCGGGCGAGTTTCTACTTTCAGATGCAACAGGAATTTCTCGAGTTCGTCAATCCGTTCGCGTGATATGGGAGTTTGAAGTTAAGGAATGGTTTAGAAATCATTAAAATTTTCGCAAGTCTGATCCTCGAAACCAATAACTACAATGGCCTAGGGGAAAAATACACATACCGTTGTAATCGGGCGAGTTTCTACTTTCAGATGCAACAGGAATTTCTCGAGTTCGTCAATCCGTTCGCGTGATATGGGAGTTTGAAGTTAAGGAATGGTTTAGAAATCATTAAAATTTTCGCAAGTCTGATCCTCGAAACCAATAACTACAATGGCCTAGGGGAAAAATACACATACCGTTGTAATCGGGCGAGTTTCTACTTTCAGATGCAACAGGAATTTCTCGAGTTCGTCAATCCGTGCGCGAGAAATGGGAGTTTGAAGTTAAGGAATGGTTGAGAATCCATCAAAATTTTCGCTGGTCTAATCCTCGAAACCAATAACTGGAATGGCCTAGGGAAAAAGTACACATACCATTGTAATCGGGCGAGTTTCTACTTTCAGATGCAACAGGAATTTCTCGAGTTCGTCAATCCGTTCGCGAGAAATGGGAGTTTGAAGTTAAGGAATGGTTGAGAAACCATCAAAATTTTCGCAAGTCTGATACACGAAACCAATAACTACAATGGCCTAGGGCAATAATGCATATACCGTTGTAATCGGGCGAGTTTCTGCCTTCAGATGCAATAGGAAATTCTCGAGTTCGGCAATCCGTTCGCGAGATATGTAAGTGTGGAGTTAAGGAATGGTTGAGAAACCATCAAAATTTTCGCAAGTCTGATACACGAAACCAATAACTACAATGGCCTAGGGGAAAAATACACATACCGTTGTAATCGGGCGAGTTTATACTTCCATATGCAACAGGAATTTCTCGAGTTCGTCAATCCGTTCGCGAGATATGGGAGTTTGAAGTTAAGGAATGGCGGAGAAATCATCAAAATTTTCGCAAGTCTGATACTCGAAACCAATAACTACAATGGCCTAGGGGAAAAATACACATACCGTTGTAATCGGGCGAGTTTCTACTTTCAGATGCAATAGGAATTTCTCGAGTTCGTCAATCCGTTCGCGAGATATGGGAGTTTGAAGTTAAGGAATGGTTGAGAAACCATCAAAATTTTCGAAAGTGTGATACTCGAAACCAATAACTACAATGGCCGAGGGGAAAAATACACATACCGTTGTAATCGGGCGAGTTTTTGCTTTCAGATGCAATAGGAAATTCTCGAGTTCGTCAATCCGTTCGCGAGAAATGTAAGTGTGAAGTTAAGGAATGGTTGAGAAACCATCAAAATTTTCGCAAGTCTGATACTCGAAACCAATAACTACAATGGCCTAGGGGAAAAATACACATACCTTTGTAATCGCGCGAGTTTCTGCTTTCAGATGCAATAGGAATTTCTCGAGTTCGTCAATCCGTTCGCGAGATATGGGAGTTTGAAGTTAAGGAATGGCTGAGAAATCATCAAAATTTTCGCAAGTCTGATACTCGAAACCAATAACTACAATGGCCTAGGGGAAAAATACACATACCGTTGTAATCGGGCGAGTTTCTACTTTCAGATGCAACAGGAATTTCTCGAGTTCGTCAATCCGTTCGCGAGATATGGGAGTTTGAAGTTAAGGAATGGTTGAGAAACCATCAAAATTTTCGAAAGTGTGATACTCGAAACCAATAACTACAATGGCCTAGGGGAAAAATACACATACCGTTGTAATCGGGCGAGTTTTTGCTTTCAGATGCAACAGGAAATTCTCGAGTTCGTCAATCCGTTCGCGAGATATGTAAGTGTGAAGTTAAGGAATGGTTGAGAAACCATCAAAATTTTCGCAAGTCTGATACTCGAAACCAATAACTACAATGGCCTAGGGGAAAAATACACATACCTTTGTAATCGCGCGAGTTTCTACTTTCAAATGCAGCAGGAATTTCTCGAGTTCGTCAATCCGTTCGCGAGAAATGGGTGTTTGAAGTTAAGGAATGGTTGAGAAACCATCAAAATTTTCGCAAGTTTGATACACGAAACCAATAACTACAATGGCCTAGGGGAAAAATACACATACCGTTGTAATCGAGCGAGTTTCTACTTCCACATGCAACAGGAATTTCTCGAGTTCGTCAATCCGTTCGCGTGATATGGGAGTTTGAAGTTAAGGAATGGTTTAGAAATCATCAAAATTTTCGCAAGTCTGATCCTCGAAACCAATAACTACTATGGCCTAGGGCAATAATGCACATACCGTTGTAATCGGACGAGTTTCTACTTTCAGATGCAACAGGAATTTCTCGATTTCGTCAATCCGTTCGCGAGATATGGGAGTTTGAAGTTAAGGAATGGTTGAGGAACGATCAAAATTTTCGCTGGTCTAATACTCGAAACCAATAACTGGAATGGCCTAGGGGAAAAGTACACACACCATTGTAATCGGGCGGGTTTCTACTTTCAGATACAACAGAAATTTCTCGAGTTCGTCAGTCCGTTCACGAGATATGGGAGTTTGAAGTTAAGGAATGCTTGAGAAACCATCAAAATTTTCGCAAGTCTGATACTCGAAACCAATAACTACTATAGCCTAGGACAAAAATGCATATACCGTTGTAATCGGGCGAGTTTCTACTTTCAGATGCAACAGGAATTTCTCGAGTTCGTCAATCCGTTCGCGTGATATGGGAGTTTGAAGTTAAGGAATGGTTTAGAAATCATTAAAATTTTCGCAAGTCTGATCCTCGAAACCAATAACTACAATGGCCTAGGGGAAAAATACACATACCGTTGTAATCGGGCGAGTTTCTACTTTCAGATGCAACAGGAATTTCTCGAGTTCGTCAATCCGTTCGCGAGAAATGGGAGTTTGAAGTTAAGGAATGGTTGAGAATCCATCAAAATTTTCGCTGGTCTAATCCTCGAAACCAATAACTGGAATGGCCTAGGGAAAAAGTACACATACCATTGTAATCGGGCGAGTTTCTACTTTCAGATGCAACAGGAATTTCTCGAGTTCGTCAATCCGTTCGCGAGAAATGGGAGTTTGAAGTTAAGGAATGGTTGAGAAACCATCAAAATTTTCGCAAGTCTGATACACGAAACCAATAACTACAATGGCCTAGGGCAATAATGCATATACCGTTGTAATCGGGCGAGTTTCTGCCTTCAGATGCAATAGGAAATTCTCGAGTTCGGCAATCCGTTCGCGACATATGTAAGTGTGGAGTTAAGGAATGGTTGAGAAACCATCGAAATTTTCGCAAGTCTGATACACGAAACCAATAACTACAATGGCCTAGGGGAAAAATACACATACCGTTGTAATCGGGCGAGTTTATACTTCCATATGCAACAGGAATTTCTCGAGTTCGTCAATCCGTTCGCGAGATATGGGAGTTTGAAGTTAAGGAATGGCGGAGAAATCATCAAAATTTTCGCAAGTCTGATACTCGAAACCAATAACTACAATGGCCTAGGGGAAAAATACACATACCGTTGTAATCGGGCGAGTTTCTACTTTCAGATGCAATAGGAATTTCTCGAGTTCGTCAATCCGTTCGCGAGAATGGGAGTTTGAAGTTAAGGAATGGTTGAGAAACCATCAAAATTTTCGAAAGTCTGATACTCGAAACCAATAACTACAATGGCCTTGGGGAAAAATACACATACCGTTGTAATCGGGCGAGTTTCTACTTTCAGATGCAATAGGAATTTCTCGAGTTCGTCAATCCGTTCGCGAGATATGGGAGTTTGAAGTTAAGGAATGGTTGAGAAACCATCAAAATTTTCGAAAGTGTGATACTCGAAACCAATAACTACAATGGCCTAGGGGAAAAATACACATACCGTTGTAATCGGGCGAGTTTTTGCTTTCAGATGCAATAGGAAATTCTCGAGTTCGTCAATCCGTTCGCGAGATATGTAAGTGTGAGGTTAAGGAATGGTTGAGAAACCATCAAAATTTTCGCAAGTCTGATACTCGAAACCAATAACTACAATGGCCTAGGGGAAAAATACACATACCTTTGTAATCGCGCGAGTTTCTGCTTTCAGATGCAATAGGAAATTCTCGAGTTCGTCAATCCGTTCGCGAGATATGGAAGTTTGAAGTTAAGGAATGCATGAGGAACCATCAAAATTTTCGCAAGTCTGATACACGAAACCAATAACTACAATGGCCTAGGGGAAAAATACACATACCGTCGTAATCGGGCGAGTTTATACTTCCACATGCAACAGGAATTTCTCGAGTTCGTCAATCCGTTCGCGAGATATGGGAGTTTGAAGTTAAGGAATGGCTGAGAAATCATCAAAATTTTCGCAAGTCTGATACTCGAAACCAATAACTACATTGGCCTAGGGGAAAAATACACATACCGTTGTAATCGGGCGAGTTTCTACTTTCAGATGCAACAGGAATTTCTCGAGTTCGTCAATCCGTTCGCGAGATATGGGAGTTTGAAGTTAAGGAATGGTTGAGAAACCATCAAAATTTTCGAAAGTGTGATACTCGAAACCAATAACTACAATGGCCTAGGGGAAAAATACACATACCGTTGTAATCGGGCGAGTTTTTGCTTTCAGATGCAATAGGAAATTCTCGAGTTCGTCAATCCGTTCGCGAGATATGTAAGTGTGAAGTTAAGGAATGGTTGAGAAACCATCAAAATTTTCGCAAGTCTGATACTCGAAACCAATAACTACAATGGCCTAGGGGAAAAATACACATACCTTTGTAATCGCGCGAGTTTCTGCTTTCAGATGCAATAGGAAATTCTCGAGTTCGTCAATCCGTTCGCGAGATATGGAAGTTTGAAGTTAAGGAATGCATGAGGAACCATCAAAATTTTCGCAAGTCTGATACACGAAACCAATAACTACAATGGCCTAGGGGAAAAATACACATACCATTGTAATCGGGCGAGTTTATACTTCTACATGCAACAGGAATTTCTCGAGTTCGTCAATCCGTTCGCGAGATATGGGAGTTTGAAGTTAAGGAATGGCTGAGAAACCATCTAAATTTTCGCAAGTCTGATACACGAAACCAATAACTACAATGGCCTAGGGGAAAAGTACACATACCGTTGTAATCGGGCGAGTTTATACTTCCACATGCAACAGGAATTTCTCGAGTTCGTCAATCCGTTCGCGAGATATGGGAGTTTGAAGTTAAGGAATGGCTGAGAAATCATCAAAATTTTCGCAAGTCTGATACTCGAAACCAATAACTACAATGGCCTAGGGGAAAAATACACATACCGTTGTAATCGGGCGAGTTTCTACCTTCAGATGCAACAGGAATTTCTCGAGTTCGTCAATCCGTTCGCGAGATATGGGAGTTTGAAGTTAAGGAATGGTTGAGAAACCATCAAAATTTTCGCAAGTGTGATACTCGAAACCAATAACTACAATGGCCTAGGGGAAAAATACACATACCGTTGTAATCGGGCGAGTTTTTGCTTTCAGGTGCAATAGGAAATTCTCGAGTTCGTCAATCCGTTCGCGAGATATGTAAGTGTGAAGTTATGGAATGGTTGAGAAACCATCAAAATTTTCGCAAGTCTGATACTCGAAACCAATAACTACAATGGCCTAGGGGAAAAATACACATACCTTTGTAATCGCGCGAGTTTCTGCTTTCAGATGCAATAGGAAATTCTCGAGTTCGTCAATCCGTTCGCGAGATATGGATGTTTGAAGTTAAGGAATGCATGAGAAACCATCAAAATTTTCGCAAGTCTGATACACGAAACCAATAACTACAATGGCCTAGGGGAAAAATACACTTACCGTTGTAATCGGGCGAGTTTATACTTCCACATGCAACAGGAATTTCTCGAGTTCGTCAATCCGTTCGCGAGATATGGGAGTTTGAAGTTAAGGAATGGTTGAGAAACCATCAAAATTTTCGCAAGTCTGATACTCGAAACCAATAACTACAATGGCCTAGGGGAAAAATACACATACCGTTGTAATATGGCGAGTTTTTGCTTTCAGATGCAATAGGAAATTCTCGAGTTCGTCAATCCGTTCGCGAGATATGTAAGTGTGAAGTTAAGGAATGGTTGAGAAACCATCAAAATTTTCGCAAGTCTGATACTCGAAACCAATAACTACAATGGCCTAGGGGAAATACACATACCTTTGTAATCGCGCGAGTTTCTTTTTTCAGATGCAATAGGAAACTCTCGAGTTCGTCAATCCGTTCGCGAGATATGGAAGTGTGAAGTTAAGGAATGGTTGAGAAACCATCAAAATTTTCGCTAGTCTGATACTCGAAACCAATAACAACAATGGCCTAGGGGAAAAATACACATAGCGTTGTAATCGGGCGAGTTTCTACTTTCAGATGCACCAGGAATTTAACGATTTCGTCAATCCATTCGCGAGAAATGGGAGTTTGAAGTTAAGGAATGGTTGAGAAACCATCAAAATTTTCGCAAGTCTGATATTCGAAACCTATAACTGGAATGGCCTAGGGGAAAAATACACATACCGTTGTAATCGCGCGAGTTTCTGCTTTCAGATGCAATAGGAAATTCTCGAGTTCGTCAATCCGTTCGCGAGATATGGAAGTTTGAAGTTAAGGAATGCATGAGGAACCATCAAAATTTTCGCAAGTCTGATACACGAAACCAATAACTACAATGGCCTAGGGGAAAAATACACATACCTTTGTAAGCGCGCGAGTTTCTGCTTTCAGATGCAATAGGAAATTTTCGAGTTCGTCAATCCGTTCGCGAGATATGGAAGTTTGAAGTTAAGGAATGAATGAGAAACCATAAAAATTTTCGCAAGTCTGATACTCGAAACCAATAACTACTATGGCCTAGGGCAATAATGCACATACCGTTGTAACCGGGCGAGTTTCTGCTTTCAGATGCAATAGGAAATTCTCGAGTTCGTCAATCCGTTCGCGAGATATGTAAGTGTGAAGTTAAGGAATGGTTGAGAAACCATCAAAATTTTCGCAAGTCTGATACTCGAATCCAATAACTACAATGGCCTAGGGGCAAATACACATACCGTTGTAATGGGGCGAGTTTCTACTTTCAGACGCAACAGGAATTTCTCGAGTTCGTCTATCCGTTCGCGAGATATGGGAGTTTGAAGTTAAGGAATGCTTGAGAAACCATCAAAATTTTCGCAAGTCTGATACTCGAAACAAATAACTACTATGGCGTAGGGCAAAAATGCACATACCGTTGTAACCGGGCGAGTTTCTGCTTTCAGATGCAATAGGAAATTCTCGAGTTCGTCAATCCGTTCGCGAGATATGTAAGTGTGAAGTTAAGGAATGGTTGAGAAACCATCAAAATTTTCGCAAGTCTGATACACGAATCCAATAACTACTATGGCCTAGGGCAAAAATACACATACCGTTGTAATCGGGCGAGTTTCTGCTTTCAGATGCAATAGGAAATTCTCGAGTTCGTCAATCCGTTCGCGAGATATGGAAGTTTGAAGTTAAGGAATGAATGAGAAACCATCAAAATTTTCGCAAGTCTGATTCTCGAAACCAATAACTACAAAGGCCTAGCGAAAAAATACACATACCGTTGTAATCGGGCGAGTTTTTGCTTTCAGATGCAATAGGAAATTCTCGAGTTCGTCAATCCGTTCGCGAGATATGTAAGTGTGAAGTTAAGGAATGTTTGAGAAACCACCACAATTTTCGCAAGTCTGATACTCGAAACCAATAACTACCATGACCTAGGGGAAAAATGCACATACCATTGTAATCGGGCGAGTTTCTACTTTCAGATGCAACAGGAATTTCTCGAGCTCGTCAATCCGTTCGCGAGACATGGGAGTTTGAAGGTAAGGATTGGTTGAGAAACCATCAAAATTTTCACAAGTCTGATACTCGAAACCAATAACTGGAACGGCCTAGGGGAAAAATACACATACCTTTGTTATCGGGAGAGTTTCTACTTTCAGATGCAACAGGAATTTCTCGAGCTCGTCAATCCGTTCGCGAGATATGGGACTTTGAAGTTAGGGAATGGTTGAGAAACCATCAAAATTTTCGCATGTCTGATACTCGAAACCAATAACTGGAACGGTCTAGGGGAAAAGTACACACATCATTGTAATCGGGCAAGTTTCTACTTTCAGAGGCGACAGGAACTTCTCGAGTTCGCCAATCCGTTCGCGAGGTATCGGTGTTTGAAGTTAAGGAATAGTTGAGAAACCATCAAAATTTTCGCAAGTCTGATACTCGAAACCAATAACTACTATAGCCTAGGGCAAAAATACACATACCGTTGTAATCGGACATGTTTCTGGTTTCAGATGCACCAGGAATTTCTCGAGTTCGTCAATACGTTCGCGCGATATGGGAGTTTGAAGTTAAGGAATGGTTGAGAAACCACCACAATTTTCGCAAGTCTGATACTCGAAACCAATAACTACCATGACCCAGGGGAAAAATGCCCATACCATTGTAATCGGGCGAGTTTCTACTTTCAGATTCAACAGGAATTTCTCGAGCTCGTCAATCCGTTTGCGAGATATGGGACTTTGAAGTTAAGTAATGGTTGAGAAACCATCAAAATTTTCGCAAGTCTGGTACTCGAAACCAATAACTGGAACGGCCTAGGGGAAAAGTACACACACCATTGTAATCGGGCAAGTTTCTACTTTCAGAGGCGACAGGAACTTCTCGAGTTCGCCAATCCGTTCGCGAGGTATCGGTGTTTGAAGTTAAGGAATGGTTGAGAAACCATCAAAATTTTCGCAAGTCTGATACTCGAAACCAATAACTACTATGGCCTAGGGCATAAATGCACATACCGTTGTAATCGGACGTGTTTCTGGTTTCAGATGCACCAGGAATTTCTCGAGTTCGTCAATCCGTTCGCGCGATATGGGAGTTTGAAATTAAGGAATGCTTGATAAACCATCAAAATTTTCGCAAGTCTGATACTCGAATCCAATAACTACTATGGCCTAGGGCAAAAATGCACATACCGTTGTAACCGGGCGAGTTTCTGCTTTCAGATGCAATAGGAAATTCTCGAGTTCGTCAATCCGTTCGCGAGATATGTAAGTGTGAATTTACGGAATGGTTGAGAAACCATCAAAATTATCGCAAGTCTGATACTCGAAACCAATAACTGGAATGACCTAGGGGAAAAATACACATACCGTTGTAATCGGACGAGTTTCTACTTTCAGATGCAACAGGAATTTCTCGATTTCGTCAATCCGTTCGCGAGATATGGGAGTTTGAAGTTAAGGAATGGTTGAGGAACCATCAAAATTTTCGCTGGTCTAATACTCGAAACCAATAACTGGAATGGCCTAGGGGAAAAGTACACACACCATTGTAATCGGGCGGGTTTCTACTTTCAGATACAACAGAAATTTCTCGAGTTCGTCAGTCCGTTCGCGAGATATGGGAGTTTGAAGTTAAGGAATGCTTGAGAAACCATCAAAATTTTCGCAAGTCTGATACTTGAAACCAATAACTACTATGCCCTAGGACAAAAATGCATATACCGTTGTAATCGGGCGAGTTTCTACTTTCAGATGCAACAGGAATTTCTCGAGTTCGTCAATCCGTTCGCGTGATATGGGAGTTTGAAGTTAAGGAATGGTTTAGAAATCATCAAAATTTTTGCAAGTCTGATCCTCGAAACCAATAACTACTATGGCCTAGGGCAATAATGCACATACCGTTGTAATCGGGCGAGTTTCTGCTTTCAGATGCAATAGGAAATTCTCGAGTTCGGCTATCCGTTCGAGAGCTATGTAAGTGTGGAGTTAACGAATGGTTGAGAAACCATCAAAATTTTCGCAAGTCTGATACTCGAAACCAATAACTACAGTGGCCTTGGGGAAAAATACACATACCGTTGTAATCGGGCGAGTTTTTACTTTCAAATGCAGCAGGAATTTCTCGAGTTCGTCAATCCGTTCGCGAGATATGGGAGTTTGAAGTTAAGGAATGGTTGAGAAACCATCAAAATTTTCGCAAGTTTGATACACGAAACCAATAACTACAATGGCCTAGGGGAAAAATACACATACCGTTGTAATCGGGCGAGTTTCTACTTCCACATGCAACAGGAATTTCTCGAGTTCGTCAATCCGTTCGCGTGATATGGGAGTTTGAAGTTAAGGAATGGTTTAGAAATCATCAAAATTTTCGCAAGTCTGATCCTCGAAACCAATAACTACTATGGCCTAGGGCAATAATGCACATACCGTTGTAATCGGACGAGTTTCTACTTTCAGATGCAACAGGAATTTCTCGATTTCGTCAATCCGTTCGCGAGATATGGGAGTTTGAAGTTAAGGAATGGTTGAGGAACGATCAAAATTTTCGCTGGTCTAATACTCGAAACCAATAACTGGAATGGCCTAGGGGAAAAGTACACACACCATTGTAATCGGGCGGGTTTCTACTTTCAGATACAACAGAAATTTCTCGAGTTCGTCAGTCCGTTCACGAGATATGGGAGTTTGAAGTTAAGGAATGCTTGAGAAACCATCAAAATTTTCGCAAGTCTGATACTCGAAACCAATAACTACTATAGCCTAGGACAAAAATGCATATACCGTTGTAATCGGGCGAGTTTCTACTTTCAGATGCAACAGGAATTTCTCGAGTTCGTCAATCCGTTCGCGTGATATGGGAGTTTGAAGTTAAGGAATGGTTTAGAAATCATTAAAATTTTCGCAAGTCTGATCCTCGAAACCAATAACTACAATGGCCTAGGGGAAAAATACACATACCGTTGTAATCGGGCGAGTTTCTACTTTCAGATGCAATAGGAAATTCTCGAGTTCGTCAATCCGTTCGCGAGATATGTAAGTGTGAAGTTAAGGAATGTTTGAGAAACCACCACAATTTTCGCAAGTCTGATACTCGAAACCAATAACTACCATGACCTAGGGGAAAAATGCACATACCATTGTAATCGGGCGAGTTTCTACTTTCAGATGCAACAGGAATTTCTCGAGCTCGTCAATCCGTTCGCGAGACATGGGAGTTTGAAGGTAAGGATTGGTTGAGAAACCATCAAAATTTTCGAAAGTGTGATACTCGAAACCAATAACTACAATGGCCTAGGGGAAAAATACACATACCGTTGTAATCGGGCGAGTTTTTGCTTTCAGATGCAATAGGAAATTCTCGAGTTCGTCAATCCGTTCGCGAGATATGTAAGTGTGAAGTTAAGGAATGGTTGAGAAACCATCAAAATTTTCGCAAGTCTGATACTCGAAACCAATAACTACAATGGCCTAGGGGAAAAATACACATACCTTTGTAATCGCGCGAGTTTCTGCTTTCAGATGCAATAGGAAATTCTCGAGTTCGTCAATCCGTTCGCGAGATATGGAAGTTTGAAGTTAAGGAATGCATGAGGAACCATCAAAATTTTCGCAAGTCTGATACACGAAACCAATAACTACAATGGCCTAGGGGAAAAATACACATACCGTTGTAATCGGGCGAGTTTATACTTCCACATGCAACAGGAATTTCTCGAGTTCGTCAATCCGTTCGCGAGATATGGGAGTTTGAAGTTAAGGAATGGCTGAGAAATCATCAAAATTTTCGCAAGTCTGATACTCGTAACCAATAACTACAAATGTCTAGGCGAAAAAGGCACATACCATTGTAATCGGGCGAGTTTCTACTTCCAGATACAACAGGAACTTCACGAGTCCCTCAATGCGTTCGCGAGATATGTAAGTGTGAAGTTAAGGAATGGTTGAGAAACCATCAAAATTTTCGCAAGTCTGATACTCGAAACCAATAACTACAATGGCCTAGGGGAAAAATACACATACCTTTGTAATCGCGCGAGTTTCTGCTTTCAGATGCAATAGGAAATTCTCGAGTTCGTCAATCCGTTCGCGAGATATGGATGTTTGAAGTTAAGGAATGCATGAGAAACCATCAAAATTTTCGCAAGTCTGATACACGAAACCAATAACTACAATGGCCTAGGGGAAAAATACACTTACCGTTGTAATCGGGCGAGTTTATACTTCCACATGCAACAGGAATTTCTCGAGTTCGTCAATCCGTTCGCGAGATATGGGAGTTTGAAGTTAAGGAATGGTTGAGAAACCATCAAAATTTTCGCAAGTCTGATACTCGAAACCAATAACTACAATGGCCTAGGGGAAAAATACACATACCGTTGTAATATGGCGAGTTTTTGCTTTCAGATGCAATAGGAAATTCTCGAGTTCGTCAATCCGTTCGCGAGATATGTAAGTGTGAAGTTAAGGAATGGTTGAGAAACCATCAAAATTTTCGCAAGTCTGATACTCGAAACCAATAACTACAATGGCCTAGGGAAAATACACATACCTTTGTAATCGCGCGAGTTTCTGCTTTCAGATGCAATAGGAAACTCTCGAGTTCGTCAATCCGTTCGCGAGGTATGGAAGTGTGAAGTTAAGGAATGGTTGAGAAACCATCAAAATTTTCGCTAGTCTGATACTCGAAACCAATAACAACAATGGCCTAGGGGAAAAATACACATAGCGTTGTAATCGGGCGAGTTTCTACTTTCAGATGCACCAGGAATTTAACGATTTCGACAATCCATTCGCGAGAAATGGGAGTTTGAAGTTAAGGAATGGTTGAGAAACCATCAAAATTTTCGCAAGTCTGATATTCGAAACCTATAACTGGAATGGCCTAGGGGAAAAATACACATACCGTTGTAATCGCGCGAGTTTCTGCTTTCAGATGCAATAGGAAATTCTCGAGTTCGTCAATCCGTTCGCGAGATATGGAAGTTTGAAGTTAAGGAATGCATGAAGAACCATCAAAATTTTCGCAAGTCTGATACACGAAACCAATAACTACAATGGCCTAGGGGAAAAATACACATACCTTTGTAAGCGCGCGAGTTTCTGCTTTCAGATGCAATAGGAAATTTTCGAGTTCGTCAATCCGTTCGCGAGATATGGAAGTTTGAAGTTAAGGAATGAATGAGAAACCATAAAAATTTTCGCAAGTCTGATACTCGAAACCAATAACTACTATGGCCTAGGGCAATAATGCACATTCCGTTGTAACCGGGCGAGTTTCTGCTTTCAGATGCAATAGGAAATTCTCGAGTTCGTCAATCCGTTCGCGAGATATGTAAGTGTGAAGTTAAGGAATGGTTGAGAAACCATCAAAATTTTCGCAAGTCTGATACTCGAATCCAATAACTACAATGGCCTAGGGGCAAATACACATACCGTTGTAATGGGGCGAGTTTCTACTTTCAGACGCAACAGGAATTTCTCGAGTTCGTCTATCCGTTCGCGAGATATGGGAGTTTGAAGTTAAGGAATGCTTGAGAAACCATCAAAATTTTCGCAAGTCTGATACTCGAAACAAATAACTACTATGGCGTAGGGCAAAAATGCACATACCGTTGTAACCGGGCGAGTTTCTGCTTTCAGATGCAATAGGAAATTCTCGAGTTCGTCAATCCGTTCGCGAGATATGTAAGTGTGAAGTTAAGGAATGGTTGAGAAACCATCAAAATTTTCGCAAGTCTGATACACGAATCCAATAACTACTATGGCCTAGGGCAAAAATACACATACCGTTGTAATCGGGCGAGTTTCTGCTTTCAGATGCAATAGGAAATTCTCGAGTTCGTCAATCCGTTCGCGAGATATGGAAGTTTGAAGTTAAGGAATGAATGAGAAACCATAAAAATTTTCGCAAGTCTGATACTCGAAACCAATAACTACTATGGCCTAGGGCAATAATGCACATACCGTTGTAACCGGGCGAGTTTCTGCTTTCAGATGCAATAGGAAATTCTCGAGTTCGTCAATCCGTTCGCGAGATATGTAAGTGTGAAGTTAAGGAATGGTTGAGAAACCATCAAAATTTTCGCAAGTCTGATACTCGAATCCAATAACTACAATGGCCTAGGGGCAAATACACATACCGTTGTAATGGGGCGAGTTTCTACTTTCAGACGCAACAGGAATTTCTCGAGTTCGTCTATCCGTTCGCGAGATATGGGAGTTTGAAGTTAAGGAATGCTTGAGAAACCATCAAAATTTTCGCAAGTCTGATACTCGAAACCAATAACTACAATGGCCTAGGGGAAAAATACACATACCTTTGTAATCGCGCGAGTTTCTGCTTTCAGATGCAATAGGAAATTCTCGAGTTCGTCAATCCGTTCGCGAGATATGGATGTTTGAAGTTAAGGAATGCATGAGAAACCATCAAAATTTTCGCAAGTCTGATACTCGAAACCAATAACTACAATGGCCTAGGGGAAAAATACACATACCGTTGTAATCGGGCGAGTTTATACTTCCACATGCAACAGGAATTTCTCGAGTTCGTCAATCCGTCCGCGAGATATGGGAGTTTGAAGTTAAGGAATGGTTGAGAAACCATCAAAATTTTCGCAAGTCTGATACTCGAAACCAATAACTACAATGGCCTAGGGGAAAAATACACATACCGTTGTAATATGGCGAGTTTTTGCTTTCAGATGCAATAGGAAATTCTCGAGTTCGTCAATCCGTTCGCAAGATATGTAAGTGTGAAGTTAAGGAATAGTTGAGAAACCATCAAAATTTTCGCAAGTCTGATACTCGAAACCAATAACTACTATAGCCTAGGGCAAAAATACACATACCGTTGTAATCGGACGTGTTTCTGGTTTCAGATGCACCAGGAATTTCTCGAGTTCGTCAATCCGTTCGCGCGATATGGGAGTTTGAAGTTAAGGAATGGTTGAGAAACCACCACAATTTTCGCAAGTCTGATACTCGAAACCAATAACTACCATGACCCAGGGGAAAAATGCCCATACCATTGTAATCGGGCGAGTTTCTACTTTCAGATTCAACAGGAATTTCTCGAGCTCGTCAATCCGTTTGCGAGATATGGGACTTTGAAGTTAAGTAATGGTTGAGAAACCATCAAAATTTTCGCAAGTCTGGTACTCGAAACCAATAACTGGAACGGCCTAGGGGAAAAGTACACACACCATTGTAATCGGGCAAGTTTCTACTTTCAGAGGCGACAGGAACTTCTCGAGTTCGCCAATCCGTTCGCGAGGTATCGGTGTTTGAAGTTAAGGAATGGTTGAGAAACCATCAAAATTTTCGCAAGTCTGATACTCGAAACCAATAACTACTATGGCCTAGGGCATAAATGCACATACCGTTGTAATCGGACGTGTTTCTGGTTTCAGATGCACCAGGAATTTCTCGAGTTCGTCAATCCGTTCGCGCGATATGGGAGTTTGAAATTAAGGAATGCTTGATAAACCATCAAAATTTTCGCAAGTCTGATACTCGAATCCAATAACTACTATGGCCTAGGGCAAAAATGCACATACCGTTGTAACCGGGCGAGTTTCTGCTTTCAGATGCAATAGGAAATTCTCGAGTTCGTCAATCCGTTCGCGAGATATGTAAGTGTGAAGTTACGGAATGGTTGAGAAACCATCAAAATTATCGCAAGTCTGATACTCGAAACCAATAACTGGAATGACCTAGGGGAAAAATACACATACCGTTGTAATCGGACGAGTTTCTACTTTCAGATGCAACAGGAATTTCTCGATTTCGTCAATCCGTTCGCGAGATATGGGAGTTTGAAGTTAAGGAATGGTTGAGGAACCATCAAAATTTTCGCTGGTCTAATACTCGAAACCAATAACTGGAATGGCCTAGGGGAAAAGTACACACACCATTGTAATCGGGCGGGTTTCTACTTTCAGATACAACAGAAATTTCTCGAGTTCGTCAGTCCGTTCGCGAGATATGGGAGTTTGAAGTTAAGGAATGCTTGAGAAACCATCAAAATTTTCGCAAGTCTGATACTCGAAACCAATAACTACTATGGCCTAGGACAAAAATGCATATACCGTTGTAATCGGGCGAGTTTCTACTTTCAGATGCAACAGGAATTTCTCGAGTTCGGCTATCCGTTCGAGAGCTATGTAAGTGTGGAGTTAACGAATGGTTGAGAAACCATCAAAATTTTCGCAAGTCTGATACTCGAAACCAATAACTACAGTGGCCTTGGGGAAAAATACACATACCGTTGTAATCGGGCGAGTTTCTACTTTCAAATGCAGCAGGAATTTCTCGAGTTCGTCAATCCGTTCGCGAGATATGGGAGTTTGAAGTTAAGGAATGGTTGAGAAACCATCAAAATTTTCGCAAGTTTGATACACGAAACCAATAACTACAATGGCCTAGGGGAAAAATACACATACCGTTGTAATCGGGCGAGTTTCTACTTCCACATGCAACAGGAATTTCTCGAGTTCGTCAATCCGTTCGCGTGATATGGGAGTTTGAAGTTAAGGAATGGTTTAGAAATCATCAAAATTTTCGCAAGTCTGATCCTCGAAATCAATAACTACTATGGCCTAGGGCAATAATGCACATACCGTTGTAATCGGACGAGTTTCTACTTTCAGATGCAACAGGAGTTTCTCGATTTCGTCAATCCGTTCGCGAGATATGGGAGTTTGAAGTTAAGGAATGGTTGAGGAACGATCAAAATTTTCGCTGGTCTAATACTCGAAACCAATAACTGGAATGGCCTAGGGGAAAAGTACACACACCATTGTAATCGGGCGGGTTTCTACTTTCAGATACAACAGAAATTTCTCGAGTTCGTCAGTCCGTTCGCGAGATATGGGAGTTTGAAGTTAAGGAATGCTTGAGAAACCATCAAAATTTTCGCAAGTCTGATACTCGAAACCAATAACTACTATAGCCTAGGACAAAAATGCATATACCGTTGTAATCGGGCGAGTTTCTACTTTCAGATGCAACAGGAATTTCTCGAGTTCGTCAATCCGTTCGCGAGAAATGTAAGTGTGAAGTTAAGGAATGGTTGAGAAACCATCAAAATTTTCGCAAGTCTGATACACGAAACCAATAACTACAATGGCCTAGGGCAATAATGCATATACCGTTGTAATCGGGCGAGTTTCTGCCTTCAGATGCAATAGGAAATTCTCGAGTTCGGCAATCCGTTCGCGAGATATGTAAGTGTGGAGTTAAGGAATTGTTGAGAAACCATTAAAATTTTCGCAAGTCTGATACACGAAACCAATAACTACAATGGCCTAGGGGAAAAATACACATACCGTTGTAATCGGGCGAGTTTATACTTCCATATGCAACAGGAATTTCTCGAGTTCGTCAATCCGTTCGCGAGATATGGGAGTTTGAAGTTAAGGAATGGCGGAGAAATCATCAAAATTTTCGCAAGTCTGATACTCGAAACCAATAACTACAATGGCCTAGGGGAAAAATACACATACCGTTGTAATCGGGCGAGTTTCTACTTTCAGATGCAATAGGAATTTCTCGAGTTCGTCAATCCGTTCGCGAGATATGGGAGTTTGAAGTTAAGGAATGGTTGAGAAACCATCAAAATTTTCGAAAGTGTGATACTCGAAACCAATAACTACAATGGCCTAGGGGAAAAATACACATACCGTTGTAATCGGGCGAGTTTTTGCTTTCAGATGCAATAGGAAATTCTCGAGTTCGTCAATCCGTTCGCGAGATATGTAAGTGTGAAGTTAAGGAATGGTTGAGAAACCATCAAAATTTTCGCAAGTCTGATACTCGAAACCAATAACTACAATGGCCTAGGGGAAAAATACACATACCTTTGTAATCGCGCGAGTTTCTGCTTTCAGATGCAATAGGAAATTCTCGAGTTCGTCAATCCGTTCGCGAGATATGGAAGTTTGAAGTTAAGGAATGCATGAGGAACCATCAAAATTTTCGCAAGTCTGATACACGAAACCAATAACTACAATGGCCTAGGGGAAAAATACACATACCGTTGTAATCGGGCGAGTTTATACTTCCACATGCAACAGGAATTTCTCGAGTTCGTCAATCCGTTCGCGAGATATGGGAGTTTGAAGTTAAGGAATGGCTGAGAAATCATCAAAATTTTCGCAAGTCTGATACTCGAAACCAATAACTACAATGGCCTAGGGGAAAAACACACATACCGTTGTAATCGGGCGAGTTTCTACTTTCAGATGCAACAGGAATTTCTCGAGTTCGTCAATCCGTTCGCGAGATATGGGAGTTTGAAGTTAAGGAATGGTTGAGAAACCATCAAAATTTTCGAAAGTGTGATACTCGAAACCAATAACTACAATGGCCTAGGGGAAAAATACACATACCTTTGTAATCGCGCGAGTTTCTGCTTTCAGATGCAATAGGAAATTCTCGAGTTGGTCAATCCGTTCACGAGATATGGAAGTTTGAAGTTAAGGAATGCATGAGGAACCATCAAAATTTTCGCAAGTCTGATACACGAAACCAATAACTACAATGGCCTAGGGGAAAAATACACATACCGTTGTAATCGGGCGAGTTTATACTTCTACATGCAACAGGAATTTCTCGAGTTCGTCAATCCGTTCGCGAGATATGGGAGTTTGAAGTTAAGGAATGGCTGAGAAACCATCTAAATTTTCGCAAGTCTGATACACGAAACCAATAACTACAATGGCCTAGGGGAAAAGTACACATACCGTTGTAATCGGGCGAGTTTATACTTCCACATGCAACAGGAATTTCTCGAGTTCGTCAATCCGTTCGCGAGATATGGGAGTTTGAAGTTAAGGAATGGCTGAGAAATCATCAAAATTTTCGCAAGTCTGATACTCGAAACCAATAACTACAATGGCCTAGGGGAAAAATACACATACCGTTGTAATCGGGCGTGTTTCTACCTTCAGATGCAACAGGAATTTCTCGAGTTCGTCAATCCGTTCGCGAGATATGGGAGTTTGAAGTTAAGGAATGGTTGAGAAACCATCAAAATTTTCGCAAGTGTGATACTCGAAACCAATAACTACAATGGCCTAGGGGAAAAATACACATACCGTTGTAATCGGGCGAGTTTTTGCTTTCAGGTGCAATAGGAAATTCTCGAGTTCGTCAATCCGTTCGCGAGATATGTAAGTGTGAAGTTAAGGAATGGTTGAGAAACCATCAAAATTTTCGCAAGTCTGATACTCGAAACCAATAACTACAATGGCCTAGGGGAAAAATACACATACCTTTGTAATCGCGCGAGTTTCTGCTTTCAGATGCAATAGGAAATTCTCGAGTTCGTCAATCCGTTCGCGAGATATGGATGTTTGAAGTTAAGGAATGCATGAGAAACCATCAAAATTTTCGCAAGTCTGATACTCGAAACCAATAACTACAATGGCCTAGGGGAAAAATACACATACCGTTGTAATCGGGCGAGTTTATACTTCCACATGCAACAGGAATTTCTCGAGTTCGTCAATCCGTTCGCGAGATATGGGAGTTTGAAGTTAAGGAATGGTTGAGAAACCATCAAAATTTTCGCAAGTCTGATACTCGAAACCAATAACTACAATGGCCTAGGGGAAAAATACACATACCGTTGTAATATGGCGAGTTTTTGCTTTCAGATGCAATAGGAAATTCTCGAGTTCGTCAATCCGTTCGCGAGATATGTAAGTGTGAAGTTAAGGAATGGTTGAGAAACCATCAAAATTTTCGCAAGTCTGATACTCGAAACCAATAACTACAATGGCCTAGGGGAAAAATGCACATACCATTGTAATCGGGCGAGTTTCTACTTTCAGATGCAACAGGAATTTCTCGAGCTCGTCAATCCGTTCGCGAGACATGGGAGTTTGAAGGTAAGGATTGGTTGAGAAACCATCAAAATGTTCACAAGTCTGATACATGAAACCAATAACTGGAACGGCCTAGGGGAAAAATACACATACCTTTGTTATCGGGAGAGTTTCTACTTTCAGATGCAACAGGAATTTCTCGAGCTCGTCAATCCGTTCGCGAGATATGGGACTTTGAAGTTAGGGAATGGTTGAGAAACCATCAAAATTTTCGCATGTCTGATACTCGAAACCAATAACTGGAACGGTCTAGGGGAAAAGTACACACATCATTGTAATCGGGCAAGTTTCTACTTTCAGAGGCGACAGGAACTTCTCGAGTTCGCCAATCCGTTCGCGAGGTATCGGTGTTTGAAGTTAAGGAATGGTTGAGAAACCATCAAAATTTTCGCAAGTCTGATACTCGAAACCAATAACTACTATGGCCTAGGGCATAAATGCACATACCGTTGTAATCGGACGTGTTTCTGGTTTCAGATGCACCAGGAATTTCTCGAGTTCGTCAATCCGTTCGCGCGATATGGGAGTTTGAAGTTAAGGAATGGTTGAGAAACCACCACAATTTTCGCAAGTCTGATACTCGAATCCAATAACTACTATGGCCTAGGGCAAAAATACACATACCGTTGTAATCGGGCGAGTTTCTGCTTTCAGATGCAATAGGAAATTCTCGAGTTCGTCAATCCGTTCGCGCGATATGGGAGTTTGAAATTAAGGAATAGTTGAGAAACCATCAAAATTTTCGCAAGTCTGATACTCGAAACCAATAACTACTATAGCCTAGGGCAAAAATACACATACCGTTGTAATCGGACGTGTTTCTGGTTTCAGATGCACCAGGAATTTCTCGAGTTCGTCAATCCGTTCGCGCGATATGGGAGTTTGAAGTTAAGGAATGGTTGAGAAACCACCACAATTTTCGCAAGTCTGATACTCGAAACCAATAACTACCATGACCCAGGGGAAAAATGCCCATACCATTGTAATCGGGCGAGTTTCTACTTTCAGATTCAACAGGAATTTCTCGAGCTCGTCAATCCGTTTGCGAGATATGGGACTTTGAAGTTAAGTAATGGTTGAGAAACCATCAAAATTTTCGCAAGTCTGGTACTCGAAACCAATAACTGGAACGGCCTAGGGGAAAAGTACACACACCATTGTAATCGGGCAAGTTTCTACTTTCAGAGGCGACAGGAACTTCTCGAGTTCGCCAATCCGTTCGCGAGGTATCGGTGTTTGAAGTTAAGGAATGGTTGAGAAACCATCAAAATTTTCGCAAGTCTGATACTCGAAACCAATAACTACTATGGCCTAGGGCATAAATGCACATACCGTTGTAATCGGACGTGTTTCTGGTTTCAGATGCACCAGGAATTTCTCGAGTTCGTCAATCCGTTCGCGCGATATGGGAGTTTGAAATTAAGGAATGCTTGATAAACCATCAAAATTTTCGCAAGTCTGATACTCGAATCCAATAACTACTATGGCCTAGGGCAAAAATGCACATACCGTTGTAACCGGGCGAGTTTCTGCTTTCAGATGCAATAGGAAATTCTCGAGTTCGTCAATCCGTTCGCGAGATATGTAAGTGTGAAGTTACGGAATGGTTGAGAAACCATCAAAATTATCGCAAGTCTGATACTCGAAACCAATAACTGGAATGACCTAGGGGAAAAATACACATACCGTTGTAATCGGACGAGTTTCTACTTTCAGATGCAACAGGAATTTCTCGATTTCGTCAATCCGTTCGCGAGATATGGGAGTTTGAAGTTAAGGAATGGTTGAGGAACCATCAAAATTTTCGCTGGTCTAATACTCGAAACCAATAACTGGAATGGCCTAGGGGAAAAGTGCACACACCATTGTAATCGGGCGGGTTTCTACTTTCAGATACAACAGAAATTTCTCGAGTTCGTCAGTCCGTTCGCGAGATATGGGAGTTTGAAGTTAAGGAATGCTTGAGAAACCATCAAAATTTTCGCAAGTCTGATACTCGAAACCAATAACTACTATGGCCTAGGACAAAAATGCATATACCGTTGTAATCGGGCGAGTTTCTACTTTCAGATGCAACAGGAATTTCTCGAGTTCGTCAATCCGTTCGCGTGATATGGGAGTTTGAAGTTAAGGAATGGTTTAGAAATCATCAAAATTTTCGCAAGTCTGATCCTCGAAACCAATAACTACTATGGCCTAGGGCAATAATGCACATACCGTTGTAATCGGGCGAGTTTCTGCTTTCAGATGCAATAGGAAATTCTCGAGTTCGGCTATCCGTTCGAGAGCTATGTAAGTGTGGAGTTAACGAATGGTTGAGAAACCATCAAAATTTTCGCAAGTCTGATACTCGAAACCAATAACTACAGTGGCCTTGGGGAAAAATACACATACCGTTGTAATCGGGCGAGTTTCTACTTTCAAATGCAGCAGGAATTTCTCGAGTTCGTCAATCCGTTCGCGAGATATGGGAGTTTGAAGTTAAGGAATGGTTGAGAAACCATCAAAATTTTCGCAAGTTTGATACACGAAACCAATAACTACAATGGCCTAGGGGAAAAATACACATACCGTTGTAATCGGGCGAGTTTCTACTTCCACATGCAACAGGAATTTCTCGAGTTCGTCAATCCGTTCGCGTGATATGGGAGTTTGAAGTTAAGGAATGGTTTAGAAATCATCAAAATTTTCGCAAGTCTGATCCTCGAAATCAATAACTACTATGGCCTAGGGCAATAATGCACATACCGTTGTAATCGGACGAGTTTCTACTTTCAGATGCAACAGGAATTTCTCGATTTCGTCAATCCGTTCGCGAGATATGGGAGTTTGAAGTTAAGGAATGGTTGAGGAACGATCAAAATTTTCGCTGGTCTAATACTCGAAACCAATAACTGGAATGGCCTAGGGGAAAAGTACACACACCACTGTAATCGGGCGGGTTTCTACTTTCAGATACAACAGAAATTTCTCGAGTTCGTCAGTCCGTTCGCGAGATATGGGAGTTTGAAGTTAAGGAATGCTTGAGAAACCATCAAAATTTTCGCAAGTCTGATACTCGAAACCAATAACTACTATAGCCTAGGACAAAAATGCATATACCGTTGTAATCGGGCGAGTTTCTACTTTCAGATGCAACAGGAATTTCTCAAGTTCGTCAATCCGTTCGCGAGAAATGGGAGTTTGAAGTTAAGGAATGGTTGAGAAACCATCAAAATTTTCGCAAGTCTGATACACGAAACCAATAACTACAATGGCCTAGGGCAATAATGCATATACCGTTGTAATCGGGCGAGTTTCTGCCTTCAGATGCAATAGGAAATTCTCGAGTTCGGCAATCCGTTCGCGAGATATGGGAGTTTGAAGTTAAGGAATGGTTGAGAAACCATCAAAATTTTCGAAAGTGTGATACTCGAAACCAATAACTACAATGGCCTAGGGGAAAAATACACATACCGTTGTAATCGGGCGAGTTTTTGCTTTCAGATGCAATAGGAAATTCTCGAGTTCGTCAATCCGTTCGCGAGATATGTAAGTGTGAAGTTAAGGAATGGTTGAGAAACCATCAAAATTTTCGCAAGTCTGATACTCGAAACCAATAACTACAATGGCCTAGGGGAAAAATACACATACCTTTGTAATCGCGCGAGTTTCTGCTTTCAGATGCAATAGGAAATTCTCGAGTTCGTCAATCCGTTCGCGAGATATGGAAGTTTGAAGTTAAGGAATGCATGAGGAACCATCAAAATTTTCGCAAGTCTGATACACGAAACCAATAACTACAATGGCCTAGGGGAAAAATACACATACCGTTGTAATCGGGCGAGTTTATACTTCCACATGCAACAGGAATTTCTCGAGTTCGTCAATCCGTTCGCGAGATATGGGAGTTTGAAGTTAAGGAATGGCTGAGAAATCATCAAAATTTTCGCAAGTCTGATACTCGAAACCAATAACTACAATGGCCTAGGGGAAAAACACACATACCGTTGTAATCGGGCGAGTTTCTACTTTCAGATGCAACAGGAATTTCTCGAGTTCGTCAATCCGTTCGCGAGATATGGGAGTTTGAAGTTAAGGAATGGTTGAGAAACCATCAAAATTTTCGAAAGTGTGATACTCGAAACCAATAACTACAATGGCCTAGGGGAAAAATACACATACCGTTGTAATCGGGCGAGTTTTTGCTTTCAGATGCAATAGGAAATTCTCGAGTTCGTCAATCCGTTCGCGAGATATGTAAGTGTGAAGTTAAGGAATGGTTGAGAAACCATCAAAATTTTCGCAAGTCTGATACTCGAAACCAATAACTACAATGGCCTAGGGGAAAAATACACATACCTTTGTAATCGCGCGAGTTTCTGCTTTCAGATGCAATAGGAAATTCTCGAGTTGGTCAATCCGTTCGCGAGATATGGAAGTTTGAAGTTAAGGAATGCATGAGGAACCATCAAAATTTTCGCAAGTCTGATACACGAAACCAATAACTACAATGGCCTAGGGGAAAAATACACATACCGTTGTAATCGGGCGAGTTTATACTTCTACATGCAACAGGAATTTCTCGAGTTCGTCAATCCGTTCGCGAGATATGGGAGTTTGAAGTTAAGGAATGGCTGAGAAACCATCTAAATTTTCGCAAGTCTGATACACGAAACCAATAACTACAATGGCCTAGGGGAAAAGTACACATACCGTTGTAATCGGGCGAGTTTATACTTCCACATGCAACAGGAATTTCTCGAGTTCGTCAATCCGTTCGCGAGATATGGGAGTTTGAAGTTAAGGAATGGCTGAGAAATCATCAAAATTTTCGCAAGTCTGATACTCGAAACCAATAACTACAATGGCCTAGGGGAAAAATACACATACCGTTGTAATCGGGCGTGTTTCTACCTTCAGATGCAACAGGAATTTCTCGAGTTCGTCAATCCGTTCGCGAGATATGGGAGTTTGAAGTTAAGGAATGGTTGAGAAACCATCAAAATTTTCGCAAGTGTGATACTCGAAACCAATAACTACAATGGCCTAGGGGAAAAATACACATACCGTTGTAATCGGGCGAGTTTTTGCTTTCAGGTGCAATAGGAAATTCTCGAGTTCGTCAATCCGTTCGCGAGATATGTAAGTGTGAAGTTAAGGAATGGTTGAGAAACCATCAAAATTTTCGCAAGTCTGATACTCGAAACCAATAACTACAATGGCCTAGGGGAAAAATACACATACCGTTGTAATCGGGCGAGTTTATACTTCCACATGCAACAGGAATTTCTCGAGTTCGTCAATCCGTTCGCGAGATATGGAAGTTTGAAGTTAAGGAATGCATGAGGAACCATCAAAATTTTCGCAAGTCTGACACACGAAACCAATAACTACAACGGCCTAGGGGAAAAATACACATACCGTTGTAATCGGGCGAGTTTATACTTCCACATGCAACAGGAATTTCTCGAGTTCGTCAATCCGTTCGCGAGATATGGGAGTTTGAAGTTAAGGAATGGCTGAGAAATCATCAAAATTTTCGCAAGTCTGATACTCGAAACCAATAACTACAATGGCCTAGGGGAAAAATACACATACCGTTGTAATCGGGCGAGTTTCTACATTCAGATGCAACAGGAATTTCTCGAGTTCGTCAATCCGTTCGCGAGATATGGGAGTTTGAAGTTAAGGAATGGTTGAGAAACCATCAAAATTTTCGAAAGTGTGATACTCGAAACCAATAACTACAATGGCCTAGGGGAAAAATACACATACCGTTGTAATCGGGCGAGTTTTTGCTTTCAGATGCAATAGGAAATTCTCGAGTTCGTCAATCCGTTCGCGAGATATGTAAGTGTGAAGTTAAGGAATGGTTGAGAAACCATCAAAATTTTCGCAAGTCTGACACTCGAAACCAATAACTACAATGGCCTAGGGGAAAAATACACATACCTTTGTAATCGCGCGAGTTTCTGCTTTCAGATGCAATAGGAAATTCTCGAGTTCGTCAATCTGTTCGCGAGATATGGAAGTTTGAAGTTAAGGAATGCATGAGGAACCATCAAAATTTTCGCAAGTCTGATACACGAAACCAATAACTACAATGGCCTAGGGGAAAAATACACATACCGTTGTAATCGGGCGAGTTTATACTTCTACATGCAACAGGAATTTCTCGAGTTCGTCAATCCGTTCGCGAGATATGGGAGTTTGAAGTTAAGGAATGGCTGAGAAACCATCTAAATTTTCGCAAGTCTGATACACGAAACCAATAACTACAATGGCCTAGGGGAAAAGTACACATAGCGTTGTAATCGGGCGAGTTTATACTTCCACATGCAACAGGAATTTCTCGAGTTCGTCAATCCGTTCGCGAGATATGGGAGTTTGAAGTTAAGGAATGGCTGAGAAATCATCAAAATTTTCGCAAGTCAGATACTCGAAACCAATAACTACAATGGCCTAGGGGAAAAATACACATACCGTTGTAATCGGGCGAGTTTCTACCTTCAGATGCAACAGGAATTTCTCGAGTTCGTCAATCCGTTCGCGAGATATGGGAGTTTGAAGTTAAGGAATGGTTGAGAAACCATCAAAATTTTCGCAAGTGTGATACTCGAAACCAATAACTACAATGGCCTAGGGGAAAAATACACATACCGTTGTAATCGGGCGAGTTTTTGCTTTCAGGTGCAATAGGAAATTCTCGAGTTCGTCAATCCGTTCGCGAGATATGTAAGTGTGAAGTTAAGGAATGGTTGAGAAACCATCAAAATTTTCGCAAGTCTGATACTCGAAACCAATAACTACAATGGCCTAGGGGAAAAATACACATACCTTTGTAATCGCGCGAGTTTCTGCGTTCAGATGCAATAGGAAATTCTCGAGTTCGTCAATCCGTTCGCGAGATATGGATGTTTGAAGTTAAGGAATGCATGAGAAACCATCAAAATTTTCGCAAGTCTGATACACGAAACCAATAACTACAATGGCCTAGGGGAAAAATACACATACCGTTGTAATCGGGCGAGTTTATACTTCCACATGCAACAGGAATTTCTCGAGTTCGTCAATCCGTTCGCGAGATATGGGAGTTTGAAGTTAAGGAATGGTTGAGAAACCATCAAAATTTTCGCAAGTCTGATACTCGAAACCAATAACTACAATGGCCTAGGGGAAATACACATACCTTTGTAATCGCGCGAGTTTCTGCTTTCAGATGCAATAGGAAACTCTCGAGTTCGTCAATCCGTTCGCGAGATATGGAAGTGTGAAGTTAAGGAATGGTTGAGAAACCATCAAAATTTTCGCTAGTCTGATACTCGAAACCAATAACAACAATGGCCTAGGGGAAAAATACACATAGCGTTGTTATCGGGCGAGTTTCTACTTTCAGATGCACCAGGAATTTAACGATTTCGTCAATCCATTCGCGAGAAATGGGAGTTTGAAGTTAAGGAATGGTTGAGAAACCATCAAAATTTTCGCAAGTCTGATATTCGAAACCTATAACTGGAATGGCCTAGGGGAAAAATACACATACCGTTGTAATCGCGCGAGTTTCTGCTTTCAGATGCAATAGGAAATTCTCGAGTTCGTCAATCCGTTCGCGAGATATGGAAGTTTGAAGTTAAGGAATGCATGAGGAACCATCAAAATTTTCGCAAGTCTGATACACGAAACCAATAACTACAATGGCCTAGGGGAAAAATACACATACCTTTGTAAGCGCGCGAGTTTCTGCTTTCAGATGCAATAGGAAATTTTCGAGTTCGTCAATCCGTTCGCGAGATATGGAAGTTTGAAGTTAAGGAATGAATGAGAAACCATAAAAATTTTCGCAAGTCTGATACTCGAAACCAATAACTACTATGGCCTAGGGCAATAATGCACATACCGTTGTAACCGGGCGAGTTTCTGCTCTCAGATGCAATAGGAAATTCTCGAGTTCGTCAATCCGTTCGCGAGATATGTAAGTGTGAAGTTAAGGAATGGTTGAGAAACCATCAAAATTTTCGCAAGTCTGATACTCGAATCCAATAACTACAATGGCCTAGGGGCAAATACACATACCGTTGTAATGGGGCGAGTTTCTACTTTCAGACGCAACAGGAATTTCTCGAGTTCGTCTATCCGTTCGCGCGATATGGGAGTTTGAAGTTAAGGAATGGTTGAGAAACCACCACAATTTTCGCAAGTCTGATACTCGAAACCAATAACTACCATGACCCAGGGGAAAAATGCCCATACCATTGTAATCGGGCGAGTTTCTGCTTTCAGATCCAACAGGAATTTCTCGAGCTCGTCAATCCGTTTGCGAGATATGGGACTTTGAAGTTAAGTAAAGTTTGAGAAACCATCAAAATTTTCGCAAGTCTGGTACTCGAAACCAATAACTGGAACGGCCTAGGGCAAAAGTACACACACCATTGTAATCGGGCAAGTTTCTACTTTCAGAGGCGACAGGAACTTCTCGAGTTCGCCAATCCGTTCGCGAGGTATCGGTGTTTGAAGTTAAGGAATGGTTGAGAAACCATCAAAATTTTCGCAAGTCTGATACTCGAAACCAATAACTACTATGGCCTAGGGCATAAATGCACATACCGTTGTAATCGGACGTGTTTCTGGTTTCAGATGCACCAGGAATTTCTCGAGTTCGTCAATCCGTTCGCGCGATATGGGAGTTTGAAGTTAAGGAATGGTTGAGAAACCATCAAAATTTTCGCAAGTGTGATACTCGAAACAAATAACTTCTATGGCCTAGGGCAAAAATACACATACCGTTGTAATCGGACGAGTTTCTGTTTTCAGAGGCGACAGGAATTTCTCGAGTTCGTCAATTCGTTCGCGAGATATGGGTGTTTGAAATTAAGGACCGGTTGAGAAAACATCAAAATTTTCGCAAGTCTGATACTCGAAACCAATAACTGGAATGGCCTAGGGGAAAAGTACACACACCATTGTAATTGGGCGAGTTTCTACTTTCAGATACAACAGGAATTTCTCGAGTTCGTCAATCCGTTCGCGAGATCTGGGAGTTTGAAGTTAAGGAATGGTTGAGAAACCATCAAAATTTTCGCAAGTGTGATACTCGAAACCAATAACTGGAATGGCCTAGGGGAAAAGTACACACACCATTGTAATTGGGCAAGTATCTACTTTCATAGGCGACAGGAACTTCTCGAGTTCGTCAATCCGTTCGCGAGATATGGGAGTTTGAAGTTAAGGAATGGTTGAGAAACCATCAAAATTTTCGCAAGTGTGTTACTCGAAACCAATAACTGGTACGGTCTAGGGGAAAAGTACACACATCATTGTAATCGGGCAAGTTTCTACTTTCAGAGGCGACAGGAACTTCTCGAGTTCGCCAATCCGTTCGCGAGGTATCGGTGTTTGAAGTTAAGGAATAGTTGAGAAACCATCAAAATTTTCGCAAGTCTGATACTCGAAACCAATAACTACTATAGCCTAGGGCAAAAATACACATACCGTTGTAATCGGACGTGTTTCTGGTTTCAGATGCACCAGGAATTTCTCGAGTTCGTCAATCCGTTCGCGCGATATGGGAGTTTGAAGTTAAGGAATGGTTGAGAAACCGCCACAATTTTCGCAAGTCTGATACTAGAAACCAATAACTAACATGACCCAGGGGAAAAATGCCCATACCATTGTAATCGGGCGAGTTTCTACTTTCAGATCCAACAGGAATTTCTCGAGCTCGTCAATCCGTTTGCGAGATATGGGACTTTGAAGTTAAGTAATGGTTGAGAAACCATCAAAATTTTCGCAAGTCTGGTACTCGAAACCAATAACTGGAACGGCCTAGGGGAAAAGTACACACACCATTGTAATCGGGCAAGTTTCTACTTTCAGAGGCGACAGGAACTTCTCGAGTTCGCCAATCCGTTCGCGAGGTATCGGTGTTTGAAGTTAAGGAATGGTTGAGAAACCATCAAAATTTTCGCAAGTCTGATACTCGAAACCAATAACTACTATGGCCTAGGGCATAAATGCACATACCGTTGTAATCGGACGTGTTTCTGGTTTCAGATGCACCAGGAATTTCTCGAGTTCGTCAATCCGTTCGCGCGATATGGGAGTTTGAAGTTAAGGAATGGTTGAGAAACCATCAAAATTTTCGCAAGTGTGATACTCGAAACAAATAACTTCTATGGCCTAGGGCAAAAATACACATACCGTTGTAATCGGACGAGTTTCTGTTTTCAGAGGCGACAGGAATTTCTCGAGTTCGTCAATTCGTTCGCGAGATATGGGAGTTTGAAATTAAGGACCGGTTGAGAAAACATCAAAATTTTCGCAAGTCTGATACTCGAAACCAATAACTGGAATGGCCTAGGGGAAAAGTACACACACCATTGTAATTGGGCGAGTTTCTACTTTCAGATACAACAGGAATTTCTCGAGTTCGTCAATCCGTTCGCGAGATCTGGGAGTTTGAAGTTAAGGAATGGTTGAGAAACCATCAAAATTTTCGCAAGTGTGATACTCGAAACCAATAACTACCATGACCCAGGGGAAAAATGCCCATACCATTGTAATCGGGCGAGTTTCTACTTTCAGATCCAACAGGAATTTCTCGAGCTCGTCAATCCGTTTGCGAGATATGGGACTTTGAAGTTAAGTAATGGTTGAGAAACCATCAAAATTTTCGCAAGTCTGGTACTCGAAACCAATAACTGGAACGGCCTAGGGGAAAAGTACACACACCATTGTAATCGGGCAAGTTTCTACTTTCAGAGGCGACAGGAACTTCTCGAGTTCGCCAATCCGTTCGCGAGGTATCGGTGTTTGAAGTTAAGGAATGGTTGAGAAACCATCAAAATTTTCGCAAGTCTGATACTCGAAACAAATAACTTCTATGGCCTAGGGCAAAAATACACATACCGTTGTAATCGGACGAGTTTCTGTTTTCAGAGGCGACAGGAATTTCTCGAGTTCGTCAATTCGTTCGCGAGATATGGGAGTTTGAAATTAAGGACCGGTTGAGAAAACATCAAAATTTTCGCAAGTCTGATACTCGAAACCAATAACTGGAATGGCCTAGGGGAAAAGTACACACACCATTGTAATTGGGCGAGTTTCTACTTTCAGATACAACAGGAATTTCTCGAGTTCGTCAATCCGTTCGCGAGATCTGGGAGTTTGAAGTTAAGGAATGGTTGAGAAACCATCAAAATTTTCGCAAGTGTGATACTCGAAACCAATAACTGGAATGGCCTAGGGGAAAAGTACACACACCATTGTAATCGGGCAAGCTTCTACTTTCAAATGCAACAGGAATTTCTCGAGCTCGTCAATCCGTTCGCGAGATATGGGAGTTTGAAGTTAAGGAATGGTTGAGAAACCGTCACAAATTTCGCAAGTCTGATACTCGAAACCAATAACAACAATGGCCTAGGGGAAAAATACACATACCGTTGTAATCGGGCAAGTATCTACTTTCAGAGGCGACAGGAACTTCTCGAGTTCGCCAATCCGTTCGCAAGGTATCGGAGTTTGAAGTTAAAGAATGGTTGAGAAACCATCAAAATTTTCGCAAGTCTGATACTCGAAACCAATAACTACTATGGCCTAGGGCAAAAATACACAAACCGTTGTGATCGGACGAGTTTCTGGTTTCAGATGCAACAGGAATTTCTCGAGTTCGTCAATCCGTTCCCGAGATATGGGAATTTGAAGTTAAGGAATGGTTGAGAAACCGTCACAAATTTCGCAAGTCTGATACTCGAAACCAATAACTACCATTGCCTAGGGGAAAAATGCACATACCTTTGTAATCGGGCGAGTTTCTACTTTCAGATGCAATAGGAATTTCTCGAGTTCGTCAATCCGTTCGCGAGATATGGGAGTTTGAAGTTAAGGAATGGTTGAGAAACCATCAAAATTTTCGCAAGCCTGATGCTAGAAACGAATAACTGGAATGGCCTAGGGGAAAAGTACACACACCGTTGTAATGGGGCGAGTTTCTACTTTCAGATGCAACCGGAAATAATTGAGTTCGTCAATCCGTTCGCGAGATATGGGAGTTTGAAGTTAAGGAATGGTTGAGGAACCATCAAAATTTTCGCAAGTCTGATACTCGAAACCAATAACTACTATGGCCTAGGGCATAAATGCACATACCGTTGTAATCGGACGTGTTTCTGGTTTCAGATGCACCAGGAATTTCTCGAGTTCGTCAATCCGTTCGCGCGATATGGGAGTTTGAAGTTAAGGAATGGTTGGGAAACCATCAAAATTTTCGCAAGTCTGATACTCGAAACCAATAACTGGAACGGCCTAGGGGAAAAGTACACACACCATTGTAATCGGGCAAGTTTCAACTTTCAAATGCAACAGGAATTTCTCGAGTTCGCCAATCCGTTCGCGAGGTATCGGAGTTTGAAGTTAAGGAATGGTTGAGAAACCATCAAAATTTTCGCAAGTCTGATACTCGAAACAAATAACTTCTATGGCCTAGGGCAAAAATACACATACCGTTGTAATCGGACGAGTTTCTGTTTTCAGAGGCGACAGGAATTTCTCGAGTTCGTTAATCCATTCGCGAGAAATGGGAGTTTGAAGTTAAGGAATGGTTGAGAAACCATCAAAATTTTCGCAAGTGTGATACTCGAAACCAATAACTGGAATGACCTAGGGGAAAAGTACACACACCATTGTAATCGGGCGAGTTTCTACTTTCAGGTGCAACAGGAATTTCTCGAGTTCGTCATTCCGTTCGAGAGATATGGGTGTTTAGAGTTAAGGAATGTTTGAGAAACCATAAAAATTTTCGCAAGTCTGATACCCGAAACCAATAAGTACTATGGCCTAGGGCAAAAATACACATACCGTTGTAATCGGGCGAGTTTCTGCTTTCAGATGGAACGGGATTTCTCGAGTTCGTCAATCTGTTCGCGAGATATGGGAGTTTGAAGTTAAGGAATCGTTGAGAAGCCATCAAAATTTTCGTAAATCTGATACTCGAAACCAATAACTACAACGGCCTAGGGGAAAAACACACATACCGTTGTAATCGGGCTAGTTTCTACTTTCAGATGCAACAGGAACTTCTCGAGTTCGTCAATCCGTTCGCGAGATAAGACAGTCTGAAGTTAAGGAATGGTTGAGAAACCATCAAAATTTTCGCTGGTCTGATACTCGAAACCAATAACTGGAATGGCCTAGGGGAAAAGTACACACTCCATTGTAATCGGGCGAGTTTCTACTTTCAGATGCAACAGGAATTTCTCGAGTTCGTCATTCCGTTCGCGAGATATGGGAGTTTGAAGTTACGGAATGTTTGAGAAACCATCAAAATTTTCGCTGATCTGATACTCGAAACCAATAACTGGAATAGCCTAGGGGAAAAGTACACACACCTTTGCAATCGGGCGAGTTTCTACTTTCAGAGGCAACAGGAATTTCTCGAGTTCGTCAATCCGTTCGCGAGATAAGACAGTTTGAAGTTAAGGAATGGTTGAGAAACCATCAAAATTTTCGCAGGTCTGATACTCGAGACCAATAACTGGAATGGCCTAGGGGAAAAGTACACTCACCACTGTAATCGGGCGAGTTTCTACTTTCAGATGCAGCAGGAATTTCTCGAGTTCGTCATTCCGTTCGCGAGATAAGACAGTTTGAAGTTAAGGAATGGTTGAGAAACCATCAAAATTTTCGCAGGTCTGATACTCGAGACCAATAACTGGAATGACCTAGGGGAAAAGTACACACACCATTGTAATCGGGCGAGTTTCTACTTTCAGATGCAACAGGAGTTTCTCGAGTTCGTCATTCCGTTCGAGAGATATGGGTATTTGGAGTTAAGGAATGTTTGAGAAACCATAAAAATTTTCGCAAGTCTGATAGCCGAAACCAATAACTACTATGGCCTAGGGCAAAAATACACATACCGTTGTAATCGGGCGAGTTTCTGCTTTCAGATGGAACGGGATTTCTCGAGTTCGTCAATCTGTTCGCGAGATATGGGAGTTTGAAGTTAAGGAATCGTTGAGAAGCCATCAAAATTTTCGTAAATCTGATACTCGAAACCAATAACTACAAAGGCCTAGGGTAAAAATTCACATAGCATTGTAATCGGGCGAGTTTCTACTTTCAGATGCAACAGGAACTTCTCGAGTTCGTCAATCCGTTCGCGAGATAAGACAGTCTGAAGTTAAGGAATGGTTGAGAAACCATCAAAATTTTCGCTGGTCTGATACTCGAAACCAATAACTGGAATGGCCTAGGGGAAAAGTACACACTCCATTGTAATCGGGCGAGTTTCTACTTTCAGATGCAACAGGAATTTCTCGAGTTCGTCATTCCGTTCGCGAGATATGGGAGTTTGAAGTTACGGAATGTTTGAGAAACCATCAAAATTTTCGCTGATCTGATACTCGAAACCAATAACTGGAATAGCCTAGGTGGAAAGTATACACACCATTGTAATCGGGCGAGTTTCTACTTTCAGATGCAACAGGAATTTCTCGAGTTCGTCAATCCGTTCGCGAGATATGGGAGCTTGAAGTTAAGGAATGGTTGAGAAACCATCAAAATTTTCGCAAGTCTGAAACTCGAAACCAATAACTACTATAGCCCAGGGCAAAAATACACATACCGTTGTACTCGGGCGAGATTCTGCTTTGAGATGCAACAGGAATATCTCGAGTTCGTCAATTCGTTCGCGAGATACGGGAGTTTGAAGTTAAGGAATGGTTGGGAAACCATCAAAATTTTCGCTGATATGATACTCGAAAACAATAACTGGAATGGCCTAGGGGAAGAGTACACAAACCACTGTAATCGGGCGAGTTTCTACTTTCAGATGCAACAGGAATCTCTCGAGTTCGTCATTCCGTTCGCGAGATATGGGAGTTTGAAGTTACGGAATGTTTGAGAAACCATCAAAATTTTCGCTGGTCTGATACTCGAAACCTACAACTGGAGTGGCCTAGGGGAAAAGTACACACACCTTTGTAATCGGGCGAGTTTCTACTTTCAGATGCGACAGGAATTTCTCGAGTTCGCCAATCCGTTCGCGAGATATGGGAGTTTGAAGTTAAGGAATCGTTGAGAAACCATCAAAATTTTCGCAAGTCTGATACTCGAAACCAATAACTACTATGGCCTAGGGCAAAAATACACAAACCGTTGTGATCGGACGAGTTTCTGGTTTCAGATGCAACAGGAATTTCTCGAGTTCGTCAATCCGTTCGCGAGATATGGGAGTTTGAAGTTAAGGAATGGTTGAGAAACCGTCACAAATTTCGCAAGTCTGATACTCGAAACCAATAACTACGATTGCCTAGGGGAAAAATGCACATACCTTTGTAATCGGGCGAGTTTCTACTTTCAGATGCAATAGGAATTTCTCGAGTTCGTCAATCCGTTCGCGAGATATGGGAGTTTGAAGTTAAGGAATGGTTGAGAAACCATCAAAATTTTCGCAAGTCTGATGCTAGAAACGAATAACTGGAATGACATAGGGGAAAAGTACGCACACCATTGTAATCGGGCAGGAATCTACTTTCAGATGCAACAGGAATTTCTCGAGCTCGTCAATCCGTTCGCGAGATATGGGAGTTTGAAGTTAAGGAATGGTTGAGAAACCATCAAAATTTTCGCAAACCTGATACTCGAAACCAATAACTGGAATGGCCTAGGGGAAAAGTACACACACCATTGTAATGGGGCGAGTTTCTACTTTCAGATGCAACCGGAAATAATTGAGTTCGTCAATCCGTTCGCGAGATATGGGAGTTTGAAGTTAAGGAATGGTTGAGGAACCATCAAAATTTTCGCAAGTCTGATACTCGAAACCAATAACTACTATGGCCTAGGGCATAAATGCACATACCGTTGTAATCGGACGTGTTTCTGGTTTCAGATGCACCAGGAATTTCTCGAGTTCGTCAATCCGTTCGCGCGATATGGGAGTTTGAAGTTAAGGAATGGTTGAGAAACCATCAAAATTTTCGCAAGTCTGATACTCGAAACCAATAACTGGAACGGCCTAGGGGAAAAGTACACACACCATTGTAATCGGGCAAGTTTCTACTTTCAAATGCAACAGGAATTTCTCGAGTTCGCCAATCCGTTCGCGAGGTATCGGAGTTTGAAGTTAAGGAATGGTTGAGAAACCATCAAAATTTTCGCAAGTCTGATACTCGAAACAAATAACTTCTATGGCCTAGGGCAAAAATACACATACCGTTGTAATCGGACGAGTTTCTGTTTTCAGAGGCGACAGGAATTTCTCGAGTTCGTCAATTCGTTCGCGAGATATGGGAGTTTGAAATTAAGGACCGGTTGAGAAAACATCAAAATTTTCGAAAGTCTGATACTCGAAACCAATAACTGGAATGGCCTAGGGGAAAAGTACACACACCATTGTAATTGGGCGAGTTTCTACTTTCAGATACAACAGGAATTTCTCGAGTTCGTCAATCCGTTCGCGAGATCTGGGAGTTTGAAGTTAAGGAATGGTTGAGAAACCATCAAAATTTTCGCAAGTGTGATACTCGAAACCAATAACTGGAATGGCCTAGGGGAAAAGTACACACACCATTGTAATCGGGCAAGCTTCTACTTTCAAATGCAACAGGAATTTCTCGAGCTCGTCAATCCGTTCGCGAGATATGGGAGTTTGAAGTTAAGGAATGGTTGAGAAACCGTCACAAATTTCGCAAGTCTGATACTCGAAACCAATAACAACAATGGCCTAGGGGAAAAATACACATACCGTTGTAATCGGGCAAGTATCTACTTTCAGAGGCGACAGGAACTTCTCGAGTTCGCCAATCCGTTCGCAAGGTATCGGAGTTTGAAGTTAAAGAATGGTTGAGAAACCATCAAAATTTTCGCAAGTCTGATACTCGAAACCAATAACTACTATGGCCTAGGGCAAAAATACACAAACCGTTGTGATCGGACGAGTTTCTGGTTTCAGATGCAACAGGAATTTCTCGAGTTCGTCAATCCGTTCCCGAGATATGGGAATTTGAAGTTAAGGAATGGTTGAGAAACCGTCACAAATTTCGCAAGTCTGATACTCGAAACCAATAACTACCATTGCCTAGGGGAAAAATGCACATACCTTTGTAATCGGGCGAGTTTCTACTTTCAGATGCAATAGGAATTTCTCGAGTTCGTCAATCCGTTCGCGAGATATGGGAGTTTGAAGTTAAGGAATGGTTGAGAAACCATCAAAATTTTCGCAAGTCTGATGCTAGAAACGAATAACTGGAATGGCCTAGGGGAAAAGTACACACACCGTTGTAATGGGGCGAGTTTCTACTTTCAGATGCAACCGGAAATAATTGAGTTCGTCAATCCGTTCGCGAGATATGGGAGTTTGAAGTTAAGGAATGGTTGAGGAACCATCAAAATTTTCGCAAGTCTGATACTCGAAACCAATAACTACTATGGCCTAGGGCATAAATGCACATACCGTTGTAATCGGACGTGTTTTTGGTTTCAGATGCACCAGGAATTTCTCGAGTTCGTCAATCCGTTCGCGCGATATGGGAGTTTGAAGTTAAGGAATGGTTGAGAAACCATCAAAATTTTCGCAAGTCTGATACTCGAAACCAATAACTGGAACGGCCTAGGGGAAAAGTACACACACCATTGTAATCGGGCAAGTTTCTACTTTCAAATGCAACAGGAATTTCTCGAGTTCGCCAATCCGTTCGCGAGGTATCGGAGTTTGAAGTTAAGGAATGGTTGAGAAACCATCAAAATTTTCGCAAGTCTGATACTCGAAACAAATAACTTCTATGGCCTAGGGCAAAAATACACATACCGTTGTAATCGGACGAGTTTCTGTTTTCAGAGGCGACAGGAATTTCTCGAGTTCGTCAATCCATTCGCGAGAAATGGGAGTTTGAAGTTAAGGAATGGTTGAGAAACCATCAAAATTTTCGCAAGTCTGATACCCGAAACCAATAAGTACTATGGCCTAGGGCAAAAATACACATACCGTTGTAATCGGGCGAGTTTCTGCTTTCAGATGGAACGGGATTGCTCGAGTTCGTCAATCTGTTCGCGAGATATGGGAGTTTGAAGTTAAGGAATCGTTGAGAAGCCATCAAAATTTTCGTAAATCTGATACTCGAAACCAATAACTACAACGGCCTAGGGGAAAAACACACATACCGTTGTAATCGGGCTAGTTTCTACTTTCAGATGCAACAGGAACTTCTCGAGTTCGTCAATCCGTTCGCGAGATAAGACAGTCTGAAGTTAAGGAATGGTTGAGAAACCATCAAAATTTTCGCTGGTCTGATACTCGAAACCAATAACTGGAATGGCCTAGGGGAAAAGTACACACTCCATTGTAATCGGGCGAGTTTCTACTTTCAGATGCAACAGGAATTTCTCGAGTTCGTCATTCCGTTCGCGAGATATGGGAGTTTGAAGTTACGGAATGTTTGAGAAACCATCAAAATTTTCGCTGATCTGATACTCGAAACCAATAACTGGAATAGCCTAGGTGGAAAGTACACACACCATTGTAATCGGGCAAGTTTCTACTTTCAAATGCAACAGGAATTTCTCGAGTTCGCCAATCCGTTCGCGAGGTATCGGAGTTTGAAGTTAAGGAATGGTTGAGAAACCATCAAAATTTTCGCAAGTCTGATACTCGAAACAAATAACTTCTATGGCCTAGGGCAAAAATACACATACCGTTGTAATCGGACGAGTTTCTGTTTTCAGAGGCGACAGGAATTTCTCGAGTTCGTCAATTCGTTCGCGAGATATGGGAGTTTGAAATTAAGGACCGGTTGAGAAAACATCAAAATTTTCGAAAGTCTGATACTCGAAACCAATAACTGGAATGGCCTAGGGGAAAAGTACACACACCATTGTAATTGGGCGAGTTTCTACTTTCAGATACAACAGGAATTTCTCGAGTTCGTCAATCCGTTCGCGAGATCTGGGAGTTTGAAGTTAAGGAATGGTTGAGAAACCATCAAAATTTTCGCAAGTGTGATACTCGAAACCAATAACTGGAATGGCCTAGGGGAAAAGTACACACACCATTGTAATCGGGCAAGCTTCTACTTTCAAATGCAACAGGAATTTCTCGAGCTCGTCAATCCGTTCGCGAGATATGGGAGTTTGAAGTTAAGGAATGGTTGAGAAACCGTCACAAATTTCGCAAGTCTGATACTCGAAACCAATAACAACAATGGCCTAGGGGAAAAATACACATACCGTTGTAATCGGGCAAGTATCTACTTTCAGAGGCGACAGGAACTTCTCGAGTTCGCCAATCCGTTCGCAAGGTATCGGAGTTTGAAGTTAAAGAATGGTTGAGAAACCATCAAAATTTTCGCAAGTCTGATACTCGAAACCAATAACTACTATGGCCTAGGGCAAAAATACACAAACCGTTGTGATCGGACGAGTTTCTGGTTTCAGATGCAACAGGAATTTCTCGAGTTCGTCAATCCGTTCCCGAGATATGGGAATTTGAAGTTAAGGAATGGTTGAGAAACCGTCACAAATTTCGCAAGTCTGATACTCGAAACCAATAACTACCATTGCCTAGGGGAAAAATGCACATACCTTTGTAATCGGGCGAGTTTCTACTTTCAGATGCAATAGGAATTTCTCGAGTTCGTCAATCCGTTCGCGAGATATGGGAGTTTGAAGTTAAGGAATGGTTGAGAAACCATCAAAATTTTCGCAAGTCTGATGCTAGAAACGAATAACTGGAATGGCCTAGGGGAAAAGTACACACACCGTTGTAATGGGGCGAGTTTCTACTTTCAGATGCAACCGGAAATAATTGAGTTCGTCAATCCGTTCGCGAGATATGGGAGTTTGAAGTTAAGGAATGGTTGAGGAACCATCAAAATTTTCGCAAGTCTGATACTCGAAACCAATAACTACTATGGCCTAGGGCATAAATGCACATACCGTTGTAATCGGACGTGTTTTTGGTTTCAGATGCACCAGGAATTTCTCGAGTTCGTCAATCCGTTCGCGCGATATGGGAGTTTGAAGTTAAGGAATGGTTGAGAAACCATCAAAATTTTCGCAAGTCTGATACTCGAAACCAATAACTGGAACGGCCTAGGGGAAAAGTACACACACCATTGTAATCGGGCAAGTTTCTACTTTCAAATGCAACAGGAATTTCTCGAGTTCGCCAATCCGTTCGCGAGGTATCGGAGTTTGAAGTTAAGGAATGGTTGAGAAACCATCAAAATTTTCGCAAGTCTGATACTCGAAACAAATAACTTCTATGGCCTAGGGCAAAAATACACATACCGTTGTAATCGGACGAGTTTCTGTTTTCAGAGGCGACAGGAATTTCTCGAGTTCGTCAATCCATTCGCGAGAAATGGGAGTTTGAAGTTAAGGAATGGTTGAGAAACCATCAAAATTTTCGCAAGTCTGATACCCGAAACCAATAAGTACTATGGCCTAGGGCAAAAATACACATACCGTTGTAATCGGGCGAGTTTCTGCTTTCAGATGGAACGGGATTGCTCGAGTTCGTCAATCTGTTCGCGAGATATGGGAGTTTGAAGTTAAGGAATCGTTGAGAAGCCATCAAAATTTTCGTAAATCTGATACTCGAAACCAATAACTACAACGGCCTAGGGGAAAAACACACATACCGTTGTAATCGGGCTAGTTTCTACTTTCAGATGCAACAGGAACTTCTCGAGTTCGTCAATCCGTTCGCGAGATAAGACAGTCTGAAGTTAAGGAATGGTTGAGAAACCATCAAAATTTTCGCTGGTCTGATACTCGAAACCAATAACTGGAATGGCCTAGGGGAAAAGTACACACTCCATTGTAATCGGGCGAGTTTCTACTTTCAGATGCAACAGGAATTTCTCGAGTTCGTCATTCCGTTCGCGAGATATGGGAGTTTGAAGTTACGGAATGTTTGAGAAACCATCAAAATTTTCGCTGATCTGATACTCGAAACCAATAACTGGAATAGCCTAGGTGGAAAGTACACACACCACTGTAATCGGGCGAGTTTCTACTTTCAGATGCAACAGGAATTTCTCGAGTTCGTCATTCCGTTGGCGAGATATGGGAGTTTGAAGTTACGGAATGTTTGAGAAACCATCAAAATTTTCGCTGGTCTGATACTCGAAACCTATAACTGGAATGGCCTAGGGGAAAAGTACACACACCTTTGCAATCGGGCGAGTTTCTACTTTCAGATGCAGCAGGAATTTCTCGAGTTCGTCATTCCGTTCGCGAGATATGGGAGTTTGAAGTTACGGAATGTTTGAGAAACCATCAAAATTTTCGCTGGTCTGATACTCGGAACCTATAACTGGAATGGCCTAGGGGAAAAGTATACACACCATTGTAATCGGGCGAGTTTCTACTTTCAGATGCAACAGGAATTTCTCGAGTTCGTCAATCCGTTCGCGAGATATGGGAGCTTGAAGTTAAGGAATGGTTGAGAAACCATCAAAATTTTCGCAAGTCTGATACTCGAAACCAATAACTACTATAGCCCAGGGCAAAAATACACATACCGTTGTACTCGGGCGAGTTTCTGCTTTGAGATGCAACAGGAATTTCTCGAGTTCGTCAATTCGTTCGCGAGATACGGGAGTTTGAAGTTAAGGAATGGTTGGGAAACCATCAAAATTTTCGCTGATCTGATACTCGAAAACAATAACTGGAGTGGCCTAGGGGAAGAGTACACAAACCACTGTAATCGGGCGAGTTTCTACTTTCAGATGCAACAGGAATCTCTCGAGTTCGTCATTCCGTTCGCGAGATATGGGAGTTTGAAGTTACGGAATGTTTGAGAAACCATCAAAATTTTCGCTGGTCTGATACTCGAAACCTACAACTGGAGTGGCCTAGGGGAAAAGTACACACACCTTTGTAATCGGGCGAGTTTCTACTTTCAGATGCAACAGGAATTTCTCGAGTTCGCCAATCCGTTCGCGAGATATGGGAGTTTGAAGTTAAGGAATCGTTGAGAAACCATCAAAATTTTCGCAAGTCTGATACTCGAAACCAATAACTACAAAGGCATAGGGGAAAAATACACATAGCTTTGTAATCGGGCTAGTTTCTGCTTTCAGATGCAACAGGAATTTCTCAAGTTCGTCAATCCGTTCGCGAGACATGGGTGTTTGAATTTAAGGAATGGTTGAGAAACCATCAAAATTTTCGTAAGTCTGACACTCGAAACCAATAACTACAATGGCCTAGGGGTAAATACACATACCGTTGTAATCGGGCGAGTTTCTACTTTCAGAGGCAACAGGAATTTCTCGAGTTCGTCAATCCGTTCGCGAGATAAGACAGTTTGAAGTCAAGGAATGGTTGAGAAACCATCAAAATTTTCGCAGGTCTGATACTCGAGACCAATAACTGGAATGGCCTAGGGGAAAAGTACACTCACCACTGTAATCGGGCGAGTTTCTACTTTCAGATGCAGCAGGAATTTCTCGAGTTCGTCATTCCGTTCGCGAGATAAGACAGTTTGAAGTTAAGGAATGGTTGAGAAACCATCAAAATTTTCGCAGGTCTGATACTCGAGACCAATAACTGGAATGACCTAGGGGAAAAGTACACACACCATTGTAATCGGGCGAGTTTCTACTTTCAGATGCAACAGGAGTTTCTCGAGTTCGTCATTCCGTTCGAGAGATATGGGTATTTGGAGTTAAGGAATGTTTGAGAAACCATAAAAATTTTCGCAAGTCTGGTACCCGAAACCAATAACTACTATGGCCTAGGGCAAAAATACACATACCGTTGTAATCGGGCGAGTTTCTGCTTTCAGATGGAACGGGATTTCTCGAGTTCGTCAATCTGTTCGCGAGATATGGGAGTTTGAAGTTAAGGAATCGTTGAGAAGCCATCAAAATTTTCGTAAATCTGATACTCGAAACCAATAACTACAAAGGCCTAGGGTAAAAATTCACATAGCTTTGTAATCGGGCGAGTTTCTACTTTCAGATGCAACAGGAACTTCTCGAGTTCGTCAATCCGTTCGCGAGATAAGACAGTCTGAAGTTAAGGAATGGTTGAGAAACCATCAAAATTTTCGCTGGTCTGATACTCGAAACCAATAACTGGAATGGCCTAGGGGAAAATTACACACTCCATTGTAATCGGGCGAGTTTCTACTTTCAGATGCAACAGGAATTTCTCGAGTTCGTCACTCCGTTCGCGAGATATGGGAGTTTGAAGTTACGGAATGTTTGAGAAACCATCAAAATTTTCGCTGATCTGATACTCGAAACCAATAACTGGAATAGCCTAGGTGGAAAGTACACACACCACTGTAATCGGGCGAGTTTCTACTTTCAGATGCAACAGGAATTTCTCGAGTTCGTCATTCCGTTGGCGATATATGGGAGTTTGAAGTTACGGAATGTTTGAGAAACCATCAAAATTTTCGCTGGTCTGATACTCGGAACCTATAACTGGAATGGCCTAGGGGAAAAGTATACACACCATTGTAATCGGGCGAGTTTCTACTTTCAGATGCAACAGGAATTTCTCGAGTTCGTCAATCCGTTCGCGAGATATGGGAGCTTGAAGTTAAGGAATGGTTGAGAAACCATCAAAATTTTCGCAAGTCTGAAACTCGAAACCAATAACTACTATAGCCCAGGGCAAAAATACACAAACCGTTGTGATCGGACGAGTTTCTGGTTTCAGATGCAACAGGAATTTCTCGAGTTCGTCAATCCGTTCGCGAGATATGGGAGCTTGAAGTTAAGGAATGGTTGAGAAACCATCAAAATTTTCGCTGATCTGATACTCGAAAACAATAACTGGAATGGCCTAGGCGAAAAGCACACACACCACTGTAATCGGGCGAGTTTCTACTTTCAGATGCAACAGGAATTTCTCGAGTTCGTCATTCCGTTCGCGAGATATTGGAGTTTGAAGTTACGGAATGTTTGAGAAACCATCAAAATTTTCGCTGGTCTGATACTCGAAACCTATAACCGGAATGGCCTAGGGGAAAAGTACACACACCTTTGTAATCGGGCGAGTTTCTACTTTCAGATGCAACAGGAATTTCTCGAGTTCGCCAATCCGTTCGAGAGATATGAGTGTTTGGAGTTAAGGAATGTTTGAGAAACCATAAAAATTTTCGCAAGTCTGATACTCGAAACCAATAACTACTATGGCCTAGGGCAAAAATACACAAACCGTTGTGATCGGACGAGTTTCTGGTTTCAGATGCAACAGGAATTTCTCGAGTTCGTCAATCCGTTCGCGAGATATGGGAGCTTGAAGTTAAGGAATGGTTGAGAAACCATCAAAATTTTCGCTGATCTGATACTCGAAAACAATAACTGGAATGGCCTAGGGGAAAAGTACACACACCATTGTAATGGGGCGAGTTTCTACTTTCAGATGCAACCGGAAATAATTGAGTTCGTCAATCCGTTCGCGAGATATGGGAGTTTGAAGTTAAGGAATGGTTGAGAAACCATCAAAATTTTCGCAAGTCTGATACTCGAAACCAATAACTGGAACGGCCTGGGGGAAAAGTACGCACACCATTGTAATGGGGCGAGTTTCTACTTTCAGATGCAACAGGAATTCCTCGAGTTCGTCAATCCGTTCGCGAGATGTGGGAGTTTGAATTTAAGGAATGGATGTGAGACCATCACAATTTTCGGAAGTCTGATACTCGAAACCAATAACTACTATGGCCTAGGGGAAAAATACATATACCTTTGTAATCGGGCGAGTTTCTACATTCAGATGCAACAGGAATTTCACGAGTTCGTCAATCCGTTCGCGAGGTATCGGAGTTTGAAGTTAAGGAATGGTTGAGAAACCATCAAAATTTTCGCAAGTCTGATACTCGAAACCAATAACTGGAATGGACTAGGGGAAAAGTACACACACCATTGTAATCGGGCGAGTTTCTACTTTCAGATGCAACAGGAATTTCTCGAGTTCGCCAATCCGTTCGCGAGGTATGGGAGTTTGAAGTTAAGGATTCGTTGAGAAACCATCAAAATTTTCGCTGGTCTGATACTCGAAACCAATAACTGCAATGGCCTAGGGGAAAAGTACACACACCATTGTAATCGGGCGAGTTTCTACTTTCAGATGCAACAGGAATTTCTCGAGTTCGTCATTCCGTTCGAGAGATATGAGTGTTTGGAGTTAAGGAATGTTTGAGAAACCATAAAAATTTTCGCAAGTCTGATACCCGAAACCAATAACTACTATGGCCTAGGGCAAAAATACACATACCGTTGTAATCGGGCGAGTTTCTGCTTTCAGATGGAACAGGAATTTCTTGAGTTCGTCAATCTGTTCGCGAGATATGGGAGTTTCAAGTTAAGGAATCGTTGAGAAGCCATCAAAATTTTCGTAAATCTGATACTCGAAACCAATAACTACAAAGGCCTAGTGTAAAAATTCACATAGCTTTGTAATCGGGCGAGTTTCTACTTTCAGATGCAACAGGAATTTCTCCAGTTCGTCAATCCGTTCGCGCGATATGGGAGTTTGAAGTTAATGAATGGTTGAGAAACCATCAAAATTTTCGTAAGTCTGATACTCGAAACCAATAACTACAACGGCCTAGGGGAAAAACACACATACCGTTGTAATCGGGCTAGTTTCTACTTTCAGATGCAACAGGAACTTCACGAGTTCGTCAATCCGTTCGCGAGATAAGACAGTCTGAAGTTAAGGAATGGTTGAGAAACCATCAAAATTTTCGCTGGTCTGATACTCGAAAACAATAACTGGAATGGCCTAGGGGAAAAGTACACACACCATTGTAATCGGGCGGGTTTCCACTTTCAGATGCAACAGGAATTTCTCGAGTTCGCCAATCCGTTCGCGAGGTATGGGAGTTTGAAGTTAAGGAATCGTTGAGAAACAATCAAAATTTTCGCAAGTCTGATACTCGAAACCAATAACTATAAAGGCCTAGGGGAAAAATACACATAGCTTTGTAATCGGGCGAGTTTCTACTTTCAGATGCAACAGGAATTTCTCAAGTTCCTCAATCCGTTCGCGAGATATGGGAGTTTGAAGTTAAGGAATGGTTGATAAACCATCAAAATATTCGCTGGTCTGACACTCGAAACCAATAACTGGAATGGCCTAGGGGAAAAGTACACACACCATTGTAATCGGGCGAGTTCCTACTTTCAGATGCATCAGGAATTTCTCGAGTTCGTCATTCCGTTCGCGAGATATGGGAGTTTGAAGTTACGGAATGTTTGAAAAACCATCAAAATTTTCGCTTCTCTGATACTCGAAATCTATAACTGGAATGGCCTAGGGGAAAAGTACACACACCACCCTAATCGGGGGAGTTTCTACTTTCAGATGCAACAGGAATTTCGCGAGTTCGTCAATTCGTTCGCGAGATACGGGAGTTTGAAGTTAAGGAATGGTTGGGAAACCATCAAAATTTTCGCTGATCTGATACTCGAAAACAATAACTGGAATGGCCTATGGGAAGAGTACACAAACCACTGTAATCGGGCGAGTTTCTACTTTCAGCTGCAACAGGAATCTCTCGAGTTCGTCATTCCGTTCGCGAGATATGGGAGTTTGAAGTTACGGAATGTTTGAGAAACCATCAAAATTTTCGCTGGTCTGATACTCGAAACCTACAACTGGAGTGGCCTAGGGGAAAAGTACACACACCTTTGTAATCGGGCGAGTTTCTACTTTCAGATGCAACAGGAATTTCTCGAGTTCGCCAATCCGTTCGCGAGATATGGGAGTTTGAAGTTAAGGAATCGTTGAGAAACCATCAAAATTTTCGCAAGTCTGATACTCGAAACCAATAACTACTATACCCTAGGGCAAAGATACACATACCGTTGTATTCGGGCGAGTTTCTGCTTTGAGATGCAACAGGAATTTCTCGAGTTCGTCAGTTCGTTTGCGAGATATGGGAGTTTGAAGTTAAGGAATGGTTGAGAAACCATCAAAATTTTCGCTGATCTGATACTCGAAAACAATAACTGGAATGGCCTAGGGGAAAAGTACACACACCACCCTAATCGGGGGAGTTTCTACTTTCAGATGCAACAGGAATTTCGCGAGTTCGACAATCCGTTCCCGAGATATGGTAGTTTGAAGTTAAGGAATGGTGGAGAAACCATCAAAATTTTCGCAATTCTGATACTCGAAACCAATAACTGGAATGGCCAAGGGGAAAAGTACACACACCATTGTAATCGGGCGAGTTTGTACTTTCAGATGCAACAGGAATTTCTCGAGTTCGCCAATCCGTTCGCGAGTTATGGGAGTTTGAAGTTAAGGAATGGTTGAGAAACCATCAAAATTTTCGCAAGTCTGATACTCGAAACCAATAACTGGAATGGCCTAGGGGAAAAGTACACACATCTTTGTAATCGGGCGAGTTACTACATTCAGATGCAACAGGAATTTCTCGTGTGCGTCATTCCGTTCGCGAGATATGGGAGTTTGAAATTACGGAAAGTTTGAGAAACCATCAAAATTTTCGTTGGTCTGATACTCGAAACCTATAACTGGAATGGCCTAGGGGAAAAGTACACACACCATTGTAATCGGGCGAGTTTCTACTTTCAGATGCAACAGGAATTTCTCGAGTTCATCAATCCGTTCGCTAGATATGGGAGTTTGAAGTTAAGGAATGGTTGAGAAACCATCAAAATTTTCGCAAGTCTGATACTCGAAACCAATAACTACTATTACCTAGGGCAAAAATACATATACCGTTATAATCGGGAGAGTTTCTGCATTCAGATGCAACAGGAATTTCTCGAGCTCGTCAATCCGTTCTCGAGATATGGGAGTATGAAGTTAAGGAATGGTTGAGAAACCATCAAAATTTTCGCAAGTCTCATACTCGAAACCAATAACTACTATTACCAAGGGCAAAAATACATATACCGTTGTTATTGGGCGAGTTTCTGCATTCAGATGGAACAGGAATTTCTCGAGTTCATCAATCCGTTCGCTAGATATGGGAGTTTGAAGTTAAGGAATGGTTGAGAAACCATCAAAATTTTCGCAAGTCTGATACTCGAAACCAATAACTACTATTACCTAGGGCAAAAATACATATACCGTTATAATCGGGAGAGTTTCTGCATTCAGATGCAACAGGAATTTCTCGTGTTCGTCAATCCGTTCGCGAGATATGGGAGTTTGAAGTTAAGGAATGGTTGAGAAACCATCAAAATTTTCGCAAGTCTGATACTCGAAACCAATAACTGGAATGGCCTAGGGGAAAAGTACACACATCTTTGTAATCGGGCGAGTTACTACTTTCAGATGCAACAGGAATTTCTCGAGTGCGTCATTCCGTTCGCGAGATATGGGAGTTTGAAGTTACGGAAAGTTTGAGAAACCATCAAAATTTTCGCTGGTCTGATACTCGAAACCTATAACTGGAATGGCCTAAGGGAAAAGTACACACACCTCTGTAATCGGGGAGTTTCTACTTTCAGCTGCAACAGGAATTTCTCGAGTTCATCATTCCGTTCGCGAGATATGGGAGTTTGGAGTTAAGGAGTGGTTGAGAAACCATCAAAATTTTCGCAAGTCTGAAACTTGAAACCAATAACTACAATGGCCTAGGGGAAAAATACACATACCGTTGTAATCGGGCGAGTTTCCACATCTAGATGCAACCGGAAGTTCTCGAGTTCGTCAATCGGTTCGCGAGATATGGGAGTTTGAAGTTAAGGAGCGGTTGAGAAACCATCAAAATTTTCGCAACTCTGATATTCGAGACCAATGACTACTGTGGCCTAGGGCAAAAATACACATACCGTTGTAATCGGGCGAGTTTCTGCTTTCAGATGCAATAGGAAATTCTCGAGTTCGTCAATCCGTTCGGGAGATATGGGAGTTTGAAGTTAAGGTATGGTTGAGAAACCATCAAAATTTTCGCTGGTCTGATACTCAAAACCAATAACTAGAATGGCCTAGGGGAAAAGTACACACACCATTGTAATCGGGCGAGTTTCTACTTTCAGATGCAGCAGGAATTTCTCGAGTTCGTCATTCCGTTCGCGAGATATGGGTGTTTGAAGTTACGGAATGGTTGAGAAACCATCAAAATTTTCGCTGGTCTGATACTCGAAACCTATAACTGGAATGGCCTAGGGGAAAAGTACACACACCATTGTAATCGGGCGAGTTTCTACTTTCAGATGCAGCAGGAATTTCTCGAGTTCGTCATTCCGTTCGCGAGATATGGCAGTTTGAAGTTACGGAATGGTTGAGAAACCATCAAAATTTTCGCTGGTCTGATACTCGAAACCAATAACTGGAATGGCCTAGGGGAAAAGTACACACACCATTGTAATCGGGCGAGTTTCTACTTTCAGATGCAACAGGAATTTCTCGAGTTCGTCATTCCGTTCGCGAGATATGGGAGTTTGGAGTTAAGGAATGATTGAGAAACCAACAAAATTTTCGCTGGTCTGATACTCGAAACCTATAACTGGAAAGGCCTTGGGGAAAAGGACACACACCTTTGTAATCGGGCGAGATTCTGCTTTCAGATGCAACAGGAATTTCTCGAGTTCGCCAATCCGTTCGCGAGGTATGGGAGTTTGAAGTTAAGGAATCGTTGAGAAACCATCAAAATTTTCGCAAGTCTGATTCTCGAAACGAATAACTATAAACGCCTAGGGGAAAAATACACATAGCTTTGTAATCGGGCGAGTTTCTACTTTCAGATGCAACAGGAATTTCTCGAGTTCGTCAATCCGTTCGAGAGATATGGGAGTTTGAAGTTAAGGAATGGTTGAGAAACTATCATAATTTTCGTAAGTCTGATACTCGAAAACAATAACTAGACTGGCCTAGGGGAAAAGTACACACACCATTGTAATCGGGCGAGTTTCTACTTTGAGATGCAACAGGAATTTCTCGAGTTCGTCATTTCGTTCGCGAGATATGGGAGTTTGAAGTTACGGAATGGTTGAGAAACCATCAGAATTTTCGCTGGTCTGATACTCGAAACCTATAACTGGAATGGCCTAGGGGAAGAGTACACACACCATTGTAATCGGGCGAGTTTCTACTTTCAGATGCAGCAGGAATTTCTCGAGTTCGTCATTCCGTTCGCGAGATATGGCAGTTTGAAGTTACGGAATGGTTGAGAAACCATCAAAATTTTCGCTGATCCGATACTCGAAAACAATAACTGGAATGGCCTAGGGGAAAAGTACACACACCACTGTAATCGGGCGAGTTTCTACTTTCAGATGCAACAGGAGTTTCTCGAGTTCGTCAATCCGTTCGCGAGATAAGACAGTTTGAAGTTAAGGAATGGTTGAGAAACCATCAAAATTTTCGCAGGTCTGATACTCGAAACCAATAACTGGAATGGCCTAGGGGAAAAGTACACACACCTTTGTAATCGGGCGAGTTTCTACTTTCAGATGCAACAGGAATTTCTCGAGTTCGTCATCCCGTTCCCGAGATATGGGAGTTTGGAATTAAGGAATGGTTGAGAAACCATCAAAATTTTCGCAAGTCTGATACTCGAAACCAATAACTACTATAGCCTAGGGCAAAAATACTCATACCGTTGTATTCGAGCGAGTTTCTGCTTTGAGATGCAACAGGAATTTCTCGAGTTCGTCAATTCGTTCGCGAGATATGGGAGTTTGAAGTTTTTTTTTTTTTTTTTTTTTTTTTATACGTGGGGGAAATCTTCGAAAGACCCCCCCCGCCGCCTGGGGAGGGGCGGGGGGAGTGTGGGATTCCCCGCGCCCGGAAGGAAACCCAACGGGCGCGGGACCTGCCCACTAAAACCCACCACGGTGGCCATCCTCGCACTATGCAGGGGGAGCACCTGGGACCGAAAACATCATATCATCAGGTGCTCCCCCGTGCAGGGCTCTCGCGCCCGTGTCCTCCCGTTCCAGGGAAGGGAGGGGGTACTTCACCCTCCCTTCCCTGTTTTCTCCTCGGCGCTCTGGCGCCCGACGTCGGAGCAGGGCCACACTGCTCCGTCATCCCACTCCCGGGGGCCGCCCGAGGGCGGCCGTGAGTCCCACACTCACGACCGCCCACCGCCCCCATAGCCGCGCCGGAGGCACGGTTCTAGGACCGTGCCGTCGGCGCGGCTGCACCCCGGTTCGTACGCTCCCGAGGGCGGCTCTGGCCTCTCCGCCCTCGAGAGCGTCGCCGTCCCTTATTTCTCCCCCCTTAGGCGACGGGCGGTGGCACGAGACTCAAGGGCTACGTACCCCCGCCCGCCGCTCTCAGGGTGGCCTCCCCGGCCCTTCCGGAGGCCTACCCGCCCCCGGCCTCGGACGAGGCCTCGCTCGAGGTCTCCCCCTCTCGCGAATGCGGCTCGCGGCCTCCTTCTGCGAGATTACCTCTTCGCAGAAGGAGGCCACGGCCCGCCACTTCGTCTCGCTGCCGAGCATGGCCCGTACCACGCCCGGCAGCGAGAGATCCGCCCCAATGGGAGATTGAAGTTAAGGAATCAACTGATACTCGAAACCAATAACTACTATGGCCTAGGGGAAAAATACACATACCGTTGTAATCGGGCGAGTTTCTACTTTCAGATGCAACAGGAATTTCTCGACTTAGTCAATCCGTTCGCGAGACATGGGAGTTTGAAGTTAAGGAATGGTTGAGAAACCATCAAAATTTTCGTAAGTCTGATACTCGAAACCAATAACTACAATGGCCTAGGGGAAAAATACACATACCGTTGTAATCGGGCGAGTTTCTACTTTCAGATGCAACAGGAATTTCTCGAGTTCGTCAATCCGTTCGCGAGATAAGACAGTTTGAAGTTAAGGAATGGTTGAGAAGCCATCAAAATTTTCGCAGGTCTGATACTCGAAACCAATAACTGGAATGGCCTAGGGGAAAAGTACACACACCAATGTAATCGGGCGAGTTTCTACTTTCAGATGCAACAGGAATTTCTCGAGTTCGTCATCCCGTTCGCGAGATATGGGAGTTTGGAGTTAAGGAATGGTTGAGACACCTTCAAAATTTTCGCTGGTCTGATACACAAAACCAATAACTAGAATGGCCTAGGGCAAAAGTACACACACCATTGTAAACGACCGAGTTTCTACTTTCAGATGCAGCAGGAATTTCTCGAGTTCGTCATTCCGTTCGCGAGATATGGGAGTTTGAAGTTACGGAATGTTTGAGAAACCATCAAAATTTTCGCTGGTCTGATACTCGAAACCTATAACTGGAATGGCCTAGGGGAAAAGTACACACACCTTTGTAATCGAGCGAGGTTCTACTTTCAGATGCAACAGGAATTTCTCGTGTTCGTCAATCCGTTCGCGAGATATGGTAGTTTGATGTTAAGGAATGGTTGATAAACCATCAAAGTTTTCGCAATTCTGATACTCGAAACCAATAACTGGAATGGCCTAGGGGAAAAGTACACACACCTTTGTAATCGGGCGAGTTTCCACTCTCAGATGCAACAGGAATTTCTCGAGTTCGTCAATCCGTTCGCGAGATAAGACAGTTTGAAGTTAAGGAATGGTTGTGAAACCATCAAAATTTTCGCTGGTCTGATACTCGAAACCAATAACTAGAATTGCCTAGGGGAAAAGTACACACACCATTGTAATCGGGCGAGTTTCTACTTTCAGATGCAACAGGAATTTCTCGAGTTCGTCATTCCGTTCGCGAGATATGGGAGTTTGAAGTTACGAAATGTTTGAGAAACCATCAAAATTTCGCTGGTCTGATACTCGAAACCTATAACTGGAATGGCCTAGGGGAAAAGTACACACACCTTTGTAATCGGGCGAGTTTCTACTTTCAGATGCAACAGGAATTTCTCGAGTTCGTCATTCAGTTCGCGAGATATGGGAGTTTGAAGTTACGGAATGTTTGAGAAGCCATCAAAATTTCCGCTGGTCCGATACTCGAAACCTATAACTGGAATGGCCTAGGGGAAAAGTACACACCCCATTGTAATCGGGCGACTTTCCACTTTCGGATGCAACAGGAATTTCTCGAGTTCGTCATTCCGTTCGCGAGATATGGGAGTTTGAAGTTACGCAATGTTTGAGAAACCATCAAAATTTTCGCTGGTCTGATATTCGAGACCAATGACTACTATGGCCTAGGGCAAAAATACACATACCGTTGTAATCGGGCGAGTTTCTGCTTGCAGATGCAATCGGAAATTCTCGAGTTCGTCAATCCGTTCGAGAGATATGGGAGTTTGAAGTTAACGAATGGTTGAGAAACCATCGAAATTTTCGCAAGTCTGATACTCGAAACCAATAACTGGAATGGCCTAGGGGAAAAATACACATAGCTTTGTAATCGGGCGAGTTTCTACTTTCAGTTGCAACAGGAATTTCTCGAGTTCGTCAATCCGTTCGCGAGATATGGGAGTTTGAAATTAAGGAATGGTTGAGAAACCATCAAAATTTCGCTGGTCTGATACTCGAAACCTATAACTGGAATGGCCTAGGGGAAAAGTACACACACCTTTGTAATCGGGCGAGTTTCTACTTTCAGATGCAACAGGAATTTCTCGAGTTCGTCATTCCGTTCGCGAGATATGGGAGTTTGAAGTTACGGAATGTTTGAGAAACCATCAAAATTTTCGCTGGTCTGATACTCGAAACCTATAACTGGAATGGCCTAGGGGAAAAGTACACACACCTTTGTAATCGGGCGAGTTTCTACTTTCAGATGCAACAGGAATTTCTCGAGTTCGTCATTCAGTTCGCGAGATATGGGAGTTTGAAGTTTGGGAATTTTTGAGAAGCCATCAAAATTTCCGCTGGTCCGATACTCGAAACCTATAACTGGAATGGCCTAGGGGAAAAGTACACACACCATTGTAATCGGGCGAGTTACCACTTTTAGTTGCAACAGGAATTTCTCGAGTTCGCCAATCCGTTCGCGAGGTATGGGAGTTTGAAATTAAGGAATGGTTGAGAAACCATCAAAATTTTCGCAAGTCTGATATTCGAGACCAATGACTACTATGGCCTAGGGCAAAAATAAACATACCGTTGTAATCGGGCGAGTTTCTACTTTCAGTTGCAACAGGAATTTCTCGAGTTCGACAATCCGTTCGCGAGATATGGGAGTTTGAAATTAAGGAATGGTTGAGAAACCATCAAAATTTTCGCAAGTCTGATATTCGAGACCAATGACTACTATGGCATAGGGCAAAAATACACATACCGTTGTAATCGGGCGAGTTTCTGCTTACAGATGCAATCGGAAATTCTCGAGTTCGTCAATCCGTTCGAGAGATATGGGAGTTTGAAGTTAACGAATGGTTGAGAAACCATCAAAATTTTCGCAAGTCTGATACTCGAAACCAATAACTGGAATGGCCTAGGGGAAAAGTACACACACCATTGTAATCGGGCGAGTTTCTACTTTCAGATGCAACAGGAATGTCTCGAGTTCGTCATTCCGTTCGCGAGATATGGGAGTTTGGAGTTAAGGAATGATTGTGAAACCATCAAAATTTTCGTTGGTCTGATACTCGAAACCAATAACTAGAATTGCCTAGGGGAAAAGTACACACACCATTGTAATCGGGCAAGTTTCTACTTTCAGATGCAACAGGAATTTCTCGAGTTCGTCATTCCGTTCGCGAGATATGGGAGTTTGAAGTTACGAAATGCTTGAGAAACCATCAAAATTTCGCTGGTCTGATACTCGAAACCTATAACTGGAATGGCCTAGGGGAAAAGTACACACACCTTTGTAATCGGGCGAGTTTCTACTTTCAGATGCAACAGGAATTTCTCGAGTTCGTCATTCCGTTCGCGAGATATGGGAGTTTGAAGTTACGGAATGTTTGAGAAACCATCAAAATTTTCGCTGGTCTGATACTCGAAACCTATAACTGGAATGGCCTAGGGGAAAAGTACACACACCTTTGTAATCGGGCGAGTTTCTACTTTCAGATGCAACAGGAATTTCTCGAGTTCGTCATTCAGTTCGCGAGATATGGGAGTTTGAAGTTTGGGAATTTTTGAGAAGCCATCAAAATTTCCGCTGGTCCGATACTCGAAACCTATAACTGGAATGGCCTAGGGGAAAAGTACACACACCATTGTAATCGGGCGAGTTTCCACTTTTAGTTGCAACAGGAATTTCTCGAGTTCGCCAATCCGTTCGCGAGGTATGGGAGTTTGAAATTAAGGAATGGTTGAGAAACCATCAAAATTTTCGCAAGTCTGATATTCGAGACCAATGACTACTATGGCCTAGGGCAAAAATAAACATACCGTTGTAATCGGGCGAGTTTCTACTTTCAGTTGCAACAGGAATTTCTCGAGTTCGTCAATCCGTTCGCGAGATATGGGAGTTTGAAATTAAGGAATGGTTGAGAAACCATCAAAATTTTTGCAAGTCTGATATTCGAGACCAATGACTACTATGGCCTAGGGCAAAAATACACATACCGTTGTAATCGGGCGAGTTTCTGCATACAGATGCAATCGGAAATTCTCGAGTTCGTCAATCCGTTCGAGAGATATGGGAGTTTGAAGTTAACGAATGGTTGTGAAACCATCAAAATTTTCGCAAGTCTGATACTCGAAACCAATAACTGGAATGGCCTAGGGGAAAAGTACACACACCATTGTAATCGGGCGAGTTTCCACTTTCAGATGCAACAGGAATTTCTCGAGTTCGCCAATCCGTTCGCGAGGTATGGGAGTTTGAAGTTAAGGAATCGTTGAGGAACCATCAAAATTTTCGCAACTCTGATATTCGAGACCAATGACTACTATGGCCTAGGGCAAAAATAAACATACCGTTGTAATCGGGCGAGTTTCTGCTTGCAGATGCAATCGGAAATTCTCGAGTTCGTCAATCCGTTCGAGAGATATGGGAGTTTGAAGATAACGAATGGTTGAGAAACCATCAAAATTTTCGCAGGTCTGATACTCGAAACCAATAACTGGAATGGCCTAGGGGAAAAGTACACACACCGTTGTAATCGGGCGAGTTTCTACTTTCAGATGCAACAGGAATTTCTCGAGTTCACCAATCCGTTCGCGAGATATGGGAGTTTGAAGTTAAGGAATGGTTGAGTAACCAACAAAATTTTCGCAAGTCTGATACTCGAAACCAATAACTACAATGGCCTAGGGGAAAAATACACATACCGTTGTAATCGGGCGAGCTTCTACTTCCAGATGCAACAGGAAGTTCTCGAGTTCGTCAATCCGTTCGCGAGATATGGGAGTTTGAAGTTAAGGAGTGGTTGAGAAACCATCAAAATTTTCCCAAGTCTGATATTCGAGACCAATGGCTACTATGGCCCAGGGCAAAAATACATATACCGTTGTAATCGGGCGAGTTTCTGCTTTCAGATGCAATCGGAAATTCTCGAGTTCGTCAATCCGTTCGAGAGATATGGGAGTTTGAATTTAAGGAATCGTTGAGAAACCATCAAAATTTTCGCAAGTCTGAAACTCGAAACCAATAACTACAGAGGCCTAGTGGAAAAATACACATAGCTTTGTAATCGGGCGAGTTTCTACTTTCAGATGCAACAGGAATTTCTCCAGTTCGTCAATCCATTCGCGAGATATGGGAGTTTGAAATTAAGGAATGGTTGAGAAACCATCAAAATTTTCGTAAGTCTGATACTCGAAACCAATAACTACAACGCTCTAGGGGAAAAATACACAAACCGTTGTAATCGGGCTAGTTTCTACTTTCAGATGCAACAGGAGTTTCTCGAGTTCGTCAATCCGTTCGCGAGATAAGACAGTTTGAAGTTAAGGAATGGTTGAGAAACCATCAAGATTTTCGCTGGTCTGATACTCGAAGCCAATAACTGGAATGGCCTAGGGGAAAAGTACACACTCCGTTGTAATCGGGCGAGTTTCTACTTACAGATGCAACAGGAATTTCTCGAGTTCGTCATTCCGTTCGCGAGATATGGATGTTTGGAGTTAAGGAATGATTGTGAAACCATCAAAATTTTCGCTGGTCTGATACTCGAAACCAATAACTAGAATTGCCTAGGGGAAAAGTACACACGCCATTGTAATCGGGAGAGTTTCTACTTTCAGATGCAACAGGAATTTCTCGAGTTCGTCATTCCGTTCGCGAGATATGGGTGTTTGAAGTTACGGACTGTTTGAGAAACCATGAAAATTTCCGCTGGTCCGATACTCGAAACCTATAACTGGAATGGCCTAGGGGAAAAGTTCACACACCATTGTAATCGGGCGACTTTCCACTTTCAGATGCAACAGGAATTTCTCGAGTTCGCCAATCCGTTCGCGAGGTATGGGAGTTTGAAGTTAAGGAATCGTTGAGAAACCATCAAAATTTTCGCTAGTCTGATACTCGAAACCAATATGTACAAAGGCCTAGGGCAAAAATACACATACCGTTGTAATCGGGCGAGTTTATACTTTCAGATGCAATAGTAATTTCTCGAGTTCGTCAATCCTTTCGCGAGATATGGGAGTTTGAAGTTAAGGAATGGTTGAGAAACCATCAAAATTTTCGCAAGTCTGATACTCGAAACCAATAACTGGAACGGCCTAGGGGAAAAGTACAAACACCATTGTAATCGGGCGAGTTTCCACTTTCAGATGCAACAGGAATTTCTCGAGTTCGCCAATACGTTCGCGAGGTATGGGAGTTTGAAGTTAAGGAATCGTTGAGGAACCATCAAAATTTTCGCAACTCTGATATTCGAGACCAATGACTACTATGGCCTAGGGCAAAAATACACATACCGTTGTAATCGGGCGAGTTTCTGCTTGCAGATGCAATCGGAAATTCTCGAGTTCGTCGATCCGTTCGAGAGATATGGGAGTTTGAAGTTAACGAATGGTTGAGAAACCATCAAAATTTTCGCAAGTCTGATACTCGAAACCAATAACTGGAATGGCCTAGGGGAAAAGTACACACTCCATTGTAATCGGGCGAGTTTCCACTTTCAGATGCAACAGGAATTTCTCGAGTTCGCCAATCCGTTCGCGAGGTATGGGAGTTTGAAGTTAAGGAATGATTGAGAAACCATCAATATTTTCGCAAATCTGATTTTCGAAACCTATAACTGGAATGGCCTAGGGGAAAAATACACATACCGTTGTAATCGGGCGAGTTTCTACTACCAGATGCAACCGGAAGTTCTCGAGTTCGTCAATCCGTTCGCGAGATATGGGAGTTTGAAGTTAAGGAATGGTTGAGAAACCATCAAAATTTTCGCAAGTCTGATATTCGAGACCAATGACTACTATGGCCTAGGGCAAAAATACACATACCGTTGTAATCGGGCGAGTTTCTGCTTTCAGATGCAATAGGAAATTCTCGAGTTCGTCAATCCGTTCGAGAGATATGGGAGTTTGAAGTTAAGGAATGCTTGAGAAACCATCAAAATTTTCGCAAGTCTGATACTCGAAACCAATAACTGGAATGGCCTAGGGGAAAAGTACACACACCATTGTAATCGGGCGAGTTTCCACTTTCAGATGCAACAGGAATTTCTCGAGTTCGCCAATCCGTTCGCGAGGTATGGGAGTTTGAAATTTAGGAATCGTTGAGAAACCATCAAAATTTTCGTAAATCTGATACTCGAAACCAATAACTACAATGGCCTAGGGGCAAAATACACATACCGTTGTAATCGGGCGAGTTTCTACTTTCAGATGCAACAGTAATTTCTCGAGTTCGTCAATCGGTTCGCGAGATAAGACAGGTTGAAGTTAAGGAATGGTTGAGAAACCATCAAAATTTTCGCTGGTCTGATACTCGAAACCAGTAACTGGAATGGCCTAGGGGAAAGTACACATACCTTTGTAATCGGGCGAGTTTCCACTCTCAGATGGAACAGGAATTTCTCGAGTTCGTCAATCCGTTCGCGAGATATGGGAGTTTGAAGTTAAGGAATGGTTGAGAAACCATCAAAGTTTTCGCAATTCTGATACTCGAAACCAATAACTGGAATGGCCTAGGGGAAAAGTACACACACCTTTGTAATCGGGCGAGTTTCTGCTTTCAGATGCAATAGGAAATTCTCAAGTTCGTCAATCCGTTCGAGAGATATGGGAGTTTGAATTTAAGGAATCGTTGAGAAACCATCAAAATGTTCGTAAATCTGATACTCGAAACCAATAACTACAATGGCCTAGGGGCAAAATACACATACCGTTGTAATCGGGCGAGTTTCTACTTTCAGATGCAACAGTAATTTCTCGAGTTCGTCAATCGGTTCGCGAGATAAGACAGGTTGAAGTTAAGGAATGGTTGAGAAACCATCAAAATTTTCGCTGGTCTGATACTCGAAACCAGTAACTGGAATGGCCTAGGGGAAAGTACACATACCTTTGTAATCGGGCGAGTTTCCACTCTCAGATGGAACAGGAATTTCTCGAGTTCGTCAATCCGTTCGCGAGATATGGGAGTTTGAAGTTAAGAAATGGTTGAGAAACCATCAATATTTTCGCAAGTCTGATATTCGAAACCTATAACTGGAATGGCCTAGTGGAAAAATACACATACCGTTGTAATCGGGCGAGTTTCTACTATCAGGTGCAACCGGAAGTTCTCGAGTTCGTCAATCCGTTCGCGAGATATGGGAGTTTGAAGTTAAGGAATGGTTGAGAAACCATCAAAATTTTCGCAAGTCTGATATTCGAGACCAATGACTACTATAGCCTAGGGCAAAAATACACATACCGTTGTAATCGGGCGAGTTTCTGCTTTCAGATGCAATAGGAAATTCTCGAGTTCGTCAATCCGTTCGAGAGATATGGGAGTTTGAAGTTAAGGATTTTTTGAGAAACCATCAAAATTTTCGCTGGTCTAATACTCGAAACCTATAACTGGAATGGCCTAGGGGAAAAGTACACACACCTTTGTAATCGGGAGAGATTCTACTTTCAGATGCAACAGGAATTTCTCGTGTTCGTCAATCCGTTCGCGAGATATGGTAGTTTGAAGTTAAGGAATGGTTGAGAAACCATCAAAGTTTTCGCAATTCTGATACTCGAAACCAATAACTGGAATGGCCTAGGGGAAAAGTACACACACCTTTGTAATCGGGCGAGTTTCTGCTTTCAGATGCAATAGGAAATTCTCAAGTTCGTCAATCCGTTCGAGAGATATGGGAGTTTGAATTTAAGGAATGGTAGAGAAACCATCAAAATTTTCGCAAGTCTGATACTCGAAACCAATAACTACAGAGGCCTAGGGGAAAAATACACATACCGTTGTAATCGGGCGAGTGTCTGCTTTCAGATGCAATAGGAAATTCTCGAGTTCGTCATTCCGTTCGCGAGATATGGGAGTTTGGAGTTAAGGAATGATTGAGAAACCATCAAAATTTTCGCTGGTCTGATACTCGAAACCAATAACTAGAATGGCCTAGGGGAAAAGTACACACACCATTGTAATCGGGCGAGTTTCTACTGTCTGATGCATCAGGAATTTCTCGAGTTCGTCATTCCGTTCGCGAGATATGGGAGTTTGAAGTTACGGAATGTTTCAGAAACCATCAAAATTTTCGCTGGTCTGATACTCGAAACATATAACTGGAATGGCCTAGGGGAAAAGTACACACACCTTTGTAATCGGGCGAGTTTCTACATTCAGATGCAACAGGAATTTCTCGAGTTCGTCATTCAGTTCGCGAGATATGGGAGTTTGAAGTTACGGAATGTTTGGGAAGCCATCAAAATTTCCGCCGGTCTGATACCCGAAACCTATAACTGGAATGGCCTAGGGGAAAAGTACACACATCTTTGTAATCGGGCGAGTTTCTACTTTCAGATGCAACAGGAATTTCTCGAGTTCGTCATTCCGTTCGCGAGATATGGGAGTTTGAAGTTACGGAATGTTTGAGAAACCATCAAAATTTTCGCTAGTCTGATACTCGAAACCTATAACTGGAATGGCCTAGGGGAAAAGTACAAACACCTTTGTAATCGGGCGAGTTTCTACTTTCAGCTGCAACAGGAATTTCTCGAGTTCGTCAATCCGTTCGAGAGATATGGGAGTTTGAATTTAAGGAATCGTTGAGAAACCATCAAAATGTTCGTAAATCTGATACTCGAAACCAATAACTACAATGGCCTAGGGGCAAAATACACATACCGTTGTAATCGGGCGAGTTTCTACTTTCAGATGCAACAGTAATTTCTCGAGTTCGTCAATCGGTTCGCGAGATAAGACAGGTTGAAGTTAAGGAATGGTTGAGAAACCATCAAAATTTTCGCTGGTCTGATACTCGAAACCAGTAACTGGAATGGCCTAGGGGAAAGTACACATACCTTTGTAATCGGGCGAGTTTCCACTCTCAGATGGAACAGGAATTTCTCGAGTTCGTCAATCCGTTCGCGAGATATGGGAGTTTGAAGTTAAGGAATGGTTGAGAAACCATCAATATTTTCGCAAGTCTGAAATTCGAAACCTATAACTGGAATGGCCTAGTGGAAAAATACACATACCGTTGTAATCGGGCGAGTTTCTACTATCAGATGCAACCGGAAGTTCTCGAGTTCGTCAATCCGTTCGCGAGATATGGGAGTTTGAAGTTAAGGAATGGTTGAGAAACCATCAAAATTTTCGCAAGTCTGATATTCGAGACCAATGACTACTATAGCCTAGGGCAAAAATACACATACCGTTGTAATCGGGCGAGTTTCTGCTTTCAGATGCAATAGGAAATTCTCGAGTTCGTCAATCCGTTCGAGAGATATGGGAGTTTGGAGTTAAGGAATGTTTCAGAAACCATCAAAATTTTCGCTGGTCTGATACTCGAAACATATAACTGGAATGGCCTAGGGGAAAAGTACACACACCTTTGTAATCGGGCGAGTTTCTACATTCAGATGCAACAGGAATTTCTCGAGTTCGTCATTCAGTTCGCGAGATATGGGAGTTTGAAGTTACGGAATGTTTGGGAAGCCATCAAAATTTCCGCCGGTCTGATACCCGAAACCTATAACTGGAATGGCCTAGGGGAAAAGTACACACATCTTTGTAATCGGGCGAGTTTCTACTTTCAGATGCAACAGGAATTTCTCGAGTTCGTCATTCCGTTCGCGAGATATGGGAGTTTGAAGTTACGGAATGTTTGAGAAACCATCAAAATTTTCGCTAGTCTGATACTCGAAACCTATAACTGGAATGGCCTAGGGGAAAAGTACAAACACCTTTGTAATCGGGCGAGTTTCTACTTTCAGCTGCAACAGGAATTTCTCGAGTTCGTCATTCCGTAGGCGAGATATGGGAGTTTGGAGTTAAGGAGTGGTTGAGAAACCATCAAAATTTTCGCGAGTCTGATACTCGAAAACAATAACTACAATGGCCTAGGGGAAAAATACACATACCGTTGTAATCGGGCGAGTTTCTACTACCAGATGCAACCGGAAGTTCTCGAGTTCGTCAACCCGTTCGCGAGATATGGCAGTTTGAAGTTAAGGAATGGTTGAGAAGCCATCAAAATTTTGGCAAGTCTGATATTCGAGACCAATGACTACTATGGCCTAGGGGAAAAATACACATAGCTTTGTAATCGGGCGAGTTTCTACTTTCAGATGCAACAGGACATTCTCGAGTTCGTCAATCCGTTCGCGAGGTATGGGAGTTTGAAGTTAAGGAATGGTTGAGAAACCATCAAAATTTTCGCAAGTCTGATACTCGAAACAAACAACTACAGAGGCCTAGGGGAAAAATGCACATAGCTTTGTAATCGGGAGAGTTTCTACTTTCAGATGCAACAGGAATTTCTCGTGTTCGTCAATCCGTTCGCGAGATATGGTAGTCTGAAGTTAAGGAATGGTTGAGAAACCATCAAAGTTTTCGCAATTCTGATACTCGAAACCAATAACTGGAATGGCCTAGGGGAAAAGTACACACACCTTTGTAATCGGGCGAGTTTCTGCTTTCAGATGCAATAGGAAATTCTCAAGTTCGTCAATCCGTTCGAGAGATATGGGAGTTTGAATTTAAGGAATGGTTGAGAAACCATCAAAATTTTCGCAAGTCCGATACTCGAAACCAATAACTACAGAGGCCTAGGGGAAAAATACACATACCGTTGTAATCGGGCGAGTTTCTGCTTTCAGATGCAATAGGAAATTCTCGAGTTCGTCATTCCGTTCGCGAGATATGGGAGTTTGGAGTTAAGGAATGATTGAGAAACCATCAAAATTTTCGCTGGTCTGATACTCGAAACCAATAACTAGAATGGCCTAGGGGAAAAGTACACACACCATTGTAATCGGGCGAGTTTCTACTGTCTGATGCATCAGGAATTTCTCGAGTTCGTCATTCCGTTCGCGAGATATGGGAGTTTGAAGTTACGGAATGTTTCAGAGACCATCAAAATTTTCGCTGGTCTGATACTCGGAACATATAACTGGAATGGCCTAGGGGAAAAGTACACACACCTTTGTAATCGGGCGAGTTTCTACTTTCAGATGCAACAGGAATTTCTCGAGTTCGTCATTCAGTTCGCGAGATATGGGAGTTTGAAGTTACGGAATGTTTGGGAAGCCATCAAAATTTCCGCTGTTCTGATACCCGAAACCTATAACTGGAATGGCCTAGGGGAAAAGTACACACATCTTTGTAATCGGGCGAGTTTCTACTTTCAGATGCAACAGGAATTTCTCGAGTTCGTCATTCCGTTCGCGAGATATGGGAGTTTGGAGTTAAGGAATGATTGAGAAACCATCAAAATTTTCGTAATTCTGATACTCGAAACCTATAACTACAATGGCCTAGGGGAAAAATACACATACCGTTGTAATCGGGCGAGTTTCTGCTTTCAGATGCAATAGGAAATTCTCGAGTTCGTCAATCCGTTCGAGAGATATGGGAGTTTGAAGTTAAGGATTTTTTGAGAAACCATCAAAATTTTCGCTGGTCTAATACTCGAAACCTATAACTGGAATGGCCTAGGGGAAAAGTACACATACCGTTGTAATCGGGCGAGTTTCTACTACCAGATGCAACAGGAATTTCTCGAGATCGTCAATCCGTTCGCGAGATATGGGAGTTTGAAGTTAAGGAATGGTTGAGAAACCATCAAAATTTTCGTAAGTCTGATACTCGAAACCAATAACTACAGAGGCCTAGGGGAAAAATACACATACCGTTGTAATCGGGCGAGTTTCTATTATACTTTCAGATGCAACAGGAATTTCTCGAGTTCGTCAATCCGATCGCGAGATATGGGAGTTTGAAGTTAAGGAATGGTTGAGAAACCATCAAAATTTTCGTAAGTCTAATACTCGAAACCAATAACTACAATGGCCTAGGGGAAAAATACACATACCGTTGTAATCGGGCGAGTTTCTACTTTCAGATGCAACAGGAATTTCTCGAGTTCGTCAATCCGTTCGCGAGATATGGGAGTTTGAAGTTAAGGAATCGTTGAGGAACCATCAAAATTTTCGCAAATCTGATACACGAAACCAATAACTCCAAAGGCCTAGGGGAAAAATTCACATAGCTTTGTAATCGGGCGAGTTTCTACTTTCAGATGCAACAGGAATTTCTCCAGTTCGTCAATCCGTTCGCGAGATATGGGAGTTTGAAGTTAAGGAATGGTTGAGAAACCATCAAAGTTTTCGTAAGTCTGATACTCGAAACCAATAACTACAACGGCCTAGGGGAAAAATACACATAGCTTTATAATCGGGCGAGTTTCTACTCTCAGATGCAACAGGAATTTCTCGAGTTCGTCAATCCGTTCGCGAGATATGGGAGTTTGAAGTTAAGGAATGGTTGCGAAACCATCGAAATTTTCGCTGGTCTGATACTCGAAACGAATAACTGGAATGTCCTAGGGGAAAAGTACACACACCATTCTAATCGGGCGAGTTTCTACTTTCAGATGCAACAGGAATTTCTCGAGTTCGTCAATCCGTTCGCGAGATATGGGAGTTTGAAGTTAAGGAATGCTTGAGAAACAATCAAAATTTTCGCTGGTCTGATACTCGAAACCAATAACTGAAATGGCCTAGGGGAAAAGGACACACACCACTGTAATCTGGCGAGGTTCTACTTTCAGATGCAACAGGAATTTCTCGAGTTCGTCATTCCGTTCGCGAGATATGGGAGTTTGAAGTTACGGAATGTTTGAGAAGCCATCAAAACTTCCGCTGGTCTGATACTCGAAACCTATAACTGTAATGGCCTAGGGGAAAAGTACACACACCATTCTAATCGGGCGAGTTTCTACTTTCAGATGCAACAGGAATTTCTCGAGTTCGTCAATCCGTTCGCGAGATATGGGAGTTTGAAGTTAAGGAATGGTTGAGAAACCATCAAAATTTTCGCAAGTCTGATACTCGAAACCAATAACTGGAACGGCCTAGGGGAAAAGTACAAACACCATTGTAATCGGGCGAGTTTCCACTTTCAGATGCAACAGGAATTTCTCGAGTTCGCCAATCCGTTCGCGAGGTTTGGGAGTTTGAAGTTAAGGAATCGTTGAGGAACCATCAAAATTTTCGCAAGTCTGATACTCGAAACCAATAACTACAACGTCCTAGGGGAAAAATACACATACCGTTGTAATCGGGCGAGTTTCTACTTTCAGATGCAATCGGAAATTCTCGAGTTCGTCAATCCGTTCGAGAGATATGGGAGTTTGAAGTTAACGAATGGTTGATAAACCATCAAAATTTTCGCAAGTCTGATACTCGAAACCAATAACTGGAATGGCCTAGTGGAAAAGTACACACACCATTGTAATCGGGCGAGTTTCCACTTTCAGATGCAACAGGAATTTCTCGAGTTCGCCAATCCGTTCGCGAGGTATGGGAGTTTGAAGTTAAGGAATCGTTGAGAAACCATCAAAATTTTCGTAAAACTGATACTCGAAACCAATAACTACAATGGCCTAGGGGCAATATACACATACCGTTGTAATCGGGCGAGTTTCTACTTTCAGATGCAACAGTAATTTCTCGAGTTCGTCAATCGGTTCGCGAGATAAGACAGGTTCAAGCTAAGGAATGGTTGAGAAACCATCAAAATTTTCGCTGGTCTGATACTCGAAACCAGTAACTGGAATGGCCTAGGGGGAAAGTACACACACCGTTGTAATCGGGCGAGTTTCTACTTTCAGATGCAACAGGAATTTCTCGAGTTCGTCCATCCGTTCGCGAGATATGGGAGTTTGAAGTTAAGGAATGGTTGAGAAACCATCAATATTTTCGCAAGTCTGATATTCGAAACCTATAACTGGAATGGCCTAGGGGAAAAATACACACACCATTGTAATCGGGCGAGTTTCCACTTTCAGATGTAACAGGAATTTCCCGAGTTCGCCAATCCGTTCGCGAGGTATGGGAGTTTGAAGTTAAGGAATCGTTGAGAAACCATCAATATTTTCGCAAGTCAGATACTCGAAAACAATAACTGGAATGGCCTAGGGGAAAAATACACATACCGTTGTAATCGGGCGACTTTCTACTACCAGATGCAACAGGAATTTCTCGAGTTCGTCAATCCGTTCGCGAGATATGGGAGTTTGAAGTTAAGGAATGGTTGAGAAACCATCAAAATTTTCGTAAGTCTGATACTCGAAACCAATAACTACAGAGGCCTAGGGGAAAAAATACACATACCGTTGTAATCGGGCGAGTTTCTACTTTCAGATGCAACAGGAATTTCTCGAGTTCGTCAATCCGTTCGCGAGATATGGGAGTTTGAAGTTAAGGAATGGTTGAGAATCGATCAAAATTTTCGTAAGTCTGATACTGGAAACCAATAACTACAATGGCCTAGGGGAAAAATACACATACCGTTGTAATCGGGCGAGTTTCTACTTTCAGATGCAACAGGAATTTCTCGAGTTCGTCAATCCGTTCGCGAGATATGGGAGTTTGAAGTTAAGGAATCGTTGAGGAACCATCAAAATTTTCGCAAATCTGATACACGAAACCAATAACTCCCAAGGCCTAGGGGAAAAATTCACATAGCTTTGTAATCGGGCGAGTTTCCACTCTCAGATGGAACAGGAATTTCTCGAGTTCGTCAATCCGTTCGCGAGATATGGGAGTTTGAAGTTAAGGAATGGTTGAGAAACCATCAAAATTTTCGCAAGTCTGATATTCGAGACCAATGACTACTATGGCCTAGGGCAAAAATACACATACCGTTGTAATCGGGCGAGTTTCTGCTTTCAGATGCAATAGGAAATTCTCGAGTTCGTCAATCCGTTCGAGAGATATGGGAGTTTGAAGTTACGGAATGTTTCAGAAACCATCAAAATTTTCGCTGGTCTGATACTCGAAACCAATAACTAGAATGGCCTAGGGGAAAAGTACACACACCATTGTAATCGGGCGAGTTTCTACTGTCTGATGCATCAGGAATTTCTCGAGTTCGTCATTCCGTTCGCGAGATATGGGAGTTTGAAGTTACGGAATGTTTCAGAGACCATCAAAATTTTCGCTGGTCTGATACTCGAAACATATAACTGGAATGGCCTAGGGGAAAAGTACACACACCTTTGTAATCGGGCGAGTTTCTACTTTCAGATGCAACAGGAATTTCTCGAGTTCGTCATTCAGTTCGCGAGATATGGGAGTTTGAAGTTACGGAATGTTTGGGAAGCCATCAAAATTTCCGCTGGTCTGATACCCGAAACCTATAACTGGAATGGCCTAGGGGAAAAGTACACACATCTTTGTAATCGGGCGAGTTTCTACTTTCAGATGCAACAGGAATTTCTCGAGTTCGTCATTCCGTTCGCGAGATATGGGAGTTTGGAGTTAAGGAATGATTGAGAAACCATCAAAATTTTCGTAATTCTGATACTCGAAACCAATAACTACAATGGCCTAGGGGAAAAATACACATACCGTTGTAATCGGGCGAGTTTCTACTTTCAGATGCAACAGGAATTTCTCGAGTTCGTCAATCCGTTCGCGAGATATGGGAGTTTGAAGTTAAGGAATCGTTGAGGAACCATCAAAATTTTCGCAAGTCTGATACTCGAAACCAATAACTACAACGGCCTAGGGGAAAAATACACATACCGTTGTAATCGGGCGAGTTTCTACTTTCAGATGCAACAGGAATTTCTCGAGTTCGCCAATCCGTTCGCGAGGTTTGGGAGTTTGAAGTTAAGGAATCGTTGAGGAACCATCAAAATTTTCGCAAGTCTGATACTCGAAACCAATAACTACAACGGCCTAGGGGAAAAATACACATACCGTTGTAATCGGGCGAGTTTCTACTTTCAGATGCAATCGGAAATTCTCGAGTTCGTCAATCCGTTCGCGAGATATGGGAGTTTGAAGTTAACGAATGGTTGATAAACCATCAAAATTTTCGCAAGTCTGATACTCGAAACCAATAACTGGAATGGCCTAGTGGAAAAGTACACACACCATTGTAATCGGGCGAGTTTCCACTTTCAGATGCAAGAGGAATTTCTCGAGTTCGCCAATCCGTTCGCGAGGTATGGGAGTTTGAAGTTAAGGAATCGTTGAGAAACCATCAAAATTTTCGTAAAACTGATACTCGAAACCAATAACTACAATGGCCTAGGGAAAAATACACATACCGTTGTAATCGGGCGAGTTTCCACTTCCAGATGCAACCGGAAGTTCTCGAGTTCGTCAATCCGTTCGCGAGATATGGGAGTTTGAAGTTAAGGAGTGGTTGAGAAACCATCAAAATTTTCGCAAGTCTGATACTCGAAACCAATAACTACAGAGGCCTAGGGGAAAAATACACATACCGTTGTAATCGGGCGAGTTTCTGCTTTCAGATGCAATAGGAAATTCTCGAGTTCGTCATTCCGTACGCGAGATATGGGAGTTTGGAGTTAAGGAATGATTGAGAAAACATCAAAATTTTCGCTGGTCTGATACTCGAAACCTATAACTAGAATGGCCTAGGGGAAAAGTACACACACCATTGTAATCGGGCGAGTTTCTACTGTCCGATGCATCAGGAATTTCTCGAGTTCGTCATTCCGTTCGCGAGATATGGGAGTTTGAAGTTACGGAATGTTTCAGAAACCATCAAAATTTTCGCTGGTCTGATACTCGAAACATATAACTGGAATGGCCGAGGGGAAAAGTTCACACACCTTTGTAATCGGGCGAGTTTCTACTTTCAGATGCAACAGGAATTTCTCGAGTTCGTCATTCAGTTCGCGAGATATGGGAGTTTGAAGTTACGGAATGTTTGGGAAGCCATCAAAATTTCCGCTGGTCTGATACCCGAAACCTATAACTGGAATGGCCTAGGGGAAAAGTACACACATCTTTGTAATCGGGCGAGATTCCACTTTCACATGCAACAGGAATTTCTCGAGCTCGCCAATCCGTTCGCGAGGTATGGGACTTTGAAGTTAAGGAATCGTTGAGAAACCATCAAAATTTTCGCAAGTCTGATACTCGAAACCAACAACTACAGAGGCCTAGGGGAAAAATACACATAGCTTTGTAATCGGGCGAGTTTCTACTTTCAGATGCAACAGGAATTTCTCGAGTTCGTCAATCCGTTCGCGAGATAAGACAGTTTGAAGTTAAGGAATGGTTGAGAAACCATCAAAATTTTCGCTGGTCTGATACTCGAAACCAATAACTAGAATGGCCGAGGGGAAAAGTACACACACCTTTGTAATCGGGCGAGTTTCTACTTTCAGCTGCGACAGGAATTTCTCGAGTTCGTCATTCAGTTCGCGAGATATGGGAGTTTGAAGTTAAGGAGTGGTTGAGAAACCATCAAAATTTTCGGAGGTCTGATACTCGAAACCAATAACTACAATGACCTAGGGGAAAAATACACAGACCGTTGTAATCGGGCGTGTATCTGCTTTCAGATGCAACAGGAATATTTCGAGTTCGACAATCCGTTCGCGAGATATGGGAGTTTGAAGTTACGGATTGGTTGAGAAAACATCAAAATTTTCGCAAGTCTGATACTCGAAACCAATAACTGGAATGGCCCAGGGGAAAAGTACACACACCATTGTAATCGGGCGACTTTCTACTTTCAGATGCAGCAGGAATTTCTCGAGTTCGTCATTCCTTTCGCGAGATATGGGAGTTAGAAGTTAAGGAATGGATGAGAAACCATCAAAATTTGCGCAAGTCTGATACTCGAAACCAATAACTACTATGGCCTAGGGCAAAAATACACATACCATTGTAATCGGACGAGTTTCTGCTTTCAGATGCAACAGGAATTTCTCGAGTTCGTCAATCTGTTCGCGAGATATGGTGGTTTGAAATTAAGGAACGGTCGAGGAGCCATCAAAATTTTCGCAATTCTGATGCTCGAAACAAATAACTGGAATGGCCTAGGGGAAAAGAACACACACCATTGTAATCGGGCGAGTTTCTACTTTCAGATGCAACAGGAACTTCTCGAGTTCGTCAATCCGTTCGCGAGATATGGGAGTTTGGAGTTAAGAGACGCTTGAGAAACCATCAAAATTTTCGCAATTCTGATGCTAGAAACGAATAACTGGAATGGCCTAGGGGAAAAGAACACATACCTTTGTAATCGGGAGAGTTTCTACTTTCAGATGCAACAGGAATTTCTCGAGTTCGTCATTCCTTTCGCGAGATATGGGAGTTAGAAGTTAAGGAATGGATGAGGAACCATCAAAATTTTCGCTAGTCTGATACTCGAAATCAATAACTACAATGGCCTAGGGAAAAGTACACAGACCATTGTAATCGGGCGAGTTTCTACTTTCAGATGCAACAGGAACTTCTCGAGTTCGTCAATCCGTTCGCGAGATATGGGAGTTTGGAGTTAAGAGACGCTTGAGAAACCATCAAAATTTTCGCAATTCTGATGCTAGAAACGAATAACTGGAATGGCCTAGGGGAAAAGAACACATACCTTTGTAATCGGGAGAGTTTCTACTTTCAGATGCAACAGAAATTTTTCGGATTCGTCAATCCGTTCGCGAAATATCGGAGTTTCGGATTTAAGAGATGCTTGAGAAACCATCAAAATTTTCGCAATTCTGATGCTAGAAACGAATAACTGGAATGGACTAGGGGAAAAGCACACACGCCGTTGTAATCGGGCGAGTTTCTGCTTTCAGATGCAACAGGAATTTCTCGAGTTCGTCAATCCGTTCACGAGATGTGGGAGTTCGAAGTTAAGGAATGGTTGAGAAAGCATCAAAATCTTCGCAAGTCTGATACTCGAAACCAATAACTTCAAAGACCTAGGGGAAAAATATACATACCGTTGTAATTGGTCGAGTTTCTACTTTCAGATGCAACAGGAATTTCTCGAGTTCGTCAATCCGTTCACGAGATGTGGGAGTTTGAAGTTAAGGAATGGTTGAGAAAGCATCAAAATCTTCGCAAGTCTCATACTCGAAACCAGTAACTACAATGGCCTAGGAGAAAAATACACATACCGTTGTAATCGGGCGACCTTCTGCTTTCAGATGCAGCAGGAATTTCACTTGTTCGTCAATCTGTTCGCGAGATATGGGAGTTTGGAGTTAAGAGACGGTTGAGAAACCATCAAAATTTTCGCAATTCTGATGCTAGAAACGAATAACTGGAATGGCCTAGGGGAAAAGAACACATACCTCTGTAATCGGGAGAGTTTCTGCTTTCAGACGCAACAGGAATTTCTCGAGTTCGTCAATCCGTTCACGAGATGTGGGAGTTTGAAGTTAAGGAATGGTTGAGAAAGCATCAAAATCTTCGCAAGTCTGATACTCAAAACCAATAACTACAAAGACCTAGGGGAAAAATATACATACCGTTGTAATCGGGCGAGTTTCTACTTTCAGATGCAACAGGAATTTCTCTAGTTCGTCAATCCGTTCGCGAGATATGGGAGTTTGGACTTAAGAGACAGTTGAGAAACCATCAAAATTTTCGCAATTCTGATGCTAGAAACGAATAACTGGAATGGCCTAGGGGAAAACAACACATACCGTTGCAATCGGGCGAGTTTCTAGTTTCAGATGCAACAGGAATTTCTCGAGTTCGTCAATCCGTTCGCGAGATATGGGAGTTTGGAGTTAAGAGACGGTTCAGAAGCCATCAAAATTTTCGCAATTCTGATGCTAGAAACGAATAACTGGAATGGGCTAGGGGAAAACAACACATACCGTTGCAATCGGGCGAGTTTCTACTTTCAGATGCAACAGGAATTTCTCTTGTTCGTCAATCCGTTAGCGAGATATGGGAGTTTGGAGTTAAGAGACGGTTGAGAAACCATCAAAATTTTCGCAATTCTGATACTAGAAACGAATAACTGGAATGGCCTAGGGGAAAAGAACACATACCATTGTAATCGGGAGAGTTTCTACTTTCAGATGCAACAGAAATTTTTGGTATTCGTCAATCGGTTCGCGAAATATCGGAGTTTGGAGTTAAGAGATGGTTGAGAAACCATCAAAATTTTCGCAATTCTGATGCTAGAAACGTATAACTGGAATGCCCTAGGGGAAAAGCACACACACCATTGTAATCTGGCGAGTTTCTACTTTCGGATGCAACAGGAATATCTCGAGTACGTCAATCCGTTCGCGAGATATGGGAGTTTGAAGTTAAGGAATGGTTGAGAAACCATCAAAATTTTCGCAATTCTGATGCTAAAAACGAATAACTGGAATGGACTAGGGGAAAAGCACACAGACCGTTGTAATCGGGCTAGTTTCTACTTTCAGATGCAACAGGAATTTCTCCAGTTCGTCAACCCGTTCGAGAGATGTGGGAGTTTGAAGTTAAGGAATGGTTGAGAAACCATCAAAATTTTCGCTGGTCTGATACTCGAAACCAATAACTAGAATGGCCTAGGGGAAAAGTACGCACACCATTGTAATCGGGCGAGTTTCTACTTTCAGATGCAACAGGAATTGCTCCAGTTAGTCAATCCGTTCGCGAGATGTGGGAGTTTGAAGTTAAGGAATGGATGAGTAACCATCAAAATTTTCACAAGTTTGATACTCGAAACCAATAACTACAATGACCTAGGGGAAAAATACACAGACCGTTGTAATCGGGCGTGTATCTGCTTTCAGATGCAACAGGAACTGCTCGAGATCGTCAATCCGTTCGCGAGATATGGGAGTGTGAAGTTAAGGAATGGTTGAGAAACCATCAAAATTTTCGCAAGTCTGATACTCGAAACCAATAACTGGAATGGCCCAGGGGAAAAGTACACACACCATTGTAATCGGGCGACTTTCTACTTTCAGATGCAACAGGAATTTCTCGAGTTCGTCATTCCTTTCGCGAGACGTGGGAGTTAGAAGTTAAGGAATGGATGAGAAACCATCAAAATTTGCGCAAGTCTGATACTCGAAACCAATAACTACTATGGCCTAGGGCAAAAATACACATACCATTGTAATCGGACGAGTTTCTGCTTTCAGATGCAACAGGAATTTCTCGAGTTCGTCAATCTGTTCGCGAGATATGGTGGTTTGAAATTAAGGAACGGTCGAGAAGCCATCAAAATTTTCGCAATTCTGATACTCGAAACAAATAACTGGAATGGCCTAGGGGAAAAGAACACACACCATTGTAATCGGGCGAGTTTCTACTTTCAGATGCACCAGGAACTTCTCGAGTTCGTCAATCCGTTCGCGAGATATGGGAGTTTGGAGTTGAGAGACGCTTGAGAAACCATCAAAATTTTCGCAATTCTGATGCTAGAAACGAATAACTGGAATGGCCTAGGGGAAAGGAACACATACCTTTGTAATCGGGAGAGTTTCTACTTTCAGATGCAACAGGAATTTCTCGAGTTCGTCATTCCTTTCGCGAGATATGGGAGTTAGAAGTTAAGGAATGGATGAGGAACCATCAAAATTTTCGCAAGTCTGATACTCGAAACCAATAACTACAATGGCCTAGGGGAAAAGTACACAGACCATTGTAATCGGGCGAGTTTCTACTTTCAGATGCAACAGGAACTTCTCGAGTTCGTCAATCCGTTCGCGAGATATGGGAGTTTGGAGTTAAGAGACGCTTGAGAAACCATCAAAATTTTCGCAATTCTGATGCTAGAAACGAATAACTGGAATGGCCTAGGGGAAAAGAACACATACCTTTGTAATCGGGAGAGTTTCTACTTTCAGATGCAACAGAAATTTTTCGGATTCGTCAATCCGTTCGCGAAATATCGGAGTTTCGGATTTAAGAGATGCTTGAGAAACCATCAAAATTTTCGCAATTCTGATGCTAGAAACGAATAACTAGAATGGACTAGGGGAAAAGCACACACGCCGTTGTAATCGGGCGAGTTTCTGCTTTCAGATGCAACAGGAATTTCTCGAGTTCGTCAATCCGTTCACGAGATGTGGGAGTTTGAAGTTAAGGAATGGTTGAGAAAGCATCAAAATCTTCGCAAGTCTGATACTCGAAACCAATAACTTCAAAGACCTAGGGGAAAAATATACATACCGTTGTAATTGGTCGAGTTTCTACTTTCAGATGCAACAGGAATTTCTCGAGTTCGTCAATCCGTTCACGAGATGTGGGAGTTTGAAGTTAAGGAATGGTTGAGAAAGCATCAAAATCTTCGCAAGTCTGATACTCGAAACCAATAACTACAAAGACCTAGGGGAAAAATATACATACCGTTGTAATCGGGCGAGTTTCTACTTTCAGATGCAACAGGAATTTCTCTAGTTCGTCAATCCGTTCGCGAGATATGGGAGTTTGGACTTAAGAGACGGTTGAGAAACCATCAAAATTTTCGCAATTCTGATTCTAGAAACGAATAACTGGAATGGCCTAGGGGAAAACAACACATACCGTTGCAATCGGGCGAGTTTCTAGTTTCAGATGCAACAGGAATTTCTCGAGTTCGTCAATCCGTTCGCGAGATATGGGAGTTTGGAGTTAAGAGACGGTTGAGAAACCATCAAAATTTTCGCAATTCTGATGCTAGAAACGAATAACTGGAATGGCCTAGGGGAAAAGAACACATACCTCTGTAATCGGGCGACTTTCTACTTTCAGATGCAACAGGAATTTCTCGAGTTCGTCATTCCTTTCGCGAGATATGGGAGTTAGAAGTTAAGGAATGGATGAGAAACCATCAAAATTTGCGCAAGTCTGATACTCGAAACCAATAACTACTATGGCCTAGGGCAAAAATACACATACCATTGTAATCGGACGAGTTTCTGCTTTCAGATGCAACAGGAATTTCTCGAGTTCGTCAATCTGTTCGCGAGATATGGTGGTTTGAAATTAAGGAACGGTCGAGGAGCCATCAAAATTTTCGCAATTCTGATGCTCGAAACAAATAACTGGAATGGCCTAGGGGAAAAGAACACACACCATTGTAATCGGGCGAGTTTCTACTTTCAGATGCAACAGGAACTTCTCGAGTTCGTCAATCCGTTCGCGAGATATGGGAGTTTGGAGTTAAGAGACGCTTGAGAAACCATCAAAATTTTCGCAATTCTGATGCTAGAAACGAATAACTGGAATGGCCTAGGGGAAAAGAACACATACCTTTGTAATCGGGAGAGTTTCTACTTTCAGATGCAACAGGAATTTCTCGAGTTCGTCATTCCTTTCGCGAGATATGGGAGTTAGAAGTTAAGGAATGGATGAGGAACCATCAAAATTTTCGCTAGTCTGATACTCGAAATCAATAACTACAATGGCCTAGGGGAAAAGTACACAGACCATTGTAATCGGGCGAGTTTCTACTTTCAGATGCAACAGGAACTTCTCGAGTTCGTCAATCCGTTCGCGAGATATGGGAGTTTGGAGTTAAGAGACGCTTGAGAAACCATCAAAATTTTCGCAATTCTGATGCTAGAAACGAATAACTGGAATGGCCTAGGGGAAAAGAACACATACCTTTGTAATCGGGAGAGTTTCTACTTTCAGATGCAACAGAAATTTTTCGGATTCGTCAATCCGTTCGCGAAATATCGGAGTTTCGGATTTAAGAGATGCTTGAGAAACCATCAAAATTTTCGCAATTCTGATGCTAGAAACGAATAACTGGAATGGACTAGGGGAAAAGCACACACGCCGTTGTAATCGGGCGAGTTTCTGCTTTCAGATGCAACAGGAATTTCTCGAGTTCGTCAATCCGTTCACGAGATGTGGGAGTTCGAAGTTAAGGAATGGTTGAGAAAGCATCAAAATCTTCGCAAGTCTGATACTCGAAACCAATAACTTCAAAGACCTAGGGGAAAAATATACATACCGTTGTAATTGGTCGAGTTTCTACTTTCAGATGCAACAGGAATTTCTCGAGTTCGTCAATCCGTTCACGAGATGTGGGAGTTTGAAGTTAAGGAATGGTTGAGAAAGCATCAAAATCTTCGCAAGTCTCATACTCGAAACCAGTAACTACAATGGCCTAGGAGAAAAATACACATACCGTTGTAATCGGGCGACCTTCTGCTTTCAGATGCAGCAGGAATTTCACTTGTTCGTCAATCTGTTCGCGAGATATGGGAGTTTGGAGTTAAGAGACGGTTGAGAAACCATCAAAATTTTCGCAATTCTGATGCTAGAAACGAATAACTGGAATGGCCTAGGGGAAAAGAACACATACCTCTGTAATCGGGAGAGTTTCTGCTTTCAGACGCAACAGGAATTTCTCGAGTTCGTCAATCCGTTCACGAGATGTGGGAGTTTGAAGTTAAGGAATGGTTGAGAAAGCATCAAAATCTTCGCAAGTCTGATACTCAAAACCAATAACTACAAAGACCTAGGGGAAAAATATACATACCGTTGTAATCGGGCGAGTTTCTACTTTCAGATGCAACAGGAATTTCTCTAGTTCGTCAATCCGTTCGCGAGATATGGGAGTTTGGACTTAAGAGACAGTTGAGAAACCATCAAATTTTCGCAATTCTGATGCTAGAAACGAATAACTGGAATGGCCTAGGGGAAAACAACACATACCGTTGCAATCGGGCGAGTTTCTAGTTTCAGATGCAACAGGAATTTCTCGAGTTCGTCAATCCGTTCGCGAGATATGGGAGTTTGGAGTTAAGAGACGGTTCAGAAGCCATCAAAATTTTCGCAATTCTGATGCTAGAAACGAATAACTGGAATGGGCTAGGGGAAAACAACACATACCGTTGCAATCGGGCGAGTTTCTACTTTCAGATGCAACAGGAATTTCTCTTGTTCGTCAATCCGTTAGCGAGATATGGGAGTTTGGAGTTAAGAGACGGTTGAGAAACCATCAAAATTTTCGCAATTCTGATACTAGAAACGAATAACTGGAATGGCCTAGGGGAAAAGAACACATACCATTGTAATCGGGAGAGTTTCTACTTTCAGATGCAACAGAAATTTTTGGTATTCGTCAATCGGTTCGCGAAATATCGGAGTTTGGAGTTAAGAGATGGTTGAGAAACCATCAAAATTTTCGCAATTCTGATGCTAGAAACGTATAACTGGAATGCCCTAGGGGAAAAGCACACACACCATTGTAATCTGGCGAGTTTCTACTTTCGGATGCAACAGGAATATCTCGAGTACGTCAATCCGTTCGCGAGATATGGGAGTTTGAAGTTAAGGAATGGTTGAGAAACCATCAAAATTTTCGCAATTCTGATGCTAAAAACGAATAACTGGAATGGACTAGGGGAAAAGCACACAGACCGTTGTAATCGGGCTAGTTTCTACTTTCAGATGCAACAGGAATTTCTCCAGTTCGTCAACCCGTTCGAGAGATGTGGGAGTTTGAAGTTAAGGAATGGTTGAGAAACCATCAAAATTTTCGCTGGTCTGATACTCGAAACCAATAACTAGAATGGCCTAGGGGAAAAGTACGCACACCATTGTAATCGGGCGAGTTTCTACTTTCAGATGCAACAGGAATTGCTCCAGTTAGTCAATCCGTTCGCGAGATGTGGGAGTTTGAAGTTAAGGAATGGATGAGTAACCATCAAAATTTTCACAAGTTTGATACTCGAAACCAATAACTACAATGACCTAGGGGAAAAATACACAGACCGTTGTAATCGGGCGTGTATCTGCTTTCAGATGCAACAGGAACTGCTCGAGATCGTCAATCCGTTCGCGAGATATGGGAGTGTGAAGTTAAGGAATGGTTGAGAAACCATCAAAATTTTCGCAAGTCTGATACTCGAAACCAATAACTGGAATGGCCCAGGGGAAAAGTACACACACCATTGTAATCGGGCGACTTTCTACTTTCAGATGCAACAGGAATTTCTCGAGTTCGTCATTCCTTTCGCGAGACGTGGGAGTTAGAAGTTAAGGAATGGATGAGAAACCATCAAAATTTGCGCAAGTCTGATACTCGAAACCAATAACTACTATGGCCTAGGGCAAAAATACACATACCATTGTAATCGGACGAGTTTCTGCTTTCAGATGCAACAGGAATTTCTCGAGTTCGTCAATCTGTTCGCGAGATATGGTGGTTTGAAATTAAGGAACGGTCGAGAAGCCATCAAAATTTTCGCAATTCTGATACTCGAAACAAATAACTGGAATGGCCTAGGGGAAAAGAACACACACCATTGTAATCGGGCGAGTTTCTACTTTCAGATGCACCAGGAACTTCTCGAGTTCGTCAATCCGTTCGCGAGATATGGGAGTTTGGAGTTGAGAGACGCTTGAGAAACCATCAAAATTTTCGCAATTCTGATGCTAGAAACGAATAACTGGAATGGCCTAGGGGAAAGGAACACATACCTTTGTAATCGGGAGAGTTTCTACTTTCAGATGCAACAGGAATTTCTCGAGTTCGTCATTCCTTTCGCGAGATATGGGAGTTAGAAGTTAAGGAATGGATGAGGAACCATCAAAATTTTCGCAAGTCTGATACTCGAAACCAATAACTACAATGGCCTAGGGGAAAAGTACACAGACCATTGTAATCGGGCGAGTTTCTACTTTCAGATGCAACAGGAACTTCTCGAGTTCGTCAATCCGTTCGCGTGATATGGGAGTTTGGAGTTAAGAGACGCTTGAGAAACCATCAAAATTTTCGCAATTCTGATGCTAGAAACGAATAACTGGAATGGCCTAGGGGAAAAGAACACATACCTTTGTAATCGGGAGAGTTTCTACTTTCAGATGCAACAGAAATTTTTCGGATTCGTCAATCCGTTCGCGAAATATCGGAGTTTCGGATTTAAGAGATGCTTGAGAAACCATCAAAATTTTCGCAATTCTGATGCTAGAAACGAATAACTAGAATGGACTAGGGGAAAAGCACACACGCCGTTGTAATCGGGCGAGTTTCTGCTTTCAGATGCAACAGGAATTTCTCGAGTTCGTCAATCCGTTCACGAGATGTGGGAGTTTGAAGTTAAGGAATGGTTGAGAAAGCATCAAAATCTTCGCAAGTCTGATACTCGAAACCAATAACTTCAAAGGCCTAGGGGAAAAATATACATACCGTTGTAATTGGTCGAGTTTCTACTTTCAGATGCAACAGGAATTTCTCGAGTTCGTCAATCCGTTCACGAGATGTGGGAGTTTGAAGTTAAGGAATGGTTGAGAAAGCATCAAAATCTTCGCAAGTCTGATACTCGAAACCAATAACTACAAAGACCTAGGGGAAAAATATACATACCGTTGTAATCGGGCGAGTTTCTACTTTCAGATGCAACAGGAATTTCTCTAGTTCGTCAATCCGTTCGCGAGATATGGGAGTTTGGACTTAAGAGACGGTTGAGAAACCATCAAAATTTTCGCAATTCTGATTCTAGAAACGAATAACTGGAATGGCCTAGGGGAAAACAACACATACCGTTGCAATCGGGCGAGTTTCTACTTTCAGATGCAACAGGAATTTCTCTTGTTCGTCAATCCGTTCGCGAGATATGGGAGTTTGGAGTTAAGAGACGCTTGAGAAACCATCAAAATTTTCGCAATTCTGATGCTAGAAACGAATAACTGGAATGGCCTAGGGGAAAAGAACACATACCTTTGTAATCGGGAGAGTTTCTACTTTCAGATGCAACAGAAATTTTTCGGATTCGTCAATCCGTTCGCGAAATATCGGAGTTTCGGATTTAAGAGATGCTTGAGAAACCATCAAAATTTTCGCAATTCTGATGCTAGAAACGAATAACTGGAATGGACTAGGGGAAAAGCACACACGCCGTTGTAATCGGGCGAGTTTCTGCTTTCAGATGCAACAGGAATTTCTCGAGTTCGTTAATCCGTTCACGAGATGTGGGAGTTTGAAGTTAAGGAATGGTTGAGAAAGCATCAAAATCTTCGCAAGTCTGATACTCGAAACCAATAACTACAAAGACCTAGGGGAAAAATATACATACCGTTGTAATCGGGCGAGTTTCTACTTTCAGATGCAACAGGAATTTCTCGAGTTCGTCAATCCGTTCACGAGATGTGGGAGTTTGAAGTTAAGGAATGGTTGAGAAAGCATCAAAATCTTCGCAAGTCTGATACTCGAAACCAATAACCTGAAAGACCTAGGGGAAAAATATACATACCGTTGCAATCGGGCGAGTTTCTAGTTTCAGATGCAACAGGAATTTCTCGAGTTCGTCAATCCGTTCGCGAGATATGGGAGTTTGGAGTCAAGAGACGGTTCAGAAGCCATCAAAATTTTCGCAATTCTGATGCTAGAAACGAATAACTGGAATGGGCTAGGGGAAAACAACACATACCGTTGCAATCGGGCGTGTTTCTACTTTCAGATGCAACAGGAATTTCTCTTGTTCGTCAATCCGTTCGCGAGATATGGGAGTTTGGAGTTAAGAGACGGTTGAGAAACCATCAAAATTTTCGCAATTCTGATGCTAGAAACGAATAACTGGAATGGCCTAGGGGAAAAGAACAAATACCTTTGTAATCGGGAGAGTTTCTACTTTCAGATGCAACAGAAATTTTTGGTATTCGTCAATCCGTTCGCGAAATATCGGAGTTTGGAGTTAAGAGATGGTTGAGAAACCATCAAAATTTTCGCAATTCTGATGCTAGAAACGTATAACTGGAATGGACTAGGGGAAAAGCACACACACCGTTGTAATCGGGCGAGTTTCTGCATTCAGATGCAATAGGAATTTCTCGAGTTCGTCAATCCGTTCGTGAGATATGGGAGTTTGAAGTTAAGAAATGGTTGAGAATCCATCAAAATTTTCGCAAGTCTGATACTCGAAACTATTAACTGGAACTGCCTAGGGGAAAAGTACACACACCATTGTAATCGGGCGCGTTTCTACTTTCAGTTGCAACAGGAACTTCTCGAGTTCGTTAATCCGTTCGCGAGATATGGGATTTTGAAGTTCAGGAGTGGTTGAGAAACCATCAAAATTTTCACAAGTCTGATATTCGGAACCAATAACTGGACCGGCCTAGGGGAAAAGTACACACACCATTGTAATCGGGCGAGTTTCTCCTTTCAGATGCAACAGGAATTTCTCGAGTTCGTCAATCCGTTCGCGAGATATGGGAGTTTGAAATTAAGGAATGGTTGAGAAACCATCAAAATTTTCGCAATTCTGATGCTAGAAACGAATAACTGGAATGGCCTATGGGAAAAGAACACATACCGTTTCAATCGGGCAAGTTTCTAGTTTCAGATGCAACAGGAATTTCTCGAGTTCGTCAATCCGTTCGCGAGATATGGGAGTTTGGAGTTAAGAGACGGTTCAGAAACCATCAAAATTTTCGCAATTCTGATACTAGAAACGAATAACGGGAATGGCCGAGGGGAAAAGAACACATACCTTTGTAATCGGGCAAGTTTCTAGTTTCAGATGCAACAGGAATTTCTCGAGTTCGTCAATCCGTTCGCGAGATATGGGAGTTTGGAGTTAAGAGACGGAACAGAAACCATCAAAATTTTCCCAATTCTGATACTAGAAACGAATAACGGGAATGACCTAGGGGAAAAGCACACACACCGTTGTAATCGGGCGAGCTTCTGCTTTCAGATGCAACAGGAATTTCTCGAGTTCGTCAATCCGTTCGCGAGATGTGGGAGTTTGAAGTTAAGGAATGGTTGAGAAAGCATCATAATCTTCGCAAGTCTGATACTCGAAACCAATAACTACAAAGACCTAGGGGAGAAATATGCATACCGTTGTAATCGGGCGAGTTTCTACTTTCAGATGCAACAGGAATTTCTCGAGTTCGTCAATCCGTTCGCGAGATATGGAAGTTTGGAGTTAAGAGACGGTTGAGAAACCATCAAAATTTTCGCAATTCTGATGCTGGAAACGAATAACTGGAATGGTCTAGGGGAAAAGAACACATACCGTTGCAATCAGGCGAGTTTCTGCATTCAGATGCAACAGGAATATCTCGAGTTCGACAATCCGTTCGCTAGACATGGGAGTTCGAAGTTAAGTAATGGATGAGAAACCGTCAAAATTTTCTCTGGTCTGATACTCGAAACCTATAACTGGAATGCCCTAGGGGAAAAGCACACACACCATTGTAATCTGGCGAGTTTCTACTTTCGGATGCAACAGGAATTTCTCGAGTACGTCAATCCGTTCGCGAGATATGGGAGTTTGAAGTTAAGGAATGGTTGAGAAACCATCAAAATTTTCGCAAGTCTGATACTCGAAACCAGTAACTACAATGGCCTAGGAGAAAAATACACATACCGTTGTAATCGGGCGACCTTCTGCTTTCAGATGCAGCAGGAATTTCACTTGTTCGTCAATCCGTTCGCGAGATATGGGAGTTTGGAGTTAAGAGACGGTTGAGAAGCCATCAAAATTTTCGCAATTCTGATGCTAGAAACGAATAACTGGAATGGCCTAGGGGAAAAGAACACATACCTTTGTAATCGGGAGAGTTTCTACTTTCAGATGCAACAGAAATTTTTCGTATTCGTCAATTCGTTCGCGAAATATCGGAGTTCGGAGTTAAGAGATGGTTGAGAAGCCATCAAAATTTTCGCAATTCTGATGCTAAAAACGAATAACTGGAATGGACTAGGGGAAAATCACACAGACCGTTGTAATCGGGCTAGTTTCTACGTTCAGATGCAACAGGAATTTCTCCAGTTCGTCAACCCGTTCGAGAGATGTGGGAGTTTGAAGTTAAGGAATGGTTGAGAAACCATCAAAATGTTCGCAATTCTGATGCTAGAAACGAATAACTGGAATGGCCTAGGGCAAAAGAACACATACCTTTGTAATCGAGAGAGTTTCTACTTTCAGATGCAACAGAAATTTTTCGGATTCGTCAATCCGTTCGCGAAATATCGGAGTTTGGAGTTAAGAGATGGTTGAGAAACCATCAAAATTTTCGCAATTCTGATGCTAGAAACGTATAACTGGAATGGACTAGGGGAAAAGCACACACACCGTTGTAATCGGGCGAGTTTCTACTTTCAGATGCAACAGGAATTTCTCCAGTTCGTCAATCCGTTCGCGAGATGTGGGAGTTTGAAGTTAAGGAATGGTTGAGAAACCATCAAAATTTTCGCATGTCTGATTCTCGAAACCAATAACTGGAATGGCCTAAGGAAAAAGTACACACACCATTGTAATCGGGCGAGCTTCTACTTTCAGATGCAACAGGGATATCTCGAGTTCGTCTGTCCGTTCGCGAGATATGGGAGTTTGAAGTTACGGAATGGTTGAGGAAACATAAAAATTTTCGCAAGTCTGATACTCGAAACCCATAACTACAATGGACTAGGAGAAAAATACACATACCGTTGTAATCGGGCGAGTTTCTGCATTCAGATGCAATCGGAATTTCTCGAGTTCGTCAAACCGTTCGCGAAATATCGGAGTTTGGAGTTAAGAGATGGTTGGGAAACCATCAAAATTTTCGCAATTCTGATACTCGAAACTATTAACTGGAACGGCCTAGGGGAAAAGTACACACACCATTGTAATCGGGCGCGTTTCTACTTTCAGTTGCAACAGGAACTTCTCGAGTTCGTTAATCCGTTCGCGAGATATGGGAGTTTGAAATTAAGGAATGCTTGGGAAACCATCAAAATTTTCGCAATTCTGATGCTAGAAACGAATAACTGGAATGGCCTATGGGAAAAGAACACATACCGTTGCAATCGGGCAAGTTTCTAGTTTTAGATGCAACAGGAATTTCTCGAGATCGTCAATCCGTTCGCGAGATATGGGAGTTTGGAGTTAAGAGACGGTTGAGAAGCCATCAAAATTTTCGCAATTCTGATGCTAGAGACGAATAACTGGAATGGGCTAGGGGAAAAGAACACATACCTTTGTAATCGGGAGAGTTTCTACTTTCAGATGCAACAGAAATTTTTCGTATTCGTCAATTCGTTCGCGAAATATCGGAGTTCGGAGTTAAGAGATGGTTGAGAAGCCATCAAAATTTTCGCAATTCTGATGCTAAAAACGAATAACTGGAATGGACTAGGGGAAAAGCACACAGACCGTTGTAATCGGGCTAGTTTCTACGTTCAGATGCAACAGGAATTTCTCCAGTTCGTCAACCCGTTCGAGAGATGTGGGAGTTTGAAGTTAAGGAATGGTTGAGAAACCATCAAAATGTTCGCAATTCTGATGCTAGAAACGAATAACTGGAATGGCCTAGGGCAAAAGAACACATACCTTTGTAATCGGGAGAGTTTCTACTTTCAGATGCAACAGAAATTTTTCGGATTCGTCAATCCGTTCGCGAAATATCGGAGTTTGGAGTTAAGAGATGGTTGAGAAACCATCAAAATTTTCGCAATTCTGATGCTAGAAACGTATAACTGGAATGGACTAGGGGAAAAGCACACACACCGTTGTAATCGGGCGAGTTTCTACTTTCAGATGCAACAGGAATTTCTCTTGTTCGTCAATCCGTTCGCGAGATATGGGAGTTTGGAGTTAAGAGACGCTTGAGAAACCATCAAAATTTTCGCAATTCTGATGCTAGAAACGAATAACTGGAATGGCCTAGGGGAAAAGAACACATACCTTTGTAATCGGGAGAGTTTCTACTTTCAGATGCAACAGAAATTTTTCGGATTCGTCAATCCGTTCGCGAAATATCGGAGTTTCGGATTTAAGAGATGCTTGAGAAACCATCAAAATTTTCGCAATTCTGATGCTAGAAACGAATAACTGGAATGGACTAGGGGAAAAGCACACACGCCGTTGTAATCGGGCGAGTTTCTGCTTTCAGATGCAACAGGAATTTCTCGAGTTCGTTAATCCGTTCACGAGATGTGGGAGTTTGAAGTTAAGGAATGGTTGAGAAAGCATCAAAATCTTCGCAAGTCTGATACTCGAAACCAATAACTACAAAGACCTAGGGGAAAAATATACATACCGTTGTAATCGGGCGAGTTTCTACTTTCAGATGCAACAGGAATTTCTCGAGTTCGTCTATCCGTTCACGAGATGTGGGAGTTTGAAGTTAAGGAATGGTTGAGAAAGCATCAAAATCTTCGCAAGTCTGATACTCGAAACCAATAACCTGAAAGACCTAGGGGAAAAATATACATACCGTTGCAATCGGGCGAGTTTCTAGTTTCAGATGCAACAGGAATTTCTCGAGTTCGTCAATCCGTTCGCGAGATATGGGAGTTGGGAGTCAAGAGACGGTTCAGAAGCCATCAAAATTTTCGCAATTCTGATGCTAGAAACGAATAACTGGAATGGGCTAGGGGAAAACAACACATACCGTTGCAATCGGGCGTGTTTCTACTTTCAGATGCAACAGGAATTTCTCTTGTTCGTCAATCCGTTCGCGAGATATGGGAGTTTGGAGTTAAGAGACGGTTGAGAAACCATCAAAATTTTCGCAATTCTGATGCTAGAAACGAATAACTGGAATGGCCTAGGGGAAAAGAACACATACCTTTGTAATCGGGAGAGTTTCTACTTTCAGATGCAACAGAAATTTTTGGTATTCGTCAATCCGTTCGCGAAATATCGGAGTTTGGAGTTAAGAGATGGTTGAGAAACCATCAAAATTTTCGCAATTCTGATGCTAGAAACGTATAACTGGAATGGACTAGGGGAAAAGCACACACACCGTTGTAATCGGGCGAGTTGCTGCATTCAGATGCAATAGGAATTTCTCGAGTTCGTCAATCCGTGCGTGAGATATGGGAGTTTGAAGTTAAGGAATGGTTGAGAATCCATCAAAATTTTCGCAAGTCTGATACTCGAAACTATTAACTGGAACGGCCTAGGGGAAAAGTACACACACCATTGTAATCGGGCGCGTTTCTACTTTCAGTTGCAACAGGAACTTCTCGAGTTCGTTAATCCGTTCGCGAGATATGGGATTTTGAAGTTCAGGAATGGTTGAGAAACCATCAAAATTTTCACAAGTCTGATATTCGAAACCAATAACTGGACCGGCCTAGGGGAAAAGTACACATTACCATTGTAATCGGGCGAGTTTCTCCTTTCAGATGCAATAGGAATTTCTCGAGTTCGTCAATCCGTTCGCGAGATATGGGAGTTTGGAGTTAAGAGATGGTTGAGAAACCATCAAAATTTTCGCAATTCTGATGCTAGAAACGTATAACTGGAATGGACTAGGGGAAAAGCACACACACCGTTGTAATCGGGCGAGTTTCTGCATTCAGATGCAATAGGAATTTCTCGAGTTCGTCAATCCGTTCGTGAGATATGGGAGTTTGAAATTAAGGAATGGTTGAGAATCCATCAAAATTTTCGCAAGTCTGATACTCGAAACTATTAACTGGAACGGCCTAGGGGAAAGGTACACACACCATTGTAATCGGGCGCGTTTCTACTTTCAGTTGCAAGAGGAACTTCTCGAGTTCGTTAATCCGTTCGCGAGATATGGGATTTTGAAGTTCAGGAATGGTTGAGAAACCATCAAAATTTTCACAAGTCTGATATTCGAAACCAATAACTGGACCGGCCTAGGGGAAAAGTACACACACCATTGTAATCGGGCGAGTTTCTCCTTTCAGATGCAACAGGAATTTCTCGAGTTCGTCAATCCGTTCGCGAGATATGTGAGTTTGAAATTAAGGAATGCTTGAGAAACCATCAAAATTTTCGCAATTCTGATGCTAGAAACGAATAACTGGAATGGCCTATGGGAAAAGAACACATACCCTTGCAATCGGGCAAGTTTCTAGTTTTAGATGCAACAGGAATTTCTCGAGTTCGTCAATCCGTTCGCGAGATATGGGAGTTTGGAGTTAAGAGACGGTTCAGAAACCATCAAAATTTTCGCAATTCTGATACTAGAAACGAATAACGGGAATGGCCTAGGGGAAAACAACACATACCGTTGCAATCGGGCGAGTTTCTACTTTCAGATGCAGCAGGAATTTCTCGAGTTCGTCAATCCGTTCGCGAGATATGGGAGTTTGGAGTTAAGAGACGGTTGAGAAACCATCAAAATTTTCGCAATTCTGATGCTGGAAACGAATAACCGGAATGGTCTAGGGGAAAAGAACACATACCGTTGCAATCAGGCGAGTTTCTACATTCAGATGCAACAGGAATATCTCGAGTTCGACAATCCGTTCGCTAGATATGGGAGTTTGAAGTTAAGGAATGGTTGAGAAACCATCAAAATTTTCGCAATTCTGATGCTGGAAACGAATAACTACAATGGCCTAGGAGAAAAATACACATACCGTTGTAATCGGGCGAGTTTCTGCATTCAGATGCAATCGGAATTTCTCGAGTTCGTCAAACCGTTCGCGAAATATCGGAGTTTGGAGTTAAGAGATGGTTGGGAAACCATCAAAATTTTCGCAATTCTGATGCTAAAAACGAATAACTGGAATGCCCTAGGGGAAAAGTACACACACCATTGTAATCGGGCGAGTTTCTACTTTCAGATGCAACAGAAATTTTTGGGATTCGTCAATCCGTTCGCTAAGTATCGGAGTTTGGAGATAAGAGATGGTTGAGAAGCCGTCAAAATTTTCGCAATTCTGATGCTAGAAACGAATAACTGGAATGGCCTAGGGGAAAAGTACACACACCGTTGTAATCGGGCGGGTTTCTACTTTCAGATGCAACAGGAACTTCACGAGTTCGTTAATCCGTTCGCGAGATATGGGATTTTGAAGTTCAGGAATGGTTGAGAAACCATTAAAATTTTCACAAGTCTGACACTCGAAATCAATAACAGGAACGGCCTAGGGGAAAAGTACACACACCATTGTAATCGGGCGAGTTTCTCTTTTCATGTGCAACAGGAATTTCTCGAGTTAGTCGATCCGTTCGCGAGATATGGGAGTTTGATGTTAAGGAATGGTTGAGAAACCATCAAAATTTTCGCAAGTCTGATACTCGAAACCAATAACGGGAATGGCATAGGGGAAAAGTACACGCACCATTGTAATCGGCCTAGTTTCTACTTTCAGATGCAACAGGAATTTCTCAAGTTCGTCAATCCGTTCGCGAGATACGGGAGTTTGAAGTTAAGGAGTGGTTGAGAAACCATCAAAATTTTCACAAGTCTGACACTCGAAACCAATAACTGGACCGGCCTAGGGGAAAAGTACACATACCATTCTAATCGTGCGAGTTTCTACTTTCAGATGCAACAGAAATTTTTCGGATTCGTCAATCCGTTCGCGAAATATCGGAGTTTGGAGATAAGAGATGGTTGAGAAACCATCAAAATTTTCGCATGTCTGATTCTCGAAACCAATAACTGGAATGGCCTAAGGGAAAAGTACACACACCATTGTAATCGGGCGAGCTTCTACTTTCAGATGCAACAGGGATATCTCGAGTTCGTCAGTCCGTTCGCGAGATATGGGAGTTTGAAGTTACGGAATGGTTGAGGAAACATAAAAATTTTCGCAAGTCTGATACTCGAAACCAATAACTACAATGGCCTAGGAGAAAAATACACATACCGTTGTAATCGGGCGAGCTTCTGCTTTCAGATGCAACAGGAATTTCTCGAGTTCGTCAATCCGTTCGCGAGATGTGGGAGTTTGAAGTTAAGGAATGGTTGAGAAAGCATCAAAATCTTCGCAAGTCTGATACTCGAAACCAATAACTACAAAGACCTAGGGGAAAAATATGCATACCGTAGTAATCGGGCGAGTTTCTACTTTCAGATGCAACAGGAATTTCTCGAGTTCGTCAATCCGTTCGCGAAATATCGGATTTCGGAGTTAAGAGATGGTTGAGAAGCCATCAAAATTTTCGCAATTCTGATGCTAAAAACGAATGACTGGAATGGACTAGGGGAAAAGCACACAGACCGTTGTAATCGGGCTAGTTTCTACTTTCAGATGCAACAGGCATTTCTCCTGTTCGTCAATCCGTTCGAGAGATGTGGGAGTTTGAAGTTAAGGAATGGTTGAGAAACCATCAAAATTTTCGCAATTCTGATGCTAGAAACGAATAACTGGAATGGCCTAGGGCAAAAGAACACATACCTTTGTAATCGGGAGAGTTTCTACTTTCAGATGCAACAGAAATTTTTCGGATTCGTCAATCCGTTCGCGAAATATCGGAGTTTGGAGTTAAGAGGTGGTTGAGAAACCATCAAAATTTTCGCAATTCTGATGCTAGAAACGTATAACTGGAATGGACTAGGGGAAAAGCACACACACCGTTGTAATCGGGCGAGTTTCTACTTTCAGATGCAACAGGAATTTCTCCAGTTCGTCAATCCGTTCGCGAGATATGGTAGTTTGTAGTTAAGGAATGGTTGAGAAACCATCAAAATTTTCGCATGTCTGATTCTCGAAACCAATAACTGGAATGGCCTAAGGGAAAAGTACACACACCATTGTATTCGGGCGAGCTTCTACTTTCAGATGCAACAGGAATATCTCGAGTTCGTCAGTCCGTTCGCGAGATATGGGAGTTTGAAGTTACGGAATGGTTGAGGAAACATAAAAATTTTCGCAAGTCTGATACTCGAAACCAATAACAGGAATGGCCTATGGGGAAAATACACATACCGTTGTAATCGGCCTAGTTTCTACTTTCAGATGCAACAGGAATTTCTCAAGTTCGTCAATCCGTTCGCGAGATATGGGATTTTGAAGTTCATGAATGGTTGAGAAACCATCAAAATTTTCACAAGTCTGACACTGGAAACCAATAACTGGACCGGCCTAGGGTAAAAATACACATACCGTTGTAATCGGGAGAGTTTGTACTTTCAGATGCACGGAAATTTTTCGGATTCGCCAAACCGTTCGCGATATATCGGAGTTAGGAGTTAAGAGATGGTTGAGAAACCATCAAAATTTTCGCAATTCTGATGCTAGAAACGAATAACTGGATTGGCCTAGGGGAAAAGTACACACACCATTGTAATCGGGCTAGTTTCTACTTTCAGAGGCAACAGGAATTTCTCGAGTTCGTCAATCTGATCGCGAGATATGGGAGTTTGAAGGTAAGGAATGGTTGAGAAACCATCAAAATTATCGAAAGTCTGATACTCGAAACCAATAACTGGAATCGCCTTGGGGAAAAGTACACACACCATTGTAATCGGGCGAGTTTCTCCTTTCTGATGCAACAGGAATTTCTCGAGTTCGTCAATCCGTTCGCGAGATATGGGAGTTTGAAATTAAGGAATGGTTGAGAAACCATCAAAATTTTCGCAATTCTGATGCTAGAAACGAATAACTGGAATGGCCTATGGGAAAAGAACACATACCGTTTCAATCGGGCAAGTTTCTAGTTTCAGATGCAACAGGAATTTCTCGAGTTCGTCAATCCGTTCGCGAGATATGGGAGTTTGGAGTTAAGAGACGGTTCAGAAACCATCAAAATTTTCGCAATTCTGATACTAGAAACGAATAACGGGAATGGCCGAGGGGAAAAGAACACATACCTTTGTAATCGGGCAAGTTTCTAGTTTCAGATGCAACAGGAATTTCTCGAGTTCGTCAATCCGTTCGCGAGATATGGGAGTTTGGAGTTAAGAGACGGAACAGAAACCATCAAAATTTTCCCAATTCTGATACTAGAAACGAATAACGGGAATGACCTAGGGGAAAAGCACACACACCGTTGTAATCGGGCGAGCTTCTGCTTTCAGATGCAACAGGAATTTCTCGAGTTCGTCAATCCGTTCGCGAGATGTGGGAGTTTGAAGTTAAGGAATGGTTGAGAAAGCATCATAATCTTCGCAAGTCTGATACTCGAAACCAATAACTACAAAGACCTAGGGGAGAAATATGCATACCGTTGTAATCGGGCGAGTTTCTACTTTCAGATGCAACAGGAATTTCTCGAGTTCGTCAATCCGTTCGCGAGATATGGAAGTTTGGAGTTAAGAGACGGTTGAGAAACCATCAAAATTTTCGCAATTCTGATGCTGGAAACGAATAACTGGAATGGTCTAGGGGAAAAGAACACATACCGTTGCAATCAGGCGAGTTTCTGCATTCAGATGCAACAGGAATATCTCGAGTTCGACAATCCGTTCGCTAGACATGGGAGTTCGAAGTTAAGTAATGGATGAGAAACCGTCAAAATTTTCTCTGGTCTGATACTCGAAACCTATAACTGGAATGCCCTAGGGGAAAAGCACACACACCATTGTAATCTGGCGAGTTTCTACTTTCGGATGCAACAGGAATTTCTCGAGTACGTCAATCCGTTCGCGAGATATGGGAGTTTGAAGTTAAGGAATGGTTGAGAAACCATCAAAATTTTCGCAAGTCTGATACTCGAAACCAGTAACTACAATGGCCTAGGAGAAAAATACACATACCGTTGTAATCGGGCGACCTTCTGCTTTCAGATGCAGCAGGAATTTCACTTGTTCGTCAATCCGTTCGCGAGATATGGGAGTTTGGAGTTAAGAGACGGTTGAGAAGCCATCAAAATTTTCGCAATTCTGATGCTAGAAACGAATAACTGGAATGGCCTAGGGGAAAAGAACACATACCTTTGTAATCGGGAGAGTTTCTACTTTCAGATGCAACAGAAATTTTTCGTATTCGTCAATTCGTTCGCGAAATATCGGAGTTCGGAGTTAAGAGATGGTTGAGAAGCCATCAAAATTTTCGCAATTCTGATGCTAAAAACGAATAACTGGAATGGACTAGGGGAAAATCACACAGACCGTTGTAATCGGGCTAGTTTCTACGTTCAGATGCAACAGGAATTTCTCCAGTTCGTCAACCCGTTCGAGAGATGTGGGAGTTTGAAGTTAAGGAATGGTTGAGAAACCATCAAAATGTTCGCAATTCTGATGCTAGAAACGAATAACTGGAATGGCCTAGGGCAAAAGAACACATACCTTTGTAATCGAGAGAGTTTCTACTTTCAGATGCAACAGAAATTTTTCGGATTCGTCAATCCGTTCGCGAAATATCGGAGTTTGGAGTTAAGAGATGGTTGAGAAACCATCAAAATTTTCGCAATTCTGATGCTAGAAACGTATAACTGGAATGGACTAGGGGAAAAGCACACACACCGTTGTAATCGGGCGAGTTTCTACTTTCAGATGCAACAGGAATTTCTCCAGTTCGTCAATCCGTTCGCGAGATGTGGGAGTTTGAAGTTAAGGAATGGTTGAGAAACCATCAAAATTTTCGCATGTCTGATTCTCGAAACCAATAACTGGAATGGCCTAAGGAAAAAGTACACACACCATTGTAATCGGGCGAGCTTCTACTTTCAGATGCAACAGGGATATCTCGAGTTCGTCAGTCCGTTCGCGAGATATGGGAGTTTGAAGTTACGGAATGGTTGAGGAAACATAAAAATTTTCGCAAGTCTGATACTCGAAACCCATAACTACAATGGACTAGGAGAAAAATACACATACCGTTGTAATCGGGCGAGTTTCTGCATTCAGATGCAATCGGAATTTCTCGAGTTCGTCAAACCGTTCGCGAAATATCGGAGTTTGGAGTTAAGAGATGGTTGGGAAACCATCAAAATTTTCGCAATTCTGATACTCGAAACTATTAACTGGAACGGCCTAGGGGAAAAGTACACACACCATTGTAATCGGGCGCGTTTCTACTTTCAGTTGCAACAGGAACTTCTCGAGTTCGTTAATCCGTTCGCGAGATATGGGAGTTTGAAATTAAGGAATGCTTGGGAAACCATCAAAATTTTCGCAATTCTGATGCTAGAAACGAATAACTGGAATGGCCTATGGGAAAAGAACACATACCGTTGCAATCGGGCAAGTTTCTAGTTTTAGATGCAACAGGAATTTCTCGAGATCGTCAATCCGTTCGCGAGATATGGGAGTTTGGAGTTAAGAGACGGTTGAGAAGCCATCAAAATTTTCGCAATTCTGATGCTAGAGACGAATAACTGGAATGGGCTAGGGGAAAAGAACACATACCTTTGTAATCGGGAGAGTTTCTACTTTCAGATGCAACAGAAATTTTTCGTATTCGTCAATTCGTTCGCGAAATATCGGAGTTCGGAGTTAAGAGATGGTTGAGAAGCCATCAAAATTTTCGCAATTCTGATGCTAAAAACGAATAACTGGAATGGACTAGGGGAAAAGCACACAGACCGTTGTAATCGGGCTAGTTTCTACGTTCAGATGCAACAGGAATTTCTCCAGTTCGTCAACCCGTTCGAGAGATGTGGGAGTTTGAAGTTAAGGAATGGTTGAGAAACCATCAAAATGTTCGCAATTCTGATGCTAGAAACGAATAACTGGAATGGCCTAGGGCAAAAGAACACATACCTTTGTAATCGGGAGAGTTTCTACTTTCAGATGCAACAGAAATTTTTCGGATTCGTCAATCCGTTCGCGAAATATCGGAGTTTGGAGTTAAGAGATGGTTGAGAAACCATCAAAATTTTCGCAATTCTGATGCTAGAAACGTATAACTGGAATGGACTAGGGGAAAAGCACACACACCGTTGTAATCGGGCGAGTTTCTACTTTCAGATGCAACAGGAATTTCTCTTGTTCGTCAATCCGTTCGCGAGATATGGGAGTTTGGAGTTAAGAGACGCTTGAGAAACCATCAAAATTTTCGCAATTCTGATGCTAGAAACGAATAACTGGAATGGCCTAGGGGAAAAGAACACATACCTTTGTAATCGGGAGAGTTTCTACTTTCAGATGCAACAGAAATTTTTCGGATTCGTCAATCCGTTCGCGAAATATCGGAGTTTCGGATTTAAGAGATGCTTGAGAAACCATCAAAATTTTCGCAATTCTGATGCTAGAAACGAATAACTGGAATGGACTAGGGGAAAAGCACACACGCCGTTGTAATCGGGCGAGTTTCTGCTTTCAGATGCAACAGGAATTTCTCGAGTTCGTTAATCCGTTCACGAGATGTGGGAGTTTGAAGTTAAGGAATGGTTGAGAAAGCATCAAAATCTTCGCAAGTCTGATACTCGAAACCAATAACTACAAAGACCTAGGGGAAAAATATACATACCGTTGTAATCGGGCGAGTTTCTACTTTCAGATGCAACAGGAATTTCTCGAGTTCGTCTATCCGTTCACGAGATGTGGGAGTTTGAAGTTAAGGAATGGTTGAGAAAGCATCAAAATCTTCGCAAGTCTGATACTCGAAACCAATAACCTGAAAGACCTAGGGGAAAAATATACATACCGTTGCAATCGGGCGAGTTTCTAGTTTCAGATGCAACAGGAATTTCTCGAGTTCGTCAATCCGTTCGCGAGATATGGGAGTTGGGAGTCAAGAGACGGTTCAGAAGCCATCAAAATTTTCGCAATTCTGATGCTAGAAACGAATAACTGGAATGGGCTAGGGGAAAACAACACATACCGTTGCAATCGGGCGTGTTTCTACTTTCAGATGCAACAGGAATTTCTCTTGTTCGTCAATCCGTTCGCGAGATATGGGAGTTTGGAGTTAAGAGACGGTTGAGAAACCATCAAAATTTTCGCAATTCTGATGCTAGAAACGAATAACTGGAATGGCCTAGGGGAAAAGAACACATACCTTTGTAATCGGGAGAGTTTCTACTTTCAGATGCAACAGAAATTTTTGGTATTCGTCAATCCGTTCGCGAAATATCGGAGTTTGGAGTTAAGAGATGGTTGAGAAACCATCAAAATTTTCGCAATTCTGATGCTAGAAACGTATAACTGGAATGGACTAGGGGAAAAGCACACACACCGTTGTAATCGGGCGAGTTGCTGCATTCAGATGCAATAGGAATTTCTCGAGTTCGTCAATCCGTGCGTGAGATATGGGAGTTTGAAGTTAAGGAATGGTTGAGAATCCATCAAAATTTTCGCAAGTCTGATACTCGAAACTATTAACTGGAACGGCCTAGGGGAAAAGTACACACACCATTGTAATCGGGCGCGTTTCTACTTTCAGTTGCAACAGGAACTTCTCGAGTTCGTTAATCCGTTCGCGAGATATGGGATTTTGAAGTTCAGGAATGGTTGAGAAACCATCAAAATTTTCACAAGTCTGATATTCGAAACCAATAACTGGACCGGCCTAGGGGAAAAGTACACATTACCATTGTAATCGGGCGAGTTTCTTCTTTCAGATGCAATAGGAATTTCTCGAGTTCGTCAATCCGTTCGCGAGATATGGGAGTTTGGAGTTAAGAGATGGTTGAGAAACCATCAAAATTTTCGCAATTCTGATGCTAGAAACGTATAACTGGAATGGACTAGGGGAAAAGCACACACACCGTTGTAATCGGGCGAGTTTCTGCATTCAGATGCAATAGGAATTTCTCGAGTTCGTCAATCCGTTCGTGAGATATGGGAGTTTGAAATTAAGGAATGGTTGAGAATCCATCAAAATTTTCGCAAGTCTGATACTCGAAACTATTAACTGGAACGGCCTAGGGGAAAGGTACACACACCATTGTAATCGGGCGCGTTTCTACTTTCAGTTGCAAGAGGAACTTCTCGAGTTCGTTAATCCGTTCGCGAGATATGGGATTTTGAAGTTCAGGAATGGTTGAGAAACCATCAAAATTTTCACAAGTCTGATATTCGAAACCAATAACTGGACCGGCCTAGGGGAAAAGTACACACACCATTGTAATCGGGCGAGTTTCTCCTTTCAGATGCAACAGGAATTTCTCGAGTTCGTCAATCCGTTCGCGAGATATGTGAGTTTGAAATTAAGGAATGCTTGAGAAACCATCAAAATTTTCGCAATTCTGATGCTAGAAACGAATAACTGGAATGGCCTATGGGAAAAGAACACATACCCTTGCAATCGGGCAAGTTTCTAGTTTTAGATGCAACAGGAATTTCTCGAGTTCGTCAATCCGTTCGCGAGATATGGGAGTTTGGAGTTAAGAGACGGTTCAGAAACCATCAAAATTTTCGCAATTCTGATACTAGAAACGAATAACGGGAATGGCCTAGGGGAAAACAACACATACCGTTGCAATCGGGCGAGTTTCTACTTTCAGATGCAGCAGGAATTTCTCGAGTTCGTCAATCCGTTCGCGAGATATGGGAGTTTGGAGTTAAGAGACGGTTGAGAAACCATCAAAATTTTCGCAATTCTGATGCTGGAAACGAATAACCGGAATGGTCTAGGGGAAAAGAACACATACCGTTGCAATCAGGCGAGTTTCTACATTCAGATGCAACAGGAATATCTCGAGTTCGACAATCCGTTCGCTAGATATGGGAGTTTGAAGTTAAGGAATGGTTGAGAAACCATCAAAATTTTCGCAATTCTGATGCTGGAAACGAATAACTACAATGGCCTAGGAGAAAAATACACATACCGTTGTAATCGGGCGAGTTTCTGCATTCAGATGCAATCGGAATTTCTCGAGTTCGTCAAACCGTTCGCGAAATATCGGAGTTTGGAGTTAAGAGATGGTTGGGAAACCATCAAAATTTTCGCAATTCTGATGCTAAAAACGAATAACTGGAATGCCCTAGGGGAAAAGTACACACACCATTGTAATCGGGCGAGTTTCTACTTTCAGATGCAACAGAAATTTTTGGGATTCGTCAATCCGTTCGCTAAGTATCGGAGTTTGGAGATAAGAGATGGTTGAGAAGCCGTCAAAATTTTCGCAATTCTGATGCTAGAAACGAATAACTGGAATGGCCTAGGGGAAAAGTACACACACCGTTGTAATCGGGCGGGTTTCTACTTTCAGATGCAACAGGAACTTCACGAGTTCGTTAATCCGTTCGCGAGATATGGGATTTTGAAGTTCAGGAATGGTTGAGAAACCATTAAAATTTTCACAAGTCTGACACTCGAAATCAATAACAGGAACGGCCTAGGGGAAAAGTACACACACCATTGTAATCGGGCGAGTTTCTCTTTTCATGTGCAACAGGAATTTCTCGAGTTAGTCGATCCGTTCGCGAGATATGGGAGTTTGATGTTAAGGAATGGTTGAGAAACCATCAAAATTTTCGCAAGTCTGATACTCGAAACCAATAACGGGAATGGCATAGGGGAAAAGTACACGCACCATTGTAATCGGCCTAGTTTCTACTTTCAGATGCAACAGGAATTTCTCAAGTTCGTCAATCCGTTCGCGAGATACGGGAGTTTGAAGTTAAGGAGTGGTTGAGAAACCATCAAAATTTTCACAAGTCTGACACTCGAAACCAATAACTGGACCGGCCTAGGGGAAAAGTACACATACCATTCTAATCGTGCGAGTTTCTACTTTCAGATGCAACAGAAATTTTTCGGATTCGTCAATCCGTTCGCGAAATATCGGAGTTTGGAGATAAGAGATGGTTGAGAAACCATCAAAATTTTCGCATGTCTGATTCTCGAAACCAATAACTGGAATGGCCTAAGGGAAAAGTACACACACCATTGTAATCGGGCGAGCTTCTACTTTCAGATGCAACAGGGATATCTCGAGTTCGTCAGTCCGTTCGCGAGATATGGGAGTTTGAAGTTACGGAATGGTTGAGGAAACATAAAAATTTTCGCAAGTCTGATACTCGAAACCAATAACTACAATGGCCTAGGAGAAAAATACACATACCGTTGTAATCGGGCGAGCTTCTGCTTTCAGATGCAACAGGAATTTCTCGAGTTCGTCAATCCGTTCGCGAGATGTGGGAGTTTGAAGTTAAGGAATGGTTGAGAAAGCATCAAAATCTTCGCAAGTCTGATACTCGAAACCAATAACTACAAAGACCTAGGGGAAAAATATGCATACCGTAGTAATCGGGCGAGTTTCTACTTTCAGATGCAACAGGAATTTCTCGAGTTCGTCAATCCGTTCGCGAAATATCGGATTTCGGAGTTAAGAGATGGTTGAGAAGCCATCAAAATTTTCGCAATTCTGATGCTAAAAACGAATGACTGGAATGGACTAGGGGAAAAGCACACAGACCGTTGTAATCGGGCTAGTTTCTACTTTCAGATGCAACAGGCATTTCTCCTGTTCGTCAATCCGTTCGAGAGATGTGGGAGTTTGAAGTTAAGGAATGGTTGAGAAACCATCAAAATTTTCGCAATTCTGATGCTAGAAACGAATAACTGGAATGGCCTAGGGCAAAAGAACACATACCTTTGTAATCGGGAGAGTTTCTACTTTCAGATGCAACAGAAATTTTTCGGATTCGTCAATCCGTTCGCGAAATATCGGAGTTTGGAGTTAAGAGGTGGTTGAGAAACCATCAAAATTTTCGCAATTCTGATGCTAGAAACGTATAACTGGAATGGACTAGGGGAAAAGCACACACACCGTTGTAATCGGGCGAGTTTCTACTTTCAGATGCAACAGGAATTTCTCCAGTTCGTCAATCCGTTCGCGAGATATGGTAGTTTGTAGTTAAGGAATGGTTGAGAAACCATCAAAATTTTCGCATGTCTGATTCTCGAAACCAATAACTGGAATGGCCTAAGGGAAAAGTACACACACCATTGTATTCGGGCGAGCTTCTACTTTCAGATGCAACAGGAATATCTCGAGTTCGTCAGTCCGTTCGCGAGATATGGGAGTTTGAAGTTACGGAATGGTTGAGGAAACATAAAAATTTTCGCAAGTCTGATACTCGAAACCAATAACAGGAATGGCCTATGGGGAAAATACACATACCGTTGTAATCGGCCTAGTTTCTACTTTCAGATGCAACAGGAATTTCTCAAGTTCGTCAATCCGTTCGCGAGATATGGGATTTTGAAGTTCATGAATGGTTGAGAAACCATCAAAATTTTCACAAGTCTGACACTGGAAACCAATAACTGGACCGGCCTAGGGGAAAAGTACACACACCATTGTAATCGGGCGAGTTTCTCCTTTCAGATGCAAAAGGAATTTCGCGAGTTAGTCGATCCGTTCGCGAGATATGGGAGTTTGAACTTAAGGAATGATTGAGAAACCATCAAAATTTTCGCAATTCTGATGCTAGAAACGAATAACTGGAATGGCCTAGGGCAAAAGAACACATACCTTTGTAATCGGGAGAGTTTCTACTTTCAGATGCAACAGAAATTTTTCGGATTCGTCAATCCGTTCGCGAAATATCGGAGTTTGGAGTTAAGAGATAGTTGAGAAACCATAAAAATTTTCGCAATTCTGATGCTAGAAACGAATTACTGGAATGGCCTAGGGGAAAAGTACACACACCTAATAATCGGGCGAGTTTCTACTTTCAGATGCAACAGGAATTTCTCGAGTTCGACAATCCGTTCGCGAGATATGGGAGTTTGAAGTTAAGGAATGGTTGAGAAACCATCAAAATTTTCGCAAGTCTGATACTCGAAACCAATAACTACTACGGCCCAGCGCAGTAATACACTCACCGTTGTAATCGGGCGAGTTTCTGCTTTCAGATGCAACAGGAATTTCTGGAGCTCGTCAATCCGTTCGCGAGATATGGGAGTTTGAAGTTAAGGAATGGTTGAGAAACCAACAATATCTTCGCAAGTCTGATACTTGATACCAATAACTGGAATCGCCTAGGGGAAAAGTAGACACACCATTGTAATCTGGCGAGTTTCTACTTTCAGATGCAACAGGAATTTCTCGAGTTCGTCAATCCGTTCGCGAAATATCGGATTTTGGAGTTAAGAGATAGTTGAGAAACCCTCAAAATTTTCGAAATTCTGATGCTAGAAACGAATTACTGGAGTGGCCTAGGGAAAAAGTACACACTCCGTTGAAATCGGGCGAGTTTCTACTTTCAGATGCAACAGGAATTTTTCGGATTCGTCAATCCGTTCGCGAAATATCGGAGTTTGGAGTTAAGAGATAGTTGAGAAACCCTCAAAATTTTCGCAATTCTGATGCTAGAAACGAATTACTGGAATGGCCTAGGGGAAAAGTACACACACCATTGTAATCGGGCTAGTTTCTACTTTCAGATGCAACAGGAATTTCTCGAGTTCGTCAATCTGATCGCGAGATATGGGAGTTTGAAGGTAAGGAATGGTAGAGAAACCATCAAAATTATCGAAAGTCTGATACTCGAAACCAATAACTGGAATCGCCTAGGGGAAAAGTACACACACCATTGTATTCGGGCGAGCTTCTACTTTCAGATGCAACAGGAATATCTCGAGTTCGTCAGTCCGTTCGCGAGATATGGGAGTTTGAAGTTACGGAATGGTTGAGGAAACATAAAAATTTTCGCAAGTCTGATACTCGAAACCAATAACAGGAATGGCCTATGGGGAAAAGTACACACACCATTGTAATCGGGCGAGCTTCTCCTTTCAGATGCAAAAGGAATTTCTCGAATTAGTCAATCTGATCGCGAGATATGGGAGTTTGAAGGTAAGGAATGGTTGAGAAACCATCAAAATTTTAACAAGTCTGACACTGGAAACCAATAACTGGACCGGCCTAGGGGAAAAGTACACACACCATTGTAATCGGGCGAGCTTCTCCTTTCAGATGCAAAAGGAATTTCTCGAATTAGTCAATCTGATCGCGAGATATGGGAGTTTGAAGGTAAGGAATGGATGAGAAACCATCAAAATTATCGAAAGTCTGATACTCGAAACCAATAACTGGAATCGCCTAGGGGAAAAGTACACACACCATTGTAATCGGGCGAGTTTCTCCTTTCAGATGCAACAGGAATTTCTCGAGTTCGTCAATCCGTTCGCGAAGTAAGGGAGTTTGAAATTAAGGAATTAAGGAAAATTTTCACAAGTCTGATACCCAAAACCAATAATTACAATGGCCTATGGTAAAAATACACATACCTTTGTAATCGGGAGAGTTTCTACTTTCAGATGCAACAGAAATTTTTCGGATTCGTCAATCCGTTCGCGAAATATCGGAGTTTGGAGTTAAGAGATAGTTGAGAAACCCTCAAAATTTTCGCAATTCTGATGCTAGAAACGAAATACTGGAATGGCCTAGGGGAAAAGTACACACACCATTGTAAACGGGCTAGTTTCTACTTTCAGATGCAACAGGAATTTCTCGAGTTCGTCAATCTGATCGCGAGATATGGGAGTTTGAAGGTAAGGAATGGTAGAGAAACCATCAAAATTATCGAAAGTCTGATACTCGAAACCAATAACTGGAATCGCCTAGGGGAAAAGTACACACACCATTGTAATCGGGCGAGTTTCTACTTTCAGATGCAACAGGAATTTTTCGAGTTCGTCAATCCGTTCGCGAGGTATGGGAGTTTGAAGTTAAGAAATGTTTGAGAAACCATCAAAATTTTCGCAAGTGTGATGCTAGAAACGAATTACTGGATTGGCCTAGGGGAAAAGTACACACACCATTGTAATCGGGCGAGTCTCTGCTTTCAGATGCAACAGGAATTTCTCGAGCTCGTCAATCCGTTCGCGAGATATGGGAGTTTGAAGTTAAGGAATGGTAGAGAAACCGTCAAAATTTTCGCAAGTCTGATACTCGAAACCAATAACTGGAATCGCCTAGGGGAAAAGTAGGCACCCCATTATAATCGGGCGAGTTTCACCTTTCAGATGCAACAGGAATTTCTCGAGTTCGTCAATCCGTTCGCGAGATAAGGGAGTTTGAAATTAAGGAATGGTTGAGAAACCATCAAAATTTTCACAAGTCTGATACTCGAAACCAATAACTACAATGGCCTAGGGTAAAAATACACATACCGTTGTAATCGGGAGAGTTTGTACTTTCAGATACACGGTAATTTTTCGGATTCGTGAAACTGTTCGCGAAATATCGGAGTTTGGAGTTAAGAGGTGGTTGAGAAACCATCAAAATTTTCACAATTCTGATAGTCGAAACCAATAACAGGAATGGCCTAGAGGAAAACTACACACACCATTGTAATCGGGCGAGTTTCTACTTCCAGATGCAACAGGAATTTCTCGAGTTCGTCAATCCGTTCGCGAGATATGGGAGATTGAAGTTAAGGAATGGTTGAGAAACCATCAAAATTTTCACAAGTCTGATACCCGAAACCAATAATTACAATGGCCTAGGGTAAAAATACACATACCGTTGTAATCGGGAGAGTTTGTACTTTCAGATGCACGGAAATTTTTCGGATTCGCCAAACCGTTCGCGATATATCGGAGTTAGGAGTTAAGAGATGGTTGAGAAACCATCAAAATTTTCGCAATTCTGATGCTAGAAACGAATAACTGGATTGGCCTAGGGGAAAAGTACACACACCATTGTAATCGGGCTAGTTTCTACTTTCAGAGGCAACAGGAATTTCTCGAGTTCGTCAATCTGATCGCGAGATATGGGAGTTTGAAGGTAAGGAATGGTTGAGAAACCATCAAAATTATCGAAAGTCTGATACTCGAAACCAATAACTGGAATCGCCTTGGGGAAAAGTACACACACCATTGTAATCGGGCGAGTTTCTCCTTTCTGATGCAACAGGAATTTCTCGAGTTCGTCAATCCGTTCGCGAGATATGGGAGTTTGAAATTAAGGAATGGTTGAGAAACCATCAAAATTTTCACAAGTCTAATACCTGAAACCAATAATTACAGTGGCCTAGGGTAAAAATACACGTACCGTTGTAATCGGGTGAGTTTGTACCTTCAGATGCACTGAAATTTTTCGGATTCTTCAAACTGTTCGCGAAATATCGGAGTTTGGAGTTAAGAGATGGATGAGAAACCATCAAAATTTTCGCAATTCTGATAGTCGAAATCAATAACAGGAATGGCCTAGGGGAAAACTACACACACCATTGTAATCTGGCGAGTTTCTACTTTCAGATGCAACAGGAATTTCTCGAGTTCGTCAGTCCGTTTGCGAGGTATGGGGGTTTGAAGTTAAGAAATGGTTGAGAAACCATCAAAATTTTCGCAAGTCTGATGCTAGAAACGAATTACTGGAATGGCCTAGGGGAAAAGTACACACACCATTGTAATCGGGTGAGTTTCTACATCCAGATGCAACAGGAATTTCTCGAGTTCGTCAATCCGTTCGCGAGATATGGGAGATTGAAGTTAAGGAATGGTTGAGAAACCATCAAAATTTTCACAAGTCTGATACCCGAAACCAATAATTACAATGGACTAGGGTAAAAATACACATACCGTTGTAATCGGGAGAGTTTGTACTTTCAGATGCACGGAAATTTTTCGGATTCGTCAAACCGTTCGCCATATATCGGAGTTTGGAGTTAAGAGATGGTTGAGAAACCATCAAAATTTTCGCAATTCTGATGCTAGAAACGAATAACTGGAATGGCCTAGGGGGAAAGTACACACACCATTGTAATCGGGCGAGTTTCTACATCCAGATGCAACAGGAATTTCTCGAGTTCGTCAATCCGTTCGCGAGGTATGGGAGTTTGAAGTTAAGAAATGGTTGAGAAACCATCAAAATTTTCGCAAGTCTGATGCTAGAAACGAATAACTGGAATCGCCTAGGGGAAAAGAAGACACCCCATTATAATCGGGCGAGTTTCACCTTTCAGATGCAACAGGAATTTCTCGAGCTCGTCAATCCGTTCGCGAGATATGGGAGTTTGAAGTTAAGGAATGGTTGAGAAACCATCAAAATTTTCGCAAGTCTGATACTCGAAACCAATAGCTACTATGGCCCAGGGCAAAAATACACATACCGTTGTAATCGGGTGAGTTTCTCCTTTCAGATGCAACAGGAATTTCTCGAGTTCGTCAATCTGTTCGCGAGATATGGGAGTTTGAAATTAAGGAATGGTTGAGAAACCATCAAAATATTCACAAGTCTGATACTCGAAACCAATAACAGGAATGGCCTAGGGGAAAAGTACACACACCATTGTAATCTGGGGAGTTTCTACTTTCAGATGCAACAGGAATTTCTCGAGTTCGTCAATCCGTTCGCGAGATATGGGAGTTTGAAGTTAAGGAATGGTTGAGAAACCATTAAAATTTTGGCAAGTCTGATACTCGAAACCAATAGCTACTATGGCCCAGGGCAAAAATACACATACCGTTGTAATCGGGTGAGTTTCACCTTTCAAATGCAACAGGAATTTCTCGAATTCGTCAATCCGTTCGCGAGATATGGGAGTTTGAAGTTAAGAGATGGTTGAGAAACAATCAAAACTTTCGCAAGTCTGATACTCGAAACCAATAACTGCTATGGCCTAGGACAAAAACACACACACCGTTGTAATCGGGCGAGTTTCTGCTTTCAGAAGCAACAGGAATTTCTCGAGTTCGTAAATCCGTTCACGAGATATGGGAGTTTGAAGTTAAGGAATGTTTGAAAAACCATCAAAATTTTCGCTGGTCTGATACTCGAAACCAATAACTACTATGGCCCAGGGCAAAAATACACATACCGTTGTAATCGGGTGAGTTTCTCCTTTCAAATGCAACAGGAATTTCTCGAGTTCGTCAATCCGTTCGCGAGATATGGGAGTTTGAAGTTAAGAGATGGTTGAGAAACAATCAAAACTTTCGCAAGTCTGATACTCGAAACCAATAACTGCTATGGCCTAGGACAAAAACACACACACCGTTGTAATCGGGCGAGTTTCAGCTTTCAGATGCAACAGGAATTTCTCGTGTTCGTCATTCCGTTCGCGAGATATGGGAGTTTGAAGTTAAGGAATGTTTGTGAAACCATCAAAATTTTCGCTGGTCTGATACTCGAAACCAATAACTACTATGGCCTAGGGAAAAAATACACATACCGTTGTAATCGGGAGAGTTTCTACTCTCAGATGCAACAGAAATTTTTCCGATTCGTCAATCCGTTCGCGAAATATCGGAGTTTGGTGTTAAGGAATGGTTGAGAAACTATCAAAATTTTCACAAGTCTGATACTCGAAACCAATAAGTACAATAGTCTACGGCAAAAGTACAAATATCGTTTTAATCGGGCGAGTTTCTACTTTCAGATGCAACAGGAATTTTTCGAGTTCGTCAATCGGTTCGCGAGATATGGGAGTTAGGAGTTAAGAGATGGTTGAGAAACCACCAAAATGTTCGCAATTCTGATGCTAGAAACGAATAACTGGAATGGCCTAGGGGAAAAGTACACACACCGTTGTAATGGGGCGAGCTTCTGCTTTCAGATGCAACCGGAATTCCTCGAGTTCGTCCATCCGTTCGCGAGATATGGGAGTTTGAAGTTAAGGAATGGTTGAGAAACCATCAAAATTTTCGCTGGCCTGATACTCGAAACCAATAACTACAAAGCCTAGGGGAAAAATACACATACCGTTGTCATCGGGCGAGATTCTGCTTTCAGATGCAACAGGAATTTCTCGAGTTCGTCAATCGGTTCGCGAGATATGGGAGTTTGAAGTTAAGGAATGGTTGAGAAACCATCAAAATTTTCGCAAGTCTGATACTCGAAACCAATAACTACTATGGTCCAGGGCAAAAATACAAATACCGTTGTAATCGGGCGAGTTTCTGCTTTCAGATGCAACAGGAATTTCTCGGGTTCGTCAATCCGTACGCGAGATATGGGAGTTTGAAGTTAAGAAATGGTTGAGGATCCATCAAAATTTTCGCACGTGTGATACTCGAAACCAATAACTGGAATCGCCTAGGGGAAAAGTAGACACGCCACTATAATCGGGCGAGTTTCACCTTTCAGATGCAACAGGAATTTCTCGAGTTCGTCAATCTGTTCGCGACATATGGGAGTTTGAAATTAAGGAATGGTTGAGAAACCATCAAAATATTCACAAGTCTGATACTCGAAACCAATAACAGGAATGGCCTAGGGGAAAAGTACACACACCATTGTAATCTGGCGAGTTTCTACTTTCAGATGCAACAGGAATTTCTCGAGATCGTCAATCCGTTCGCGAAATATCGGAGTTTGGAGTTAAAGAATGGTTGAGAAACCGTCAAAGTTTTCGCACGTCTGATACTCGAAACCAATAACTGGAATCGCCTAGGGGAAATGTAGACACACCATTGTAATCGGACGAGTTTCACCTTTCAAATGCAACAGGAATTTCTCGAGTTCGTCAATCCGTTCGCGAGATAAGGGAGTTTGAAATTAAGAAATGGTTGAGAAAACATCAAAACTTTCGCATGTCTGATGCTAGAAACGAATTACTGGAATGGCCTTGCGGAAAAGTACACACAGCATTGCAATCGGGCGAGTTTCTGCTTTCGGATGCAACAGGAATTTCTCAAGCTCGTCAATCCGTTCGCGAGATATGGGAGTTTGAAGTGAAGGAATGGTTGAGAAACCATTAAAATTTTCGCAAGTCTGATACTCGAAACCAATAACTGGAATCGCCTAGGGGAAAGTAGACACACCATTGTAATCGGACGAGTTTCACCTTTCAAATGCAACAGGAATTTCTCGAGTTCGTCAATCCGTTCGCGAGATAAGGGAGTTTGAAATTAAGAAATGGTTGAGAAAACATCAAAATTTTCACAAGTCTGATACCCGAAACCAATAACTACAATGGCCTAGGGTGAAAATACACATACCGTTGTAATCGGGAGAGTTTGTACTTTCAGATGCACGGAAATTTTTCGGATTCGTGAAGCCGTTCGCGAAATATCGTAGTTTGGAGTTAAAGAATGGTTGAGAAACCGTCAAAGTTTTCGCACGTCTGATACTCGAAACCAATAACTGGAATGGCCTAGGGGAAAAGTACACACACCATTGTAATCGGGCGAGATTCTACTTTCAGATGCAACAGGAATTTCTCGAGTTCGTCAATCCGTTCGCGAGATATGGGAGTTTGAAGTTAAGGAATGGTTGAGAAACCATCAAAATTTCCGCAAGTCTGATACCCGAAACCAATAGCTACTATGGCCCAGGGCAATATGCACATACCGTTGTAATCGGGCGAGTTTCTACTTTCAGATGCAACAGGAATTTCTCGAGTTCGTCAATTCGTTCGCGAGATATGGGAGTTTGGAATTAAGGAATGGTTGAGAAAACATCAAACTTTTCGCAAGTCTGATACTCGAAACCAATAAGTGGAATGGGGGGAAAAGTACACACACCATTGTAATCGGGCGAGTTTCTGCTTTCCGATGCAACAGGAATTTCTCGAGTTCGTCAATCGGTTCGCGAGATATGGGAGTTTGAAGTTAAGGAATGGTTGAGAAACCATCAAAATTTCCGCAAGTCTGATACCCGAAACCAATAGCTACTATGGCCCAGGGCAATATGCACATACCGTTGTAATCGGGCGAGTTTCTACTTTCAGATGCAACAGGAACTTCTGGAATTCGTCAATCCGTTCGCGAGATATGGGAGTTTGAAGTTGAGGAATGGTTGAGAAAAAATCAAAACTTTCGCAAGTCTGATACTCGTAACCAATAACTGCTATGGCCTAGGACAAAAACACACACACCGTTGTAATCGGGCGAGTTTCAGCTTTCAGATGCAACAGGAATTTTTCTGATTCGTCAATCCGTTCGCGAATTATCGGAGTTTGGTGTTAAGGAATGGTTGAGAAACTATCAAAATTTTCACAAGTCTGATACTCGAAACCAATAACTACAATAGTCTACGGGAAAAGTACAAATATCGTTTTAATCGGGCGAGTTTCTACTTTCAGATGCAACAGGAATTTATCGAGTTCGTCAATCGGTTCGCGAGATATGGGAGTTAGGAGTTAAGAGATGGTTGAGAAACCACCAAAATGTTCGCAATTCTGATGCTAGAAACGAATAACTGGAATGGCCTAGGGGAAAAGAACACACACCGTTGTAATGGGGCGAGTTTCTGCTTTCAGATGCAACAGGAATTCCTCGAGTTCGTCCATCCGTTCGCGAGATATGGGAGTTTGAAGTTAAGGAATGGTTGAGAAACCATCAAAATTTTCGCAATTCTGATGCTAGAAACGAATAACTGGAATGGCCTAGGGGAAAAGTACACACACCATTGTAATCGGGCTAGTTTCTACTTTCAGAGGCAACAGGAATTTCTCGAGTTCGTCAATCTGATCGCGAGATATGGGAGTTTGAAGGTAGGGAATGGTTGAGAAACCATCAAAATTATCGAAAGTCTGATACTCGAAACCAATAACTGGAATCGCCTTGGGGAAAAGTACACACACCATTGTAATCGGGCGAGTTTCTCATTTCAGATGCAACAGGAATTTCTCGAGTTCGTCAATCCGTTCGCGAGATATGGGAGTCTGAAATTAAGGAATGGTTGAGAAACCATCAAAATTTTCGCAAGTCTGATACTCGAAACCAATAACTACTATGGTCCAGGGCAAAAATACAAATACCGTTGTAATCGGGCGAGTTTCTACTTTCAGATGCAACAGGAATTTTTCGAGTTCGTCAATCGGTTCGCGAGATATGGGAGTTAGGAGTTAAGAGATGGTTGAGAAACCACCAAAATGTTCGCAATTCTGATGCTAGAAACGAATAACTGGAATGGCCTAGGGGAAAAGTACACACACCGTTGTAATGGGGCGAGCTTCTGCTTTCAGATGCAACCGGAATTCCTCGAGTTCGTCCATCCGTTCGCGAGATATGGGAGTTTGAAGTTAAGGAATGGTTGAGAAACCATCAAAATTTTCGCTGGCCTGATACTCGAAACCAATAACTACAAAGCCTAGGGGAAAAATACACATACCGTTGTCATCGGGCGAGATTCTGCTTTCAGATGCAACAGGAATTTCTCGAGTTCGTCAATCGGTTCGCGAGATATGGGAGTTTGAAGTTAAGGAATGGTTGAGAAACCATCAAAATTTCCCCAAGTCTGATACTCGAAACCAATAACTACTATGGTCCAGGGCAAAAATACAAATACCGTTGTAATCGGGCGAGTTTCTGCTTTCAGATGCAACAGGAATTTCTCGGGTTCGTCAACCCGTACGCGAGATATGGGAGTTTGAAGTTAAGAAATGGTTGAGGATCCATCAAAATTTTCGCACGTGTGATACTCGAAACCAATAACTGGAATCGCCTAGGGGAAAAGTAGACACGCCACTATAATCGGGCGAGTTTCACCTTTCAGATGCAACAGGAATTTCTCGAGTTCGTCAATCTGTTCGCGACATATGGGAGTTTGAAATTAAGGAATGGTTGAGAAACCATCAAAATATTCACAAGTCTGACACTCGAAACCAATAACAGGAATGGCCTAGGGGAAAAGTACACACACCATTGTAATCTGGCGAGTTTCTACTTTCAGATGCAACAGGAATTTCTCGAGATCGTCAATCCGTTCGCGAAATATCGGAGTTTGGAGTTAAAGAATGGTTGAGAAACCGTCAAAGTTTTCGCACGTCTGATACTCGAAACCAATAACTGGAATCGCCTAGGGGAAATGTAGACACACCATTGTAATCGGACGAGTTTCACCTTTCAAATGCAACAGGAATTTCTCGAGTTCGTCAATCCGTTCGCGAGATAAGGGAGTTTGAAATTAAGAAATGGTTGAGAAAACATCAAAACTTTCGCATGTCTGATGCTAGAAACGAATTACTGGAATGGCCTTGCGGAAAAGTACACACAGCATTGCAATCGGGCGAGTTTCTGCTTTCGGATGCAACAGGAATTTCTCAAGCTCGTCAATCCGTTCGCGAGATATGGGAGTTTGAAGTGAAGGAATGGTTGAGAAACCATTAAAATTTTCGCAAGTCTGATACTCGAAACCAATAACTGGAATCGCCTAGGGGAAAGTAGACACACCATTGTAATCGGACGAGTTTCACCTTTCAAATGCAACAGGAATTTCTCGAGTTCGTCAATCCGTTCGCGAGATATGGGAGTTTGAAATTAAGAAATGGTTGAGAAAACATCAAAATTTTCACAGGTCTGATACCCGAAACCAATAACTACAATGGCCTAGGGTGAAAATACACATACCGTTGTAATCGGGAGAGTTTGTACTTTCAGATGCACGGAAATTTTTCGGACTCGTGAAGCCGTTCGCGAAATATCGTAGTTTGGAGTTAAAGAATGGTTGAGAAACCGTCAAAGTTTTCGCACGTCTGATACTCGAAACCAATAACTGGAATGGCCTAGGGGAAAAGTACACACACCATTGTAATCGGGCGAGATTCTACTTTCAGATGCAACAGGAATTTCTCGAGTTCGTCAATCCGTTCGCGAGATATGGGAGTTTGAAGTTAAGGAATGGTTGAGAAACCATCAAAATTTCCGCAAGTCTGATACCCGAAACCAATAGCTACTATGGCCCAGGGCAATATGCACATACCGTTGTAATCGGGCGAGTTTCTACTTTCAGATGCAACAGGAATTTCTCGAGTTCGTCAATCCGTTCGCGAGATATGTGAGTTTGAAATTAAGGAATGCTTGAGAAACCATAAAAATTTTCGCAATTCTGATGCTAGAAACGAATAACTGGAATGGCCTATGGGAAAAGAACACATACCCTTGCAATCGGGCAAGTTTCTAGTTTTAGATGCAACAGGAATTTCTCGAGTTCGTCAATCCGTTCGCGAGATATGGGAGTTTGGAGTTAAGAGACGGTTCAGAAACCATCAAAATTTTCGCAATTCTGATACTAGAAACGAATAACGGGAATGGCCTAGGGGAAAACAACACATACCGTTGCAATCGGGCGAGTTTCTACTTTCAGATGCAGCAGGAATTTCTCGAGTTCGTCAATCCGTTCGCGAGATATGGGAGTTTGGAGTTAAGAGACGGTTGAGAAACCATCAAAATTTTCGCAATTCTGATGCTGGAAACGAATAACCGGAATGGTCTAGGGGAAAAGAACACATACCGTTGCAATCAGGCGAGTTTCTACATTCAGATGCAACAGGAATATCTCGAGTTCGACAATCCGTTCGCTAGATATGGGAGTTTGAAGTTAAGGAATGGTTGAGAAACCATCAAAATTTTCGCAATTCTGATGCTGGAAACGAATAACTACAATGGCCTAGGAGAAAAATACACATACCGTTGTAATCGGGCGAGTTTCTGCATTCAGATGCAATCGGAATTTCTCGAGTTCGTCAAACCGTTCGCGAAATATCGGAGTTTGGAGTTAAGAGATGGTTGGGAAACCATCAAAATTTTCGCAATTCTGATGCTAAAAACGAATAACTGGAATGCCCTAGGGGAAAAGTACACACACCATTGTAATCGGGCGAGTTTCTACTTTCAGATGCAACAGAAATTTTTGGGATTCGTCAATCCGTTCGCTAAGTATCGGAGTTTGGAGATAAGAGATGGTTGAGAAGCCGTCAAAATTTTCGCAATTCTGATGCTAGAAACGAATAACTGGAATGGCCTAGGGGAAAAGTACACACACCGTTGTAATCGGGCGGGTTTCTACTTTCAGATGCAACAGGAACTTCACGAGTTCGTTAATCCGTTCGCGAGATATGGGATTTTGAAGTTCAGGAATGGTTGAGAAACCATTAAAATTTTCACAAGTCTGACACTCGAAATCAATAACAGGAACGGCCTAGGGGAAAAGTACACACACCATTGTAATCGGGCGAGTTTCTCTTTTCATGTGCAACAGGAATTTCTCGAGTTAGTCGATCCGTTCGCGAGATATGGGAGTTTGATGTTAAGGAATGGTTGAGAAACCATCAAAATTTTCGCAAGTCTGATACTCGAAACCAATAACGGGAATGGCATGGGGGAAAAGTACACGCACCATTGTAATCGGCCTAGTTTCTACTTTCAGATGCAACAGGAATTTCTCAAGTTCGTCAATCCGTTCGCGAGATACGGGAGTTTGAAGTTAAGGAGTGGTTGAGAAACCATCAAAATTTTCACAAGTCTGACACTCGAAACCAATAACTGGACCGGCCTAGGGGAAAAGTACACATACCATTCTAATCGTGCGAGTTTCTACTTTCAGATGCAACAGAAATTTTTCGGATTCGTCAATCCGTTCGCGAAATATCGGAGTTTGGAGATAAGAGATGGTTGAGAAACCATCAAAATTTTCGCATGTCTGATTCTCGAAACCAATAACTGGAATGGCCTAAGGGAAAAGTACACACACCATTGTAATCGGGCGAGCTTCTACTTTCAGATGCAACAGGGATATCTCGAGTTCGTCAGTCCGTTCGCGAGATATGGGAGTTTGAAGTTACGGAATGGTTGAGGAAACATAAAAATTTTCGCAAGTCTGATACTCGAAACCAATAACTACAATGGCCTAGGAGAAAAATACACATACCGTTGTAATCGGGCGAGCTTCTGCTTTCAGATGCAACAGGAATTTCTCGAGTTCGTCAATCCGTTCGCGAGATGTGGGAGTTTGAAGTTAAGGAATGGTTGAGAAAGCATCAAAATCTTCGCAAGTCTGATACTCGAAACCAATAACTACAAAGACCTAGGGGAAAAATATGCATACCGTAGTAATCGGGCGAGTTTCTACTTTCAGATGCAACAGGAATTTCTCGAGTTCGTCAATCCGTTCGCGAAATATCGGATTTCGGAGTTAAGAGATGGTTGAGAAGCCATCAAAATTTTCGCAATTCTGATGCTAAAAACGAATGACTGGAATGGACTAGGGGAAAAGCACACAGACCGTTGTAATCGGGCTAGTTTCTACTTTCAGATGCAACAGGCATTTCTCCTGTTCGTCAATCCGTTCGAGAGATGTGGGAGTTTGAAGTTAAGGAATGGTTGAGAAACCATCAAAATTTTCGCAATTCTGATGCTAGAAACGAATAACTGGAATGGCCTAGGGCAAAAGAACACATACCTTTGTAATCGGGAGAGTTTCTACTTTCAGATGCAACAGAAATTTTTCGGATTCGTCAATCCGTTCGCGAAATATCGGAGTTTGGAGTTAAGGGGTGGTTGAGAAACCATCAAAATTTTCGCAATTCTGATGCTAGAAACGTATAACTGGAATGGACTAGGGGAAAAGCACACACACCGTTGTAATCGGGCGAGTTTCTACTTTCAGATGCAACAGGAATTTCTCCAGTTCGTCAATCCGTTCGCGAGATATGGTTGTTTGTAGTTAAGGAATGGTTGAGAAACCATCAAAATTTTCGCATGTCTGATTCTCGAAACCAATAACTGGAATGGCCTAAGGGAAAAGTACACACACCATTGTATTCGGGCGAGCTTCTACTTTCAGATGCAACAGGAATATCTCGAGTTCGTCAGTCCGTTCGCGAGATATGGGAGTTTGAAGTTACGGAATGGTTGAGGAAACATAAAAATTTTCGCAAGTCTGATACTCGAAACCAATAACAGGAATGGCCTATGGGGAAAATACACATACCGTTGTAATCGGCCTAGTTTCTACTTTCAGATGCAACAGGAATTTCTCAAGTTCGTCAATCCGTTCGCGAGATATGGGATTTTGAAGTTCATGAATGGTTGAGAAACCATCAAAATTTTCACAAGTCTGACACTGGAAACCAATAACTGGACCGGCCTAGGGGAAAAGTACACACACCATTGTAATCGGGCGAGTTTCTCCTTTCAGATGCAAAAGGAATTTCGCGAGTTAGTCGATCCGTTCGCGAGATATGGGAGTTTGAACTTAAGGAATGATTGAGAAACCATCAAAATTTTCGCAATTCTGATGCTAGAAACGAATAACTGGAATGGCCTAGGGCAAAAGAACACATACCTTTGTAATCGGGAGAGTTTCTACTTTCAGATGCAACAGAAATTTTTCGGATTCGTCAATCCGTTCGCGAAATATCGGAGTTTGGAGTTAAGAGATAGTTGAGAAACCATAAAAATTTTCGCAATTCTGATGCTAGAAACGAATTACTGGAATGGCCTAGGGGAAAAGTACACACACCTTATAATCGGGCGAGTTTCTACTTTCAGATGCAACAGGAATTTCTCGAGTTCGACAATCCGTTCGCGAGATATGGGAGTTTGAAGTTAAGGAATGGTTGAGAAACCATCAAAATTTTCGCAAGTCTGATACTCGAAACCAATAACTACTACGGCCCAGCGCAGTAATTCACTCACCGTTGTAATCGGGCGAGTTTCTGCTTTCAGATGCAACAGGAATTTCTGGAGCTCGTCAATCCGTTCGCGAGATATGGGAGTTTGAAGTTAAGGAATGGTTGAGAAACCAACAATATCTTCGCAAGTCTGATACTTGACACCAATAACTGGAATCGCCTAGGGGAAAAGTAGACACACCATTGTAATCTGGCGAGTTTCTACTTTCAGATGCAACAGGAATTTCTCGAGTTCGTCAATCCGTTCGCGAAATATCGGATTTTGGAGTTAAGAGATAGTTGAGAAACCCTCAAAATTTTCGAAATTCTGATGCTAGAAACGAATTACTGGAGTGGCCTAGGGAAAAAGTACACACTCCGTTGAAATCGGGCGAGTTTCTACTTTCAGATGCAACAGGAATTTTTCGGATTCGTCAATCCGTTCGCGAAATATCGGAGTTTGGAGTTAAGAGATAGTTGAGAAACCCTCAAAATTTTCGCAATTCTGATGCTAGAAACGAATTACTGGAATGGCCTAGGGGAAAAGTACACACACCATTGTAATCGGGCTAGTTTCTACTTTCAGATGCAACAGGAATTTCTCGAGTTCGTCAATCTGATCGCGAGATATGGGAGTTTGAAGGTAAGGAATGGTAGAGAAACCATCAAAATTATCGAAAGTCTGATACTCGAAACCAATAACTGGAATCGCCTAGGGGAAAAGTACACACACCATTGTATTCGGGCGAGCTTCTACTTTCAGATGCAACAGGAATATCTCGAGTTCGTCAGTCCGTTCGCGAGATATGGGAGTTTGAAGTTACGGAATGGTTGAGGAAACATAAAAATTTTCGCAAGTCTGATACTCGAAACCAATAACAGGAATGGCCTATGGGGAAAAGTACACACACCATTGTAATCGGGCGAGCTTCTCCTTTCAGATGCAAAAGGAATTTCTCGAATTAGTCAATCTGATCGCGAGATATGGGAGTTTGAAGGTAAGGAATGGTTGAGAAACCATCAAAATTTTAACAAGTCTGACACTGGAAACCAATAACTGGACCGGCCTAGGGGAAAAGTACACACACCTTTGTAATCGGGCGAGCTTCTCCTTTCAGATGCAAAAGGAATTTCTCGAATTAGTCAATCTGATCGCGAGATATGGGAGTTTGAAGGTAAGGAATGGATGAGAAACCATCAAAATTATCGAAAGTCTGATACTCGAAACCAATAACTGGAATCGCCTAGGGGAAAAGTACACACACCATTGTAATCGGGCGAGTTTCTCCTTTCAGATGCAACAGGAATTTCTCGAGTTCGTCAATCCGTTCGCGAAGTAAGGGAGTTTGAAATTAAGGAATTAAGGAAAATTTTCACAAGTCTGATACCCAAAACCAATAATTACAATGGCCTATGGTAAAAATACACATACCTTTGTAATCGGGAGAGTTTCTACTTTCAGATGCAACAGAAATTTTTCGGATTCGTCAATCCGTTCGCGAAATATCGGAGTTTGGAGTTAAGAGATAGTTGAGAAACCCTCAAAATTTTCGCAATTCTGATGCTAGAAACGAAATACTGGAATGGCCTAGGGGAAAAGTACACACACCATTGTAAACGGGCTAGTTTCTACTTTCAGATGCAACAGGAATTTCTCGAGTTCGTCAATCTGATCGCGAGATATGGGAGTTTGAAGGTAAGGAATGGTAGAGAAACCATCAAAATTATCGAAAGTCTGATACTCGAAACCAATAACTGGAATCGCCTAGGGGAAAAGTACACACACCATTGTAATCGGGCGAGTTTCTACTTTCAGATGCAACAGGAATTTTTCGAGTTCGTCAATCCGTTCGCGAGGTATGGGAGTTTGAAGTTAAGAAATGTTTGAGAAACCATCAAAATTTTCGCAAGTTTGATTCACGAAACCAATAACTACAATGGCCTAGGGGAAAAATACACATACCGTTGTAACCGGGCGAGTTTCTGCTTTCAGATGCAATAGGGAATTCTCGAGTTCGTCAATACGTTCGCGAGATATGTAAGTGTGAAGTTAAGGAATGGTTGAGAAACCATCAAAATTTTCGCATGTCTGATACTCGAAACCAATAACTGGAATGGCCTAGGGGAAAAGTACACATACCGTTGTAATCGGGCGAGTTTCTACTTCCACATGCAACAGGTATTTCTCGAGTTCGTCAAGCCGTTCGCGAGATATGGGAGTTTGAAGTTAAGGAATGGTTGAGGAACCATCAAAATTTTCACAAGTCTGATACTCGAAACCAATAACCGGAATGGCCTAGGGGAAAAGTACACACACCATTGTAATCGGGCGGGTTTCTACTTTCAAATGCAACAGGAATTTCTCGAGTTCGTCAATCCGTTCGCGAGATATGGGAGTTTGAATTTAAGGAATGGTTGAGAAACCATCAAAATTTTCGCAAGTTTGATTCACGAAACCAATAACTACAATGGCCTAGGGGAAAAATACACATACCGTTGTAATCGGGCGAGTTTCTACTTCCACATGCAACAGGAATTTCTCGAGTTCGTCAAGCCGTTCGCGAGATATGGGAGTTTGAAGTTAAGGAATGGTTGAGAAACCATCAAAATTTTCGCAAGTCTGATACTCGAAACCAATAAATACAATGGCCTAGGGGAAAAATACACATACCGTTGTACTCGGGCGAGCTTCTACTTTCACATGCAACAGGAATTTCTCGAGTTCGTCTATCCGTTCGCGAGATATGGGAGTTTGAAGTTAAGGAATGCTTGAGAAACCATCAAAATTTTCGCAAGTCTGATACTCGAATCCAATAACTACTATGTCCTAGGGCAAAAATGCACATACCGTTGTAACCGGGCGAGTTTCTGCTTTCAGATGCAATAGGAAATTCTCGAGTTCGCCAATCCGTTCGCGAGATATGTAAGTGTGAAGTTAAGGAGTGGTTGAGAAACCATCAAAATTATCGCAAGTCTGATACTCGAAACCAATAACTGGAATGGCCTAGGGGAATAATACACATACCGTTGTAATCGGGCGAGTTTCTACTTTCAGATGCAACAGGAAATTCTCGATTTCGGCAAGCCGTTCGCGAGATATGGGAGTTTGAAGTTAAGGAATGGTTGAGAAACCATCAAAATTTTCGCAAGTCTGATACTCGAAACCAATAACCGGAATGGCCTAGGGGAAAAGTACACACACCATTGTAATCGGGCGGGTTTCTACTTTCAAATGCAACAGGAATTTCTCGAGTTCGTCAATCCGTTCGCGAGATATGGGAGTTTGAATTTAAGGAATGGTTGAGAAACCATCAAAATTTTCGCAAGTCTGATACACGAAACCAATAACTACAATGGCCTAGGGGAAAAATACACATACCGTTGTAATCGGGCGAGTTTCTACTTCCACATGCAACAGGAATTTCTCGAGTTCGTCAATCCGTTCGCGAGATATGGGAGTTTGAAGTTAAGGAATGCTTGAGAAACCATCAAAATTTTCGCAAGTCTGATACTTGAAACCAATAACTACTATGGCCTAGGACAAAAATGCATATACCGTTGTAATCGGGCGAGTTTCTGCTTTCAGATGCAATAGGAAATTCTCGAGTTCGGCAAGCCGTTCGCGAGATATGGGAGTTTGAAGTTAAGGAATGGTTGAGAAACCATCAAAATTTTCGCAAGTCTGTTACTCGAAACCAATAACCGGAATGGCCTAGGGGAAAAGTACACACACCATTGTAATCGGGCGGGTTTCTACTTTCAAATGCAACAGGAATTTCTCGAGTTCGTCAATCCGTTCGCGAGATATGGGAGTTTGAATTTAAGGAATGGTTGAGAAACCATCAAAATTTTCGCAAGTCTGATACACGAAACCAATAACTACAATGGCCTAGGGGAAAAATACACATACCGTTGTAATCGGGCGAGTTTCTACTTCCACATGCAACAGGAATTTCTCGAGTTCGTCAATCCGTTCGCGAGATATGGGAGTTTGAAGTTAAGGAATGCTTGAGAAACCATCAAAATTTTCGCAAGTCTGATACTCGAAACCAATAACTACTATGGCCTAGGACAAAAATGCTTATACCGTTGTAATCGGGCGAGTTTCTGCTTTCAGATGCAATAGGAAATTCTCGAGTTCGGCAAACCGTTCGCGAGATATGTAAGTGTGGAGTTAAGGAATGGTTGAGAAACCATCAAAATTTTCGCAAGTCTGATACACGAAACCAATAACTACAATGGCCTAGGGGAAAAGTACACACACCATTGTAATCAGGCGGGTTTGTACTTTCAAATGCAACAGGAATTTCTCGAGTTCGTCAATCCGTTCGCGAGATATGGGAGTTTGAAGTTAAGGAATGGTTGAGAAACCATCAAAATTTTCGCAAGTTTGATACACGAAACCAATAACTACAATGGCCTAGGGGAAAAGTACACATACCGTTGTAATCGGGCGAGTTTCTACTTCCACATGCAACAGGAATTTCTCGAGTTCGTCAAGCCGTTCGCGAGATATGGGAGTTTGAAGTTAAGGAATGGTTGAGAAACCATCAAAATTTTCGCAAGTCTGATACTCGAAACCAATAAATACAATGGCCTAGGGGAAAAATACACACACCATTGTAATCGGGCGGGTTTCTACTTTCAAATGCAACAGGAATTTCTCGAGTTCGTCAATCCGTTCGCGAGATATGGGAGTTTGAATTTAAGGAATGGTTGAGAAACCATCAAAATTTTCGCAAGTTTGATACACGAAACCAATAACTACAATGGCCTAGGGGAAAAATACACATACCGTTGTAATCGGGCGAGTTTCTACTTCCACATGCAACAGGAATTTCTCGAGTTCGTCAAGCCGTTCGCGAGATATGGGAGTTTGAAGTTAAGGAATGGTTGAGAAACCATCAAAATTTTCGCAAGTCTGATACTCGAAACCAATAACTACAATGGCCTAGGGGAAAAATACACATACCGTTGTACTCGGGCGAGCTTCTACTTTCACATGCAACAGGAATTTCTCGAGTTCGTCTATCCGTTCGCGAGATATGGGAGTTTGAAGTTAAGGAATGCTTGAGAAACCATCAAAATTTTCGCAAGTCTGATACTCGAATCCAATAACTACTACGTCCTAGGGCAAAAATGCACATACCGTTGTAACCGGGCGAGTTTCTGCTTTCAGATGCAATAGGAAATTCTCGAGTTCGTCAATCCGTTCGCGAGATATGTAAGTGTGAAGTTAAGGAGTGGTTGAGAAACCATCAAAATTATCGCAAGTCTGATACTCGAAACCAATAACTGGAATGGCCTAGGGGAAAAGTACACATACCATTGTAATCGGGCGAGTTTCTACTTTCAGATGCAACAGGAATTTCTCGAGTTCGTCAATCCGTTCGCGAGAAATGGGAGTTTGAAGTTAAGGAATGCTTGAGAAACCATCAAAATTTTCGCAAGTCTGCTACTCGAAACAAATAACTACTATGGCCTAGGGCAAAAATGCACATACCGTTGTAACCGGGCGAGTTTCTGCTTTCAGATTCAATAGGAAATTCTCGAGTTCGTCAATCCGTTCGCGAGATATGTAAGTGTGAAGTTAAAGAATGTTTGAGAAACCATCAAAATTATCGCAAGTCTGATACTCGAAACCAATAACTACAATGGCCTAGGGGAATAATACACATACCGTTGTAATCGGGCGAGTTTCTACTTTCAGATGCAACAGGAATTTCTCGAGTTCGTCAATCCGTTCGCGAGATATGGGAGTTTGAAGTTAAGGAATGGTCGAGAAACCATCAAAATTTTCGCAAGTCTGATACTCGAAACCAATAACTACTATGGCGTAGGGCAATAATGCACATACCGTTGTAACCGGGCGAGTTTCTGCTTTCAGATGCAATAGGGAATTCTCGAGTTCGTCAATACGTTCGCGAGATATGTAAGTGTGAAGTTAAGGAATGGTTGAGAAACCATCAAAATTTTCGCATGTCTGATACTCGAAACCAATAACTGGAATGGCCTAGGGGAAAAGTACACACACCATTGTAATCGGGCGGGTTTCTACTTTCAAATGCAACAGGAATTTCTCGAGTTCGTCAATCCGTTCGCGAGATATGGGAGTTTGAAGTTAAGGAATGGTTGAGAAACCATCAAAATTTTCGCAAGTCTGATACACGAAACCAATAACTACAATGGCCTAGGGGAAAAATACACATACCGTTGTACTCGGGCGAGCTTCTACTTTCAAATGCAACAGGAATTTCTCGAGTTCGTCAATCCGTTCGCGAGATATGGGAGTTTGAATTTAAGGAATGGTTGAGAAACCATCAAAATTTTCGCAAGTTTGATACACGAAACGAATAACTACAATGGTCTAGGGGAAAAATACACATACCGTTGTAATCGGGCGAGTTTCCACTTCCACATGCAACAGGAATTTCTCGAGTTCGTCAAGCCGTTCGCGAGATATGGGAGTTTGAAGTTAAGGAATGGTTGATAAACCATCAAAATTTTCGCTGGTCTAATACTCGAAACCAATAACTGGAATGGCCTAGGGAAAAAGTACACATACCATTGTAATCGGGCGAGTTTCTACTTTCAGATGCAACAGGAATTTCTCGAGTTCGTCAATCCGTTCGCGAGAAATGGGAGTTTGAAGTTAAGGAATGGTTGAGAAACCATCAAAATTTTCGCAAGTCTGATACACGAAACCAATAACTACAATGGCCTAGGGGAAAAATACACATACCGTTGTAATCGGGCGAGTTTCTACTTTCACATGCAATAGGAATTTCTCGAGTTCGTCAATCCGTTCGCGAGATATGGGAGTTTGAAGTTAAGGAATGCTTGAGAAACCATCAAAATTTTCGCAAGTCTGATACACGAAACCAATAACTACAATGGCCTAGGGGAAAAGTACACATACCGTTGTAATCGGGCGAGTTTCTACTTCCACATGCAACAGGAATTTCTCGAGTTCGTCAATCCGTTCGCGAGATATGGGAGTTTGAATTTAAGGAATGGTTGAGAAACCATCAAAATTTTAGCAAGTTTGATACACGAAACCAATAACTACAATGGCCTAGGGGAAAAATACACATACCGTTGTAATCGGGCGAGTTTCTACTTCCACATGCAACAGGAATTTCTCGAGTTCGTCAAGCCGTTCGCGAGATATGGGAGTTTGAAGTTAAGGAATGGTTGAGAAACCATCAAAATTTTCGCAAGTCTGATACTCGAAACCAATAACTACAATGGCCTAGGGGAAAAATACACATACCGTTGTACTCGGGCGAGCTTCTACTTTCACATGCAACAGGAATTTCTCGAGTTCGTCTATCCGTTCGCGAGATATGGGAGTTTGAAGTTAAGGAATGCTTGAGAAACCATCAAAATTTTCGCAAGTCTGATACTCGAATCCAATAACTACTATGTCCTAGGGCAAAAATGCACATACCGTTGTAACCGGGCGAGTTTCTGCTTTCAGATGCAATAGGAAATTCTCGAGTTCGTCAATCCGTTCGCGAGATATGTAAGTGTGAAGTTAAGGAGTGGTTGAGAAACCATCAAAATTATCGCAAGTCTGATACTCGAAACCAATAACTGGAATGGCCTAGGGGAAAAGTACACATACCATTGTAATCGGGCGAGTCTCTACTTTCAGATGCAACAGGAATTTCTCGAGTTCGTCAATCCGTTCGCGAGAAATGGGAGTTTGAAGTTAAGGAATGCTTGAGAAACCATCAAAATTTTCGCAAGTCTGATACACGAAACCAATAACTACAATGGCCTAGGGGAAAAATACACATACCGTTGTAATCGGGCGAGTTTCTACTTCCACATGCAACAGGAATTTCTCGAGTTCGTCAATCCGTTCGCGAGATATGGGAGTTTGAAGTTAAGGAATGCTTGAGAAACCATCAAAATTTTCGCAAGTCTGATACTTGAAACCAATAACTACTATGGCCTAGGACAAAAATGCATATACCGTTGTAATCGGGCGAGTTTCTGCTTTCAGATGCAATAGGAAATTCTCGAGTTCGGCAAGCCGTTCGCGAGATATGGGAGTTTGAAGTTAAGGAATGGTTGAGAAACCATCAAAATTTTCGCAAGTCTGATACTCGAAACCAATAACCGGAATGGCCTAGGGGAAAAGTACACACACCATTGTAATCGGGCGGGTTTCTACTTTCAAATGCAACAGGAATTTCTCGAGTTCGTCAATCCGTTCGCGAGATATGGGAGTTTGAATTTAAGGAATGGTTGAGAAACCATCAAAATTTTCGCAAGTCTGATACACGAAACCAATAACTACAATGGCCTAGGGGAAAAATACACATACCGTTGTAATCGGGCGAGTTTCTACTTCCACATGCAACAGGAATTTCTCGAGTTCGTCAATCCGTTCGCGAGATATGGGAGTTTGAAGTTAAGGAATGCTTGAGAAACCATCAAAATTTTCGCAAGTCTGATACTTGAAACCAATAACTACTATGGCCTAGGACAAAAATGCATATACCGTTGTAATCGGGCGAGTTTCTGCTTTCAGATGCAATAGGAAATTCTCGAGTTCGGCAAGCCGTTCGCGAGATATGGGAGTTTGAAGTTAAGGAATGGTTGAGAAACCATCAAAATTTTCGCAAGTCTGATACTCGAAACCAATAACCGGAATGGCCTAGGGGAAAAGTACACACACCATTGTAATCGGGCGGGTTTCTACTTTCAAATGCAACAGGAATTTCTCGAGTTCGTCAATCCGTTCGCGAGATATGGGAGTTTGAATTTAAGGAATGGTTGAGAAACCATCAAAATTTTCGCAAGTCTGATACACGAAACCAATAACTACAATGGCCTAGGGGAAAAATACACTTACCGTTGTAATCGGGCGAGTTTCTACTTCCACATGCAACAGGAATTTCTCGAGTTCGTCAATCCGTTCGCGAGATATGGGAGTTTGAAGTTAAGGAATGCTTGAGAAACCATCAAAATTTTCGCAAGTCTGATACTCGAATCCAATAACTACTATGGCCTAGGACAAAAATGCTTATACCGTTGTAATCGGGCGAGTTTCTGCTTTCAGATGCAATAGGAAATTCTCGAGTTCGGCAAACCGTTCGCGAGATATGTAAGTGTGGAGTTAAGGAATGGTTGAGAAACCATCAAAATTTTCGCAAGTCTGATACACGAAACCAATAACTACAATGGCCTAGGGGAAAAGTACACACACCATTGTAATCAGGCGGGTTTGTACTTTCAAATGCAACAGGAATTTCTCGAGTTCGTCAATCCGTTCGCGAGATATGGGAGTTTGAAGTTAAGGAATGGTTGAGAAACCATCAAAATTTTCGCAAGTTTGATACACGAAACCAATAACTACAATGGCCTAGGGGAAAAGTACACATACCGTTGTAATCGGGCGAGTTTCTACTTCCACATGCAACAGGAATTTCTCGAGTTCGTCAAGCCGTTCGCGAGATATGGGAGTTTGAAGTTAAGGAATGGTTGAGAAACCATCAAAATTTTCGCAAGTCTGATACTCGAAACCAATAACCGGAATGGCCTAGGGGAAAAGTACACACACCATTGTAATCGGGCGGGTTTCTACTTTCAAATGCAACAGGAATTTCTCGAGTTCGTCAATCCGTTCGCGAGATATGGGAGTTTGAATTTAAGGAATGGTTGAGAAACCATCAAAATTTTCGCAAGTTTGATACACGAAACCAATAACTACAATGGCCTAGGGGAAAAATACACATACCGTTGTAATCGGGCGAGTTTCTACTTCCACATGCAACAGGAATTTCTCGAGTTCGTCAAGCCGTTCGCGAGATATGGGAGTTTGAAGTTAAGGAATGGTTGAGAAACCATCAAAATTTTCGCAAGTCTGATACTCGAAACCAATAACTACAATGGCCTAGGGGAAAAATACACATACCGTTGTACTCGGGCGAGCTTCTACTTTCACATGCAACAGGAATTTCTCGAGTTCGTCTATCCGTTCGCGAGATATGGGAGTTTGAAGTTAAGGAATGCTTGAGAAACCATCAAAATTTTCGCAAGTCTGATACTCGAATCCAATAACTACTATGTCCTAGGGCAAAAATGCACATACCGTTGTAACCGGGCGAGTTTCTGCTTTCAGATGCAATAGGAAATTCTCGAGTTCGTCAATCCGTTCGCGAGATATGTAAGTGTGAAGTTAAGGAGTGGTTGAGAAACCATCAAAATTATCGCAAGTCTAATACTCGAAACCAATAACTGGAATGGCCTAGGGGAAAAGTACACATACCATTGTAATCGGGCGAGTTTCTACTTTCAGATGCAACAGGAATTTCTCGAGTTCGTCAATCCGTTCGCGAGAAATGGGAGTTTGAAGTTAAGGAATGCTTGAGAAACCATCAAAATTTTCGCAAGTTTGATACACGAAACCAATAACTACAATGGTCTAGGGGAAAAATACACATACCGTTGTAATCGGGCGAGTTTCCACTTCCACATGCAACAGGAATTTCTCGAGTTCGTCAAGCCGTTCGCGAGATATGGGAGTTTGAAGTTAAGGAATGGTTGATAAACCATCAAAATTTTCGCTGGTCTAATACTCGAAACCAATAACTGGAATGGCCTAGGGAAAAAGTACACATACCATTGTAATCGGGCGAGTTTCTACTTTCAGATGCAACAGGAATTTCTCGAGTTCGTCAATCCGTTCGCGAGAAATGGGAGTTTGAAGTTAAGGAATGGTTGAGAAACCATCAAAATTTTCGCAAGTCTGATACACGAAACCAATAACTACAATGGCCTAGGGGAAAAATACACATACCGTTGTAATCGGGCGAGTTTCTACTTTCACATGCAACAGGAATTTCTCGAGTTCGTCAATCCGTTCGCGAGATATGGGAGTTTGAAGTTAAGGAATGGTTGAGAAACCATCAAAATTTTCGCAAGTCTGATACACGAAACCAATAACTACAATGGCCTAGGGGAAAAGTACACATACCGTTGTAATCGGGCGAGTTTCTACTTCCACATGCAACAGGAATTTCTCGAGTTCGTCAATCCGTTCGCGAGATATGGGAGTTTGAATTTAAGGAATGGTTGAGAAACCATCAAAATTTTAGCAAGTTTGATACACGAAACCAATAACTACAATGGCCTAGGGGAAAAATACACATACCGTTGTAATCGGGCGAGTTTCTACTTCCACATGCAACAGGAATTTCTCGAGTTCGTCAAGCCGTTCGCGAGATATGGGAGTTTGAAGTTAAGGAATGGTTGAGACCCCATCAAAATTTTCGCAAGTCTGATACTCGAAACCAATAACTACAATGGCCTAGGGGAAAAATACACATACCGTTGTAATCGGGCGAGTTTCTACTTCCACATGCAACAGGAATTTCTCGAGTTCGTCAAGCCGTTCGCGAGATATGGGAGTTTGAAGTTAAGGAATGGTTGAGAAACCATCAAAATTTTCGCAAGTCTGATACACGAAACCAATAACTACAATGGCCTAGGGGAAAAGTACACATACCGTTGTAATCGGGCGAGTTTCTACTTCCACATGCAACAGGAATTTCTCGAGTTCGTCAATCCGTTCGCGAGATATGGGAGTTTGAATTTAAGGAATGGTTGAGAAACCATCAAAATTTTAGCAAGTTTGATACACGAAACCAATAACTACAATGGCCTAGGGGAAAAATACACATACCGTTGTAATCGGGCGAGTTTCTACTTCCACATGCAACAGGAATTTCTCGAGTTCGTCAAGCCGTTCGCGAGATATGGGAGTTTGAAGTTAAGGAATGGTTGAGAAACCATCAAAATTTTCGCAAGTCTGATACTCGAAACCAATAACTACAATGGCCTAGGGGAAAAATACACATACCTTTGTAATCGGGCGAGTTTCTACTTCCACATGCAACAGGAATTTCTCGAGTTCGTCAAGCCGTTCGCGAGATATGGGAGTTTGAAGTTAAGGAATGGTTGAGAAACCATCTAAATTTTCGCAAGTCTGATACTCGAAACCAATAACTACAATGGCCTAGGGGAAAAATACACATACCGTTGTACTCGGGCGAGCTTCTACTTTCACATGCAACAGGAATTTCTCGAGTTCGTCTATCCGTTCGCGAGATATGGGAGTTTGAAGTTAAGGAATGCTTGAGAAACCATCAAAATTTTCGCAAGTCTGATACTCGAATCCAATAACTACTATGTCCTAGGGCAAAAATGCACATACCGTTGTAACCGGGCGAGTTTCTGCTTTCAGATGCAATAGGAAATTCTCGAGTTCGTCAATCCGTTCGCGAGATATGTAAGTGTGAAGTTAAGGAGTGGTTGAGAAACCATCAAAATTATCGCAAGTCTGATACTCGAAACCAATAACTGGAATGGCCTAGGGGAAAAGTACACATACCATTGTAATCGGGCGAGTCTCTACTTTCAGATGCAACAGGAATTTCTCGAGTTCGTCAATCTGTTCGCGAGAAATGGGAGTTTGAAGTTAAGGAATGCTTGAGAAACCATCAAAATTTTCGCAAGTCTGATACTCGAAACAAATAACTACTATGGCCTAGGGCAAAAATGCACATACCGTTGTAACCGGGCGAGTTCCTGCTTTCAGATTCAATAGGAAATTCTCGAGTTCGTCAATCCGTTCGCGAGATATGTAAGTGTGAAGTTAAGGAATGTTTGAGAAACCATCAAAATTATCGCAAGTCTGATACTCGAAACCAATAACTACAATAGCCTAGGGGAATAATACACATACCGTTGTAATCGGGCGAGTTTCTACTTTCAGATGCAACAGGAATTTCTCGAGTTCGTCAATCCGTTCGCGAGATATGGGAGTTTGAAGTTAAGGAATGGTTGAGAAACCATCAAAATTTTCGCAAGTCTGATACACGAAACCAATAACTACAATGGCCTAGGGGAAAAATACACATACCGTTGTACTCGGGCGAGCTTCTACTTTCACATGCAATAGGGAATTCTCGAGTTCGTCTATCCGTTCGCGAGATATGGGAGTTTGAAGTTAAGGAATGCTTGAGAAACCATCAAAATTTTCGCAAGTCTGATACTCGAAACCAATAACCGGAATGGCCTAGGGGAAAAGAACACACACCATTGTAATCGGGCGGGTTTCTACTTTCAAATGCAACAGGAATTTCTCGAGTTCGTCAATCCGTTCGCGAGATATGGGAGTTTGAATTTAAGGAATGGTTGAGAAACCATCAAAATTTTCGCAAGTCTGATACACGAAACCAATAACTACAATGGCCTAGGGGAAAAATACACATACCGTTGTAATCGGGCGAGTTTCTACTTCCACATGCAACAGGAATTTCTCGAGTTCGTCAAGCCGTTCGCGAGATATGGGAGTTTGAAGTTAAGGAATGGTTGAGAAACCATCAAAATTTTCGCTGGTCTAATACTCGAAACCAATAACTGGAATGGCCTAGGGAAAAAGTACACATACCGTTGTAATCGGGCGAGTTTCTACTTTCAGATGCAACAGGAATTGCTCGAGTTCGTCAAGCCGTTCGCGAGATATGGGAGTTTGAAGTTAAGGAATGGTTGAGAAACCATCAAAATTTTCGCAAGTTTGATACACGAAACCAATAACTACAATGGCCTAGGGGAAAAGTACACATACCGTTGTAATCGGGCGAGTTTCTACTTCCACATGCAACAGGAATTTCTCGAGTTCGTCAATCCGTTCGCGAGATATGGGAGTTTGAAGTTAAGGAATGGCTGAGAAATCATCAAAATTTTCGTAAGTCTGATACTCGAAACCAATAACTACAATGGCCAAGGGGAAAAGAACACACACCGTTGTACTCGGGCGAGCTTCTACTTTCACATGCAACAGGAATTTCTCGAGTTCGTCTATCCGTTCGCGAGATATGGGAGTTTGAAGTTAAGGAATGCTTGAGAAACCATCAAAATTTTCGCAAGTCTGATACTCGAATCCAATAACTACTATGTCCTAGGGCAAAAATGCACATACCGTTGTAACCGGGCGAGTTTCTACTTTCAGATGCAACAGGAATTTCTCGAGTTCGTCAATCCGTTCGCGAGATATGGGAGTTCGAAGTTAAGGAATGGTTGAGAAACCATCAAAATTTTCGCAAGTCTGATACTCGAAACCAATAACTACTATGGCGTAGGGCAATAATGCACATACCGTTGTAACCGGGCGAGTTTCTGCTTTCAGATGCAATAGGGAATTCTCGAGTTCGTCAATACGTTCGCGAGATATGTAAGTGTGAAGTTAAGGAATGGTTGAGAAACCATCAAAATTTTCGCATGTCTGATACTCGAAACCAATAACTGGAATGGCCTAGGGGAAAAGTACACACACCATTGTAATCGGGCGGGTTTCTACTTTCAAATGCAACAGGAATTTCTCGAGTTCGTCAATCCGTTCGCGAGATATGGGAGTTTGAATTTAAGGAATGGTTGAGAAACCATCAAAATTTTCGCAAGTTTGATACACGAAACCAATAACTACAATGGCCTAGGGGAAAAATACACATACCGTTGTAATCGGGCGAGTTTCCACTTCCACATGCAACAGGAATTTCTCGAGTTCGTCAAGCCGTTTGCAAGATATGGGAGTTTGAAGTTAAGGAATGCTTGAGAAACCATCAAAATTTTCGCAAGTCTGATACTCGAAACAAATAACTACTATGGCCTAGGGCAAAAATGCACATACCGTTGTAACCGGGCGAGTTTCTGCTTTCAGATTCAATAGGAAATTCTCGAGTTCGTCAATCCGTTCGCGAGATATGTAAGTGTGAAGTTAAGGAATGTTTGAGAAAGCATCAAAATTATCGCAAGTCTGATACTCGAAACCAATAACTACAATGGCCTAGGGGAATAATACACATACCGTTGTAATCGGGCGAGTTTCTACTTTCAAATGCAACAGGAATTTCTCGAGTTCGTCAATCCGTTCGCGAGATATGGGAGTTTGAAGTTAAGGAATGGTTGAGAAACCATCAAAATTTTCGCAAGTCTGATACTCGAAACCAATAACTACTATGGCGTAGGGCAATAATGCACATACCGTTGTAACCGGGCGAATTTCTGCTTTCAGATGCAATAGGGAATTCTCGAGTTCGTCAATACGTTCGCGAGATATGTAAGTGTGAAGTTAAGGAATGGTTGAGAAACCATCAAAATTTTCGCATGTCTGATACTCGAAACCAATAACTGGAATGGCCTAGGGGAAAAGTACACACACCATTGTAATCGGGCGGGTTTCTACTTTCAAATGCAACAGGAATTTCTCGAGTTCGTCAATCCGTTCGCGAGATATGGGAGTTTGAATTTAAGGAATGGTTGAGAAACCATCAAAATTTTCGCAAGTTTGATACACGAAACCAATAACTACAATGGCCTAGGGGAAAAATACACATACCGTTGTAATCGGGCGAGTTTCCACTTCCACATGCAACAGGAATTTCTCGAGTTCGTCAAGCCGTTTGCAAGATATGGGAGTTTGAAGTTAAGGAATGCTTGAGAAACCATCAAAATTTTCGCAAGTCTGATACTCGAAACAAATAACTACTATGGCCTAGGGCAAAAATGCACATACCGTTGTAACCGGGCGAGTTTCTGCTTTCAGATTCAATAGGAAATTCTCGAGTTCGTCAATCCGTTCGCGAGATATGTAAGTGTGAAGTTAAGGAATGTTTGAGAAAGCATCAAAATTATCGCAAGTCTGATACTCGAAACCAATAACTACAATGGCCTAGGGGAATAATACACATACCGTTGTAATCGGGCGAGTTTCTACTTTCAAATGCAACAGGAATTTCTCGAGTTCGTCAATCCGTTCGCGAGATATGGGAGTTTGAAGTTAAGGAATGGTTGAGAAACCATCAAAATTTTCGCAAGTCTGATACTCGAAACCAATAACTACTATGGCGTAGGGCAATAATGCACATACCGTTGTAACCGGGCGAATTTCTGCTTTCAGATGCAATAGGGAATTCTCGAGTTCGTCAATACGTTCGCGAGATATGTAAGTGTGAAGTTAAGGAATGGTTGAGAAACCATCAAAATTTTCGCATGTCTGATACTCGAAACCAATAACTGGAATGGCCTAGGGGAAAAGTACACACACCATTGTAATCGGGCGGGTTTCTACTTTCAAATGCAACAGGAATTTCTCGAGTACGTCAATCCGTTCGCGAGATATGGGAGTTTGAAGTTAAGGAATGGTTGAGAAACCATCAAAATTTTCGCTGGTCTAATACTCGAAACCAATAACTGGAATGGCCTAGGGAAAAAGTACACATACCGTTGTAATCGGGCGAGTTTCCACTTCCACATGCAACAGGAATTTCTCGAGTTCGTCAAGCCGTTCGCGAGATATGGGAGTTTGAAGTTAAGGAATGGTTGATAAACCATCAAAATTTTCGCTGGTTTAATACTCGAAACCAATAACTGGAATGGCCTAGGGAAAAAGTACACATACCATTGTAATCGGGCGAGTTTCTACTTTCAGATGCAACAGGAATTTCTCGAGTTCGTCAATCCGTTCGCGAGAAATGGGAGTTTGAAGTTAAGGAATGGTTGAGAAACCATCAAAATTTTCGCAAGTCTGATACACGAAACCAATAACTACAATGGCCTAGGGGAAAAATACACATACCGTTGTAATCGGGCGAGTTTCTACTTTCACATGCAACAGGAATTTCTCGAGTTCGTCAATCCGTTCGCGAGATATGGGAGTTTGAAGTTAAGGAATGGTTGAGAAACCATCAAAATTTTCGCAAGTCTGATACACGAAACCAATAACTACAATGGCCTAGGGGAAAAGTACACATACCGTTGTAATCGGGCGAGTTTCTACTTCCACATGCAACAGGAATTTCTCGAGTTCGTCAATCCGTTCGCGAGATATGGGAGTTTGAATTTAAGGAATGGTTGAGAAACCATCAAAATTTTAGCAAGTTTGATACACGAAACCAATAACTACAATGGCCTAGGGGAAAAATACACATACCGTTGTAATCGGGCGAGTTTCTACTTCCACATGCAACAGGAATTTCTCGAGTTCGTCAAGCCGTTCGCGAGATATGGGAGTTTGAAGTTAAGGAATGGTTGAGACCCCATCAAAATTTTCGCAAGTCTGATACTCGAAACCAATAACTACAATGGCCTAGGGGAAAAATACACATACCGTTGTAATCGGGCGAGTTTCTACTTGCACATGCAACAGGAATTTCTCGAGTTCGTCAAGCCGTTCGCGAGATATGGGAGTTTGAAGTTAAGGAATGGTTGAGAAACCATCAAAATTTTCGCAAGTCTGATACACGAAACCAATAACTACAATGGCCTAGGGGAAAAGTACACATACCGTTGTAATCGGGCGAGTTTCTACTTCCACATGCAACAGGAATTTCTCGAGTTCGTCAATCCGTTCGCGAGATATGGGAGTTTGAATTTAAGGAATGGTTGAGAAACCATCAAAATTTTAGCAAGTTTGATACACGAAACCAATAACTACAATGGCCTAGGGGAAAAATACACATACCGTTGTAATCGGGCGAGTTTCTACTTCCACATGCAACAGGAATTTCTCGAGTTCGTCAAGCCGTTCGCGAGATATGGGAGTTTGAAGTTAAGGAATGGTTGAGAAACCATCAAAATTTTCGCAAGTCTGATACTCGAAACCAATAACTACAATGGCCTAGGGGAAAAATACACATACCGTTGTAATCGAGCGAGTTTCTACTTCCACATGCAACAGGAATTTCTCGAGTTCGTCAAGCCGTTCGCGAGATATGGGAGTTTGAAGTTAAGGAATGGTTGAGAAACCATCTAAATTTTCGCAAGTCTGATACTCGAAACCAATAACTACAATGGCCTAGGGGAAAAATACACATACCGTTGTACTCGGGCGAGCTTCTACTTTCACATGCAACAGGAATTTCTCGAGTTCGTCTATCCGTTCGCGAGATATGGGAGTTTGAAGTTAAGGAATGCTTGAGAAACCATCAAAATTTTCGCAAGTCTGATACTCGAATCCAATAACTACTATGTCCTAGGGCAAAAATGCACATACCGTTGTAACCGGGCGAGTTTCTGCTTTCAGATGCAATAGGAAATTCTCGAGTTCGTCAATCCGTTCGCGAGATATGTAAGTGTGAAGTTAAGGAGTGGTTGAGAAACCATCAAAATTATCGCAAGTCTGATACTCGAAACCAATAACTGGAATGGCCTAGGGGAAAAGTACACATACCATTGTAATCGGGCGAGTCTCTACTTTCAGATGCAACAGGAATTTCTCGAGTTCGTCAATCTGTTCGCGAGAAATGGGAGTTTGAAGTTAAGGAATGCTTGAGAAACCATCAAAATTTTCGCAAGTCTGATACTCGAAACAAATAACTACTATGGCCTAGGGCAAAAATGCACATACCGTTGTAACCGGGCGAGTTCCTGCTTTCAGATTCAATAGGAAATTCTCGAGTTCGTCAATCCGTTCGCGAGATATGTAAGTGTGAAGTTAAGGAATGTTTGAGAAACCATCAAAATTATCGCAAGTCTGATACTCGAAACCAATAACTACAATAGCCTAGGGGAATAATACACATACCGTTGTAATCGGGCGAGTTTCTACTTTCAGATGCAACAGGAATTTCTCGAGTTCGTCAATCCGTTCGCGAGATATGGGAGTTTGAAGTTAAGGAATGGTTGAGAAACCATCAAAATTTTCGCAAGTCTGATACACGAAACCAATAACTACAATGGCCTAGGGGAAAAATACACATACCGTTGTACTCGGGCGAGCTTCTACTTTCACATGCAATAGGGAATTCTCGAGTTCGTCTATCCGTTCGCGAGATATGGGAGTTTGAAGTTAAGGAATGCTTGAGAAACCATCAAAATTTTCGCAAGTCTGATACTCGAATCCAATAACTACTATGTCCTAGGGCAAAAATGCACATACCGTTGTAACCGGGCGAGTTTCTGCTTTCAGATGCAATAGGAAATTCTCGAGTTCGTCAATCCGTTCGCGAGATATGGGAGTTTGAAGTTAATGAATGTTTGAGAAACCATCAAAATTTTCGCAAGTCTGATACTCGAAACCAATAACTACTATGGCCTAGGACAAAAAGGCATATACCGTTGTAATCGGGCGAGTTTCTACTTTCAAATGCAACAGGAATTTCTCGAGTTCGTCAATCCGTTCGCGAGATATGGGAGTTTGAATTTAAGGAATGGTTGAGAAACCATCAAAATTTTCGCAAGTCTGATACACGAAACCAATAACTACAATGGCCTAGGGGAAAAATACACATACCGTTGTAATCGGGCGAGTTTCTACTTCCACATGCAACAGGAATTTCTCGAGTTCGTCAAGCCGTTCGCGAGATATGGGAGTTTGAAGTTAAGGAATGGTTGAGAAACCATCAAAATTTTCGCTGGTCTAATACTCGAAACCAATAACTGGAATGGCCTAGGGAAAAAGTACACATACCGTTGTAATCGGGCGAGTTTCTACTTTCAGATGCAACAGGAATTGCTCGAGTTCGTCAAGCCGTTCGCGAGATATGGGAGTTTGAAGTTAAGGAATGGTTGAGAAACCATCAAAATTTTCGCAAGTTTGATACACGAAACCAATAACTACAATGGCCTAGGGGAAAAGTACACATACCGTTGTAATCGGGCGAGTTTCTACTTCCACATGCAACAGGAATTTCTCGAGTTCGTCAATCCGTTCGCGAGATATGGGAGTTTGAAGTTAAGGAATGGCTGAGAAATCATCAAAATTTTCGTAAGTCTGATACTCGAAACCAATAACTACAATGGCCAAGGGGAAAAGAACACACACCGTTGTACTCGGGCGAGCTTCTACTTTCACATGCAACAGGAATTTCTCGAGTTCGTCTATCCGTTCGCGAGATATGGGAGTTTGAAGTTAAGGAATGCTTGAGAAACCATCAAAATTTTCGCAAGTCTGATACTCGAATCCAATAACTACTATGTCCTAGGGCAAAAATGCACATACCGTTGTAACCGGGCGAGTTTCTACTTTCAGATGCAACAGGAATTTCTCGAGTTCGTCAATCCGTTCGCGAGATATGGGAGTTCGAAGTTAAGGAATGGTTGAGAAACCATCAAAATTTTCGCAAGTCTGATACTCGAAACCAATAACTACTATGGCGTAGGGCAATAATGCACATACCGTTGTAACCGGGCGAGTTTCTGCTTTCAGATGCAATAGGGAATTCTCGAGTTCGTCAATACGTTCGCGAGATATGTAAGTGTGAAGTTAAGGAATGGTTGAGAAACCATCAAAATTTTCGCATGTCTGATACTCGAAACCAATAACTGGAATGGCCTAGGGGAAAAGTACACACACCATTGTAATCGGGCGGGTTTCTACTTTCAAATGCAACAGGAATTTCTCGAGTTCGTCAATCCGTTCGCGAGATATGGGAGTTTGAATTTAAGGAATGGTTGAGAAACCATCAAAATTTTCGCAAGTTTGATACACGAAACCAATAACTACAATGGCCTAGGGGAAAAATACACATACCGTTGTAATCGGGCGAGTTTCCACTTCCACATGCAACAGGAATTTCTCGAGTTCGTCAAGCCGTTTGCAAGATATGGGAGTTTGAAGTTAAGGAATGCTTGAGAAACCATCAAAATTTTCGCAAGTCTGATACTCGAAACAAATAACTACTATGGCCTAGGGCAAAAATGCACATACCGTTGTAACCGGGCGAGTTTCTGCTTTCAGATTCAATAGGAAATTCTCGAGTTCGTCAATCCGTTCGCGAGATATGTAAGTGTGAAGTTAAGGAATGTTTGAGAAAGCATCAAAATTATCGCAAGTCTGATACTCGAAACCAATAACTACAATGGCCTAGGGGAATAATACACATACCGTTGTAATCGGGCGAGTTTCTACTTTCAAATGCAACAGGAATTTCTCGAGTTCGTCAATCCGTTCGCGAGATATGGGAGTTTGAAGTTAAGGAATGGTTGAGAAACCATCAAAATTTTCGCAAGTCTGATACTCGAAACCAATAACTACTATGGCGTAGGGCAATAATGCACATACCGTTGTAACCGGGCGAATTTCTGCTTTCAGATGCAATAGGGAATTCTCGAGTTCGTCAATACGTTCGCGAGATATGTAAGTGTGAAGTTAAGGAATGGTTGAGAAACCATCAAAATTTTCGCATGTCTGATACTCGAAACCAATAACTGGAATGGCCTAGGGGAAAAGTACACACACCATTGTAATCGGGCGGGTTTCTACTTTCAAATGCAACAGGAATTTCTCGAGTACGTCAATCCGTTCGCGAGATATGGGAGTTTGAAGTTAAGGAATGGTTGAGAAACCATCAAAATTTTCGCTGGTCTAATACTCGAAACCAATAACTGGAATGGCCTAGGGAAAAAGTACACATACCGTTGTAATCGGGCGAGTTTCTACTTTCAGATGCAACAGGAATTGCTCGAGTTCGTCAATCCGTTCGCGAGATATGTAAGTGTGGAGTTAAGGAATGGTTGAGAAACAATCAAAATTTTCGCAAGTCTGATACACGAAACCAATAACTACAATGACCTAGGGGAAAAGTACACACACCATTGTAATCAGGCGGGTTTGTACTTTCAAATGCAACAGGAATTTTTCGAGTTCGTCAATCCGTTCGCGAGATATGGGAGTTTGAAGTTAAGGAATGGTTGAGAAACCATCAAAATTTTCGCAAGTTTGATACACGAAACCAATAACTACAATGGCCTAGGGGAAAAGGACACATACCGTTGTAATCGGGCGAGTTTCTAATTCCACATGCAACAGGAATTTCTCGAGTTCGTCAAGCCGTTCGCGAGATATGGGAGTTTGAAGTTAAGGAATGGTTGAGAAACCATCAAAATTTTCGCAAGTCTGATACTCGAAACCAATAACCGGAATGGCCTAGGGGAAAAGTACACACACCATTGTAATCGGGCGGGTTTCTACTTTCAAATGCAACAGGAATTTCTCGAGTTCGTCAATCCGTTCGCGAGATATGGGAGTTTGAATTTAAGGAATGGTTGAGAAACCATCAAAATTTTCGCAAGTTTGATACACGAAACCAATAACTACAATGGCCTAGGGGAAAAATACACATACCGTTGTAATCGGGCGAGTTTCTACTTCCACATGCAACAGGAAATTCTCGAGTTCGTCAAGCCGTTCGCGAGATATGGGAGTTTGAAGTTAAGGAATGGTTGAGAAACCATCAAAATTTTCGCAAGTCTGATACTCGAAACCAATAACTACAATGGCCTAGGGGAAAAATACACATACCGTTGTACTCGGGCGAGCTTCTACTTTCACATGCAACAGGAATTTCTCGAGTTCGTCTATCCGTTCGCGAGATATGGGAGTTTGAAGTTAAGGAATGCTTGAGAAACCATCAAATTTTTCGCAAGTCTGATACTCGAATCCAATAACTACTATGTCCTAGGGCAAAAATGCACATACCGTTGTAACCGGGCGAGTTTCTACTTTCAGATGCAACAGGAATTTCTCGAGTTCGTCAATCCGTTCGCGAGATATGGGAGTTCGAAGTTAAGGAATGGTTGAGAAACCATCAAAATTTTCGCAAGTCTGATACTCGAAACCAATAACTACTATGGCGTAGGGCAATAATGCACATACCGTTGTAACCGGGCGAGTTTCTGCTTTCAGATGCAATAGGGAATTCTCGAGTTCGTCAATACGTTCGCGAGATATGTAAGTGTGAAGTTAAGGAATGGTTGAGAAACCATCAAAATTTTCGCATGTCTGATACTCGAAACCAATAACTGGAATGGCCTAGGGGAAAAGTACACACACCATTGTAATCGGGCGGGTTTCTACTTTCAAATGCAACAGGAATTTCTCGAGTTCGTCAATCCGTTCGCGAGATATGGGAGTTTGAATTTAAGGAATGGTTGAGAAACCATCAAAATTTTCGCAAGTTTGATACACGAAACCAATAACTACAATGGCCTAGGGGAAAAATACACATACCGTTGTAATCGGGCGAGTTTCCACTTCCACATGCAACAGGAATTTCTCGAGTTCGTCAAGCCGTTCGCAAGATATGGGAGTTTGAAGTTAAGGAATGCTTGAGAAACCATCAAATTTTTCGCAAGTCTGATACTCGAATCCAATAACTACTATGTCCTAGGGCAAAAATGCACATACCGTTGTAACCGGGCGAGTTTCTGCTTTCAGATGCAATAGGAAATTCTCGAGTTCGTCAATCCGTTCGCGAGATATGTAAGTGTGAAGTTAAGGAGTGGTTGAGAAACCATCAAAATTATCGCAAGTCTGATACTCGAAACCAATAACCGGAATGGCCTAGGGGAAAAGTACACACACCATTGTAATCGGGCGGGTTTCTACTTTCAAATGCAACAGGAATTTCTCGAGTTCGTCAATCCGTTCGCGAGATATGGGAGTTTGAATTTAAGGAATGGTTGAGAAACCATCAAAATTTTCGCAAGTCTGATACACGAAACCAATAACTACAATGGCCTAGGGGAAAAATACACATACCGTTGTAATCGGGCGAGTTTCTACTTCCACATGCAACAGGAATTTCTCGAGTTCGTCAAGCCGTTCGCGAGATATGGGAGTTTGAAGTTAAGGAATGGTTGAGAAACCATCAAAATTTTCGCTGGTCTAATACTCGAAACCAATAACTGGAATGGCCTAGGGAAAAAGTACACATACCGTTGTAATCGGGCGAGTTTCTACTTTCAGATGCAACAGGAATTGCTCGAGTTCGTCAAGCCGTTCGCGAGATATGGGAGTTTGAAGTTAAGGAATGGTTGAGAAACCATCAAAATTTTCGCAAGTTTGATACACGAAACCAATAACTACAATGGCCTAGGGGAAAAGTACACATACCGTTGTAATCGGGCGAGTTTCTACTTCCACATGCAACAGGAATTTCTCGAGTTCGTCAAGCCGTTCGCGAGATATGGGAGTTTGAAGTTAAGGAATGGTTGAGAAACCATCAAAATTTTCGCAAGTCTGATACTCGAAACCAATAACCGGAATGGCCTAGGGGAAAAGTACACACACCATTGTAATCGGGCGGGTTTCTACTTTCAAATGCAACAGGAATTTCTCGAGTTCGTCAATCCGTTCGCGAGATATGGGAGTTTGAATTTAAGGAATGGTTGAGAAACCATCAAAATTTTCGCAAGTTTGATACACGAAACCAATAACTACAATGGCCTAGGGGAAAAATACACATACCGTTGTAATCGGGCGAGTTTCTACTTCCACATGCAACAGGAATTTCTCGAGTTCGTCAAGCCGTTCGCGAGATATGGGTGTTTGAAGTTAAGGAATGGTTGAGAAACCATCAAAATTTTCGCAAGTCTGATACTCGAAACCAATAACTACAATGGCCTAGGGGAAAAATACACATACCGTTGTACTCGGGCGAGCTTCTACTTTCACATGCAACAGGAATTTCTCGAGTTCGTCTATCCGTTCGCGAGATATGGGAGTTTGAAGTTAAGGAATGCTTGAGAAACCATCAAAATTTTCGCAAGTCTGATACTCGAATCCAATAACTACTATGTCCTAGGGCAAAAATGCACATACCGTTGTAACCGGGCGAGTTTCTACTTTCAGATGCAACAGGAATTTCTCGAGTTCGTCAATCCGTTCGCGAGATATGGGAGTTCGAAGTTAAGGAATGGTTGAGAAACCATCAAAATTTTCGCAAGTCTGATACTCGAAACCAATAACTACTATGGCGTAGGGCAATAATGCACATACCGTTGTAACCGGGCGAGTTTCTGCTTTCAGATGCAATAGGGAATTCTCGAGTTCGTCAATACGTTCGCGAGATATGTAAGTGTGAAGTTAAGGAATGGTTGAGAAACCATCAAAATTTTCGCATGTCTGATACTCGAAACCAATAACTGGAATGGCCTAGGGGAAAAGTACACACACCATTGTAATCGGGCGGGTTTCTACTTTCAAATGCAACAGGAATTTCTCGAGTTCGTCAATCCGTTCGCGAGATATGGGAGTTTGAATTTAAGGAATGGTTGAGAAACCATCAAAATTTTCGCAAGTTTGATACACGAAACCAATAACTACAATGGCCTAGGGGAAAAATACACATACCGTTGTAATCGGGCGAGTTTCCACTTCCACATGCAACAGGAATTTCTCGAGTTCGTCAAGCCGTTTGCAAGATATGGGAGTTTGAAGTTAAGGAATGCTTGAGAAACCATCAAAATTTTCGCAAGTCTGATACTCGAAACAAATAACTACTATGGCCTAGGGCAAAAATGCACATACCGTTGTAACCGGGCGAGTTTCTGCTTTCAGATTCAATAGGAAATTCTCGAGTTCGTCAATCCGTTCGCGAGATATGTAAGTGTGAAGTTAAGGAATGTTTGAGAAAGCATCAAAATTATCGCAAGTCTGATACTCGAAACCAATAACTACAATGGCCTAGGGGAATAATACACATACCGTTGTAATCGGGCGAGTTTCTACTTTCAAATGCAACAGGAATTTCTCGAGTTCGTCAATCCGTTCGCGAGATATGGGAGTTTGAAGTTAAGGAATGGTTGAGAAACCATCAAAATTTTCGCAAGTCTGATACTCGAAACCAATAACTACTATGGCGTAGGGCAATAATGCACATACCGTTGTAACCGGGCGAATTTCTGCTTTCAGATGCAGTAGGGAATTCTCGAGTTCGTCAATACGTTCGCGAGATATGTAAGTGTGAAGTTAAGGAATGGTTGAGAAACCATCAAAATTTTCGCATGTCTGATACTCGAAACCAATAACTGGAATGGCCTAGGGGAAAAGTACACACACCATTGTAATCGGGCGGGTTTCTACTTTCAAATGCAACAGGAATTTCTCGAGTACGTCAATCCGTTCGCGAGATATGGGAGTTTGAAGTTAAGGAATGGTTGAGAAACCATCAAAATTTTCGCTGGTCTAATACTCGAAACCAATAACTGGAATGGCCTAGGGAAAAAGTACACATACCGTTGTAATCGGGCGAGTTTCTACTTTCAGATGCAACAGGAATTGCTCGAGTTCGTCAATCCGTTCGCGAGATATGTAAGTGTGGAGTTAAGGAATGGTTGAGAAACAATCAAAATTTTCGCAAGTCTGATACACGAAACCAATAACTACAATGACCTAGGGGAAAAGTACACACACCATTGTAATCAGGCGGGTTTGTACTTTCAAATGCAACAGGAATTTTTCGAGTTCGTCAATCCGTTCGCGAGATATGGGAGTTTGAAGTTAAGGAATGGTTGAGAAACCATCAAAATTTTCGCAAGTTTGATACACGAAACCAATAACTACAATGGCCTAGGGGAAAAGGACACATACCGTTGTAATCGGGCGAGTTTCTACTTCCACATGCAACAGGAATTTCTCGAGTTCGTCAAGCCGTTCGCGAGATATGGGAGTTTGAAGTTAAGGAATGGTTGAGAAACCATCAAAATTTTCGCAAGTCTGATACTCGAAACCAATAACCGGAATGGCCTAGGGGAAAAGTACACACACCATTGTAATCGGGCGGGTTTCTACTTTCAAATGCAACAGGAATTTCTCGAGTTCGTCAATCCGTTCGCGAGATATGGGAGTTTGAATTTAAGGAATGGTTGAGAAACCATCAAAATTTTCGCAAGTTTGATACACGAAACCAATAACTACAATGGCCTAGGGGAAAAATACACATACCGTTGTAATCGGGCGAGTTTCTACTTCCACATGCAACAGGAAATTCTCGAGTTCGTCAAGCCGTTCGCGAGATATGGGAGTTTGAAGTTAAGGAATGGTTAAGAAACCATCAAAATTTTCGCAAGTCTGATACTCGAAACCAATAACTACAATGGCCTAGGGGAAAAATACACATACCGTTGTACTCGGGCGAGCTTCTACTTTCACATGCAACAGGAATTTCTCGAGTTCGTCTATCCGTTCGCGAGATATGGGAGTTTGAAGTTAAGGAATGCTTGAGAAACCATCAAATTTTTCGCAAGTCTGATACTCGAATCCAATAACTACTATGTCCTAGGGCAAAAATGCACATACCGTTGTAACCGGGCGAGTTTCTACTTTCAGATGCAACAGGAATTTCTCGAGTTCGTCAATCCGTTCGCGAGATATGGGAGTTCGAAGTTAAGGAATGGTTGAGAAACCATCAAAATTTTCGCAAGTCTGATACTCGAAACCAATAACTACTATGGCGTAGGGCAATAATGCACATACCGTTGTAACCGGGCGAGTTTCTGCTTTCAGATGCAATAGGGAATTCTCGAGTTCGTCAATACGTTCGCGAGATATGTAAGTGTGAAGTTAAGGAATGGTTGAGAAACCATCAAAATTTTCGCATGTCTGATACTCGAAACCAATAACTGGAATGGCCTAGGGGAAAAGTACACACACCATTGTAATCGGGCGGGTTTCTACTTTCAAATGCAACAGGAATTTCTCGAGTTCGTCAATCCGTTCGCGAGATATGGGAGTTTGAATTTAAGGAATGGTTGAGAAACCATCAAAATTTTCGCAAGTTTGATACACGAAACCAATAACTACAATGGCCTAGGGGAAAAATACACATACCGTTGTAATCGGGCGAGTTTCCACTTCCACATGCAACAGGAATTTCTCGAGTTCGTCAAGCCGTTCGCAAGATATGGGAGTTTGAAGTTAAGGAATGCTTGAGAAACCATCAAAATTTTCGCAAGTCTGATACTCGAAACAAATAACTACTATGGCCTAGGGCAAAAATGCACATACCGTTGTAACCGGGCGAGTTTCTGCTTTCAGATTCAATAGGAAATTCTCGAGTTCGTCAATCCGTTCGCGAGATATGGGAGTTTGAATTTAAGGAATGGTTGAGAAACCATCAAAATTTTCGCAAGTTTGATACACGAAACCAATAACTACAATGGCCTAGGGGAAAAATACACATACCGTTGTAATCGGGCGAGTTTCCACTTCCACATGCAACAGGAATTTCTGGAGTTCGTCAAGCCGTTCGCAAGATATGGGAGTTTGAAGTTAAGGAGTGGTTGAGAAACCATCAAAATTATCCCAAGTCTGATACTCGAAACCAATAACCGGAATGGCCTAGGGGAAAAGTACACACACCATTGTAATCGGGCGGGTTTCTACTTTCAAATGCAACAGCAATTTCTCGAGTTCGTCAATCCGTTCGCGAGATATGGGAGTTTGAATTTAAGGAATGGTTGAGAAACCATCAAAATTTTCGCAAGTCTGATACACGAAACCAATAACTACAATGGCCTAGGGGAAAAATACACATACCGTTGTAATTGGGCGAGTTTCTACTTCCACATGCAACAGGAATTTCTCGAGTTCGTCAAGCCGTTCGCGAGATATGGGAGTTTGAAGTTAAGGAATGGTTGAGAAACCATCAAAATTTTCGCTGGTCTAATACTCGAAACCAATAACTGGAATGGCCTAGGGAAAAAGTACACATACCGTTGTAATCGGGCGAGTTTCTACTTTCAGATGCAACAGGAATTGCTCGAGTTCGTCAATCCGTTCGCGAGATATGTAAGTGTGGAATTAAGGAATGGTTGAGAAACAATCAAAATTTTCGCAAGTCTGATACACGAAACCAATAACTACAATGACCTAGGGGAAAAGTACACACACCATTGTAATCAGGCGGGTTTGTACTTTCAAATGCAACAGGAATTTCTCGAGTTCGTCAATCCGTTCGCGAGATATGGGAGTTTGAAATTAAGGAATGGTTGAGAAACCATCAAAATTTTCGCAAGTTTGATACACGAAACCAATAACTACAATGGCCTAGGGGAAAAGGACACATACCGTTGTAATCGGGCGAGTTTCTACTTCCACATGCAACAGGAATTTCTCGAGTTCGTCAAGCCGTTCGCGAGATATGGGAGTTTGAAGTTAAGGAATGGTTGAGAAACCATCAAAATTTTCGCAAGTCTGATACTCGAAACCAATAACCGGAATGGCCTAGGGGAAAAGTACACACACCATTGTAATCGGGCGGGTTTCTACTTTCATATGCAACAGGAATTTCTCGAGTTCGTCAATCCGTTCGCGAGACATGGGAGTTTGAATTTAAGGAATGGTTGAGAAACCATCAAAATTTTCGCAAGTTTGATACACGAAACCAATAACTACAATGGCCTAGGGGAAAAATACACATACCGTTGTAATCGGGCGAGTTTCTACTTCCACATGCAACAGGAATTTCTCGAGTTCGTCAAGCCGTTCGCGAGATATGGGAGTTTGAAGTTAAGGAATGGTTGAGAAACCATCAAAATTTTCGCAAGTCTGATACTCGAAACCAATAACTGGAATGGCCTAGGGGAAAAGTACACACACCATTGTAATCGGGCGGGTTTCTACTTTCAAATGCAACAGGAATTTCTCGAGTTCGTCAATCCGTTCGCGAGATATGGGAGTTTGAATTTAAGGAATGGTTGAGAAACCATCAAAATTTTCGCAAGTTTGATACACGAAACCAATAACTGCAATGGCCTAGGGGAAAAATACACATACCGTTGTAATCGGGCGAGTTTCCACTTCCACATGCAACAGGAATTTCTCGAGTTCGTCAAGCCGTTCGCAAGATATGGGAGTTTGAAGTTAAGGAATGCTTGAGAAACCATCAAAATTTTCGCAAGTCGGATACTCCAAACAAATAACTACTATGGCCTAGGGCAAAAATGCACATACCGTTGTAACCGGGCGAGTTTCTGCTTTCAGATTCAATAGGAAATTCTCGAGTTCGTCAATCCGTTCGCGAGATATGTTAGTGTGAAGTTAAGGAATGTTTGAGAAAGCATCAAAATTATCGCAAGTCTGATACTCGAAACCAATAACTACAATGGCCTAGGGGAAAAATACACATACCGTTGTAATCGGGCGAGTTTCTACTTCCACATGCAACAGGAATTTCTCGAGTTCGTCAAGCCGTTCGCGAGATATGGGAGTTTGAAGTTAAGGAATGGTTGAGAAACCATCAAAATTTTCGCTGGTCTAATACTCGAAACCAATAACTGGAATGGCCTAGGGAAAAAGTACACATACCGTTGTAATCGGGCGAGTTTCTAGTTTCAGATGCAACAGGAATTGCTCGAGTTCGTCAATCCGTTCGCGAGATATGTAAGTGTGGAGTTAAGGAATGGTTGAGAAACAATCAAAATTTTCGCAAGTCTGATTCACGAAACCAATAACTACAATGGCCTAGGGGAAAAGTACACACACCATTGTAATCGGGCGGGTTTCTACTTTCAAATGCAACAGGAATTTCTCGAGTTCGTCAATCCGTTCGCGAGATATGGGAGTTTGAATTTAAGGAATGGTTGAGAAACCATCAAAATTTTCGGAAGTCTGATACTCGAAACCAATAACTACAATGGCCTAGGGGAAAAATACACATACCGTTGTACTCGGGCGAGCTTCTACTTTCACATGCAACAGGAATTTCTCGAGTTCGTCTATCCGTTCGCGAGATATGGGAGTTTGAAGTTAAGGAATGCTTGAGAAACCATCAAAATTTTCGCAAGTCTGATACTCGAAACCAATAACTACAATGGCCTAGGGGAAAAATACAGATACCGTTGTAATCGGGCGAGTTTCTACTTCCACATGCAACAGGAATTTCTCGAGTTCGTCAAGCCGTTCGCGAGATATGGGAGTTTGAAGTTAAGGAATGTTTGAGAAAGCATCAAAATTATCGCAAGTCTGATACTCGAAACCAATAACTACAATGGCCTAGGGGAATAATACACATACCGTTGTAATCGGGCGAGTTTCTACTTTCAAATGCAACAGGAATTTCTCGAGTTCGTCAATCCGTTCGCGAGATATGGGAGTTTGAAGTTAAGGAATGGTTGAGAAACCATCAAAATTTTCGCAAGTCTGATACTCGAAACCAATAACTACTATGGCGTAGGGCAATAATGCACATACCGTTGTAACCGGGCGAATTTCTGCTTTCAGATGCAATAGGGAATTCTCGAGTTTGTCAATACGTTCGCGAGATATGTAAGTGTGAAGTTAAGGAATGGTTGAGAAACCATCAAAATTTTCGCATGTCTGATACTCGAAACCAATAACTGGAATGGCCTAGGGGAAAAGTACACACACCATTGTAATCGGGCGGGTTTCTACTTTCAAATGCAACAGGAATTTCTCGAGTTCGTCAATCCGTTCGCGAGATATGGGAGTTTGAATTTAAGGAATGGTTGAGAAAACATCAAAATTTTCGCAAGTTTGATACACGAAACCAATAACTACAATGGCCTAGGGGGAAAATACACATACCGTTGTAATCGGGCGAGTTTCCACTTCCACATGCAACAGGAATTTCTCGAGTTCGTCAAGCCGTTCGCAAGATATGGGAGTTTGAAGTTAAGGAATGGTTGATAAACCATCAAAATTTTCGCTGGTCTAATACTCGAAACCAATAACTGGAATGGCCTAGGGAAAAAGTACACATACCATTGTAATCGGGCGAGTTTCTACATTCAGATGCAACAGGAATTTCTCGAGTTCGTCAATCCGTTCGCGAGAAATGGGAGTTTGAAGTTAAGGAATGGCTGAGAATTCATCAAAATTTTCGCAAGTCTGATACTCGAAACCAATAACTACAATGGCCTAGGAGAAAAATACACATACCGTTGTAATCGGGCGAGTTTCTACTTTCAGATGCAACAGGAATTTCTCGAGTTCGTCAATCCGTCCGCGAGATATGGGAGTTTGAAGTTAAGGAATGGTTGAGAAACCATCAAAATTTTCGCAAGTTTGATACACGAAACCAATGACTACAATGGCCTAGGGGAAAAATACAGATACCGTTGTAATCGGGCGAGTTTCTACTTCCACATGCAACAGGAATTTCTCGAGTTCGTCAAGCCGTTCGCGAGATATGGGAGTTTGAAGTTAAGGAATGGTTGAGAAACCATCAAAATTTTCGCAAGTCTGATACTCGAAACCAATAACTGGAATGGCCTAGGGGAAAAGTACACACACCATTGTAATCGGGCGGGTTTCTACTTTCAAATGCAACAGGAATTTCTCGAGTTCGTCAATCCGTTCGCGAGATATGGGAGTTTGAATTTAAGGAATGGTTGAGAAACCATCAAAATTTTCGCAAGTCTGATACTCGAAACAAATAACTACTATGGCCTAGGGCAAAAATGCACATACCGTTGTAACCGGGCGAGTTTCTGCTTTCAGATTCAACAGGAAATTCTCGAGTTCGTCAATCCGTTCGCGAGATATGTAAGTGTGAAGTTAAGGAATGTTTGAGAAACCATCAAAATTATCGCATGTCTGATACTCGAAACCAATAACTACAATGGCCTAGGGGAAAAATACACCTACCGTTGTAATCGGGCGAGTTTCTACTCTCAGATGCAACATGAATTTCTCGAGTTCGTCAATCCGTTCGCGAGATATGGGAGTTTGAAGTTAAGGAATGGTTGAGAAACCATCAAAATTTTCGCAAGTCTGATACACGAAACCAATAACTACAATGGCCTAGGGGAAAAATACACATACCGTTGTAATCGGGCGAGTTTCTACTTCCACATGCAACAGGAATTTCTCGAGTTCGTCAATCCGTTCGCGAGATATGGGAGTTTGAAGTTAAGGAATGCTTGAGAAACCATCAAAATTTTCGCAAGTCTGATACTCAAAACCAATAACTACTATGGCCTAGGACAAAAATGCATATACCGTTGTAATCGGGCGAGTTTCTGCTTTCAGATGCAATAGGAAATTCTCGGGTTCGGCAAACCGTTCGCGAGATATGTAAGTGTGGAGTTAAGGAATGGTTGAGAAACCATCAAAATTTTCGCAAGTCTGATACACGAAACCAATAACTACAATGGCCTAGGGGAAAAATACACATACCGTTGTAATCGGGCGAGTTTATACTTCCACATGCAACAGGAATTTCTCGAGTTCGTCAATCCGTTCGCGAGATATGGGAGTTTGAAGTTAAGGAGTGGCTGAGAACTCATCAAAATTTTCGCAAGTCTGATACTCGAAACCAATAACTACAATGGCCTAGGAGAAAAATGCACATACCGTTGTAATCGGGCGAGTTTCTACTTTCAGATGCAACAGGAATTTCTCGAGTTCGTCAATCCGTTCGCGAGATATGGGAGTTTGATCTTAAGGAATGGTTGAGAAACCATCAAAATTTTCGCAAGTCTGATACTCGAAACCAATAACAATAATGGCCTAGGGGAAAAATACACATACCGTTGTAATCGGGCGAGTTTCTACTTTCAGATGCAACAGGAATTTCTCGAGTTCGTCAATCCGTTCGCGAGATATGGGAGTTTGAAGTTAAGGAGTGGCTGAGAACTCATCAAAATTTTCGCAAGTCTGATACTCGAAACCAATAACTACAAAGGCCTAGGGGAAAAATACACATACCTTTGTAATCGGGCGAGTTTTTGCTTTCAGATGCAATAGGAAATTCTCGAGTTCGTCAATCCGTTCGCGAGATATGTAAGTGTGAAGTTAAGGAATGGTTGAGAAACCATCAAAATTTTCGCAAGTCTGATACTCGAAACCAATAACAATAATGGCCTAGGGGAAAAATACACATACCGTTGTAATCGGGCGAGATTCTACTTTCAGATGCAACAGGAATTTCTCGAGTTCGTCAATCCATTCGCGAGAAATGGGAGTTTGAAGTTAAGGAATGATTGAGAAACCATCAAAATTTTCGCAAGTCTGATACTCGAAACCAATAACCACAATGGCCTAGGGGAAAAATACGCATACCGTTGTAATCGGGCGAGTTTCTACTTTCAGATGCAACAGGAATTTCTCGAGTTCGTCAATCCGTTCGCGAGATATGGGAGTTTGAAGTTAAGGAATGGTTTAGAAACCATCAAAATTTTCGCAAATCTGATACTCGAAACCAATAACTACAATGGCCTAGGGGAAAAATACAGATACCGTTGTAATCGGGCGAGTTTCTACTTCCACATGCAACAGGAATTTCTCGAGTTCGTCAAGCCGTTCGCGAGATATGGGAGTTTGAAGTTAAGGAATGGTTGAGAAACCATCAAAATTTTCGCAAGTCTGATACTCGAAACCAATAACTGGAATGGCCTAGGGGAAAAGTACACACACCATTGTAATCGGGCGGGTTTCTACTTTCAAATGCAACAGGAATTTCTCGAGTTCGTCAATCCGTTCGCGAGATATGGGAGTTTGAATTTAAGGAATGGTTGAGAAACCATCAAAATTTTCGCAAGTCTGATACACGAAACAAATAACTACTATGGCCTAGGGCAAAAATGCACATACCGTTGTAACCGGGCGAGTTTCTACTTTCACATGCGACAGGAATTTCTCGAGTTTGTCTGTCCGTTCGCGAGATATGGGAGTTTGAAGTTAAGGAATGCTTGAGAAACCATCAAAATTTTCGCAAGTCTGATACTCGAATCCAATAACTACTATGGCCTACGGCAAAAATGCACATACCGTTGTAACCGGGCGAGTTTCTGCTTTCAGATGCAATAGGAAATTCTCGAGTTCGACAATCCGTTCGCGAGATATGTAAGTGTGATGCTAAGGAATGGTTGAGAAACCATCAAAATTATCGCAAGTCTGATACTCGAAACCAATAACTGGAATGACCAAGGGGAAAAGTACACACACCATTGTAAACGGGCGGGTTTCTACTTTCAGATACAACAGGAATTTCTCGAGTTCGTCAATCCGTTCGCGAGATATGGGAGTTTGAAGTTAATGAATGTTTGAGAAACCATCAAAATTTTCGCAAGTCTGATACTCGAAACCAATAACTACTATGGCCTAGGACAAAAAGGCATATACCGTTGTAATCGGGCGAGTTTCTACTTTCAAATGCAACAGGAATTTCTCGAGTTCGTCAATCCGTTCGCGAGATATGGGAGTTTAAAGTTAAGGAATGGTTGAGAAACCATCAAAATTTTCGCAAGTTTGATACACGAAACCAATAACTACAATGGCCTAGGGGAAAAATACACATACCGTTGTAATCGGGCGAGTTTCTACTCCCACATGCAACTGGAATTTCTCGAGTTCGTCAAGCCGTTCGCGAGATATGGGAGTTTGAAGTTAAGGAATGGTTGAGAAACCATCAAAATTTTCGCTGGTCTAATCCTCGAAACCAATAACTGGAATGGCCTAGGGAAAAAGTACACATACCATTGTAATCGGGCGAGCTTCTACTTTCAGATGCAACAGGAATTTCTCGAGTTCGTCAATCCGTTCGCGAGAAATGGGAGTTTGAAGTTAAGGAATGGTTGAGAAACCATCAAAATTTTCGCAAGTCTGATACACGAAACCAATAACTACAATGGCCTAGGGGAAAAATACACATACCGTTGTAATCGGGCGAGTTTCTACTTCCACATGCAACAGGAATTTCTCGAGTTCGTCAATCCGTTCGCGAGATATGGGAGTTTGAAGTTAAGGAATGCTTGAGAAACCATCAAAATTTTCGCAAGTCTGATACTCGAAACCAATAACTACTATGGCCTAGGACAAAAATGCATATACCGTTGTAATCGGGCGAGTTTCTGCTTTCAGATGCAATAGGAAATTCTCGAGTTCGGCAATCCGTTCGCGAGATATGTAAGTGTGGAGTTAAGGAATGGTTGAGAAACCATCAAAATTTTCGCAAGTCTGATACACGAAACCAATAACTACAATGGCCTAGGGGAAAAATACACATACCGTTGTAATCGGGCGAGTTTATGCTTCCACATGCAACAGGAATTTCTCGAGTTCATCAATCCGTTCGCGAGATATGGGAGTTTGAAGTTAAGGAATGGCTGAGAAATCATCAAAATTTTCGCAAGTCTGATACTCGAAACCAATAACTACAATGGCCAAGGGGAAAAATACACATACCGTTGTAATCGGGCGAGTTTCTACTTTCAGATGCAACAGGAATTTCTCGAGTTCGTCAATCCGTTCGCGAGATATGGGAGTTTGATCTTAAGGAATGGTTGAGAAACCATCAAAATTTTCGCAAGTGTGATACTCGAAACCAATAACTACAAAGGCCTAGGGGAAAAATACACATACCGTTGTAATCGGGCGAGTTTTTGCTTTCAGATGCAATAGGAAATTCTCGAGTTCGTCAATCCGTTCGCGAGATATGTAAGTGTGAAGTTAAGGAATGGTTGAGAAACCATCAAAATTTTCGCAAGTCTGATACTCGAAACCAATAACAACAATGGCCTAGGGGAAAAATACACATACCGTTGTAATCGGGCGAGATTCTACTTTCAGATGCAACAGGAATTTCTCGAGTTCGTCAATCCATTCGCGAGAAATGGGAGATTGAAGTTAAGGAATGATTGAGAAACCATCAAAATTTTCGCAAGTCTGATACTCGAAACCAATAACCACAATGGCCTAGGGGAAAAATACGCATACCGTTGTAATCGGGCGAGTTTCTACTTTCAGATGCAACAGGAATTTCTCGAGTTCGTCAATCCGTTCGCGAGATATGGGAGTTTGAAGTTAAGGAATGGTTTAGAAACCATCAAAATTTTCGCAAATCTGATACTCGAAACCAATAACTACAATGGCCTAGGGGAAAAATACACATACCGTTGTACTCGGGCGAGTTTCTACTTTCACATGCAACAGGAATTTCTCGAGTTCGTCTATCCGTTCGCGAGATATGGGAGTTTGAAGTTAAGGAATGCTTGAGAAACCATCAAAATTTTCGCAAGTCTGATACTCGAATCCAATAACTACTATGTCCTAGGGCAAAAATGCACATACCGTTGTAACCGGGCGAGTTTCTGCTTTCAGATGCAATAGGAAATTCTCGAGTTCGACAATCCGTTCGCGAGATATGTAAGTGTGATGCTAAGGAATGGTTGAGAAACCATCAAAATTATCGCAAGTCTGATACTCGAAACCAATAACTGGAATGACCTAGGGGAAAAGTACACAAACCATTGTAAACGGGCGGGTTTCTACTTTCAGATACAACAGGAATTTCTCGAGTTCGTCAATCCGTTCGCGAGATATGGGAGTTTGAAGTTAATGAATGCTTGAGAAACCATCAAAATTTTCGCAAGTCTGATACTCGAAACCAATAACTACTATGGCCTAGGACAAAAAGGCATATACCGCTGTAATCGGGCGAGTTTCTACTTTCAAATGCAACAGGAATTTCTCGAGTTCGTCAATCCGTTCGCGAGATATGGGAGTTTCAAGTTAAGGAATGGTTGAGAAACCATCAAAATTTTCGCAAGTTTGATACACGAAACCAATAACTACAATGGCCTAGGGGAAAAATACACATACCGTTGTAATCGGGCGAGTTTCTACTCCCACATGCAACTGGAATTTCTCGAGTTCGTCAAGCCGTTCGCGAGATATGGGAGTTTGAAGTTAAGGAATGGTTGAGAAACCATCAAAATTTTCGCTGGTCTAATCCTCGAAACCAATAACTGGAATGGCCTAGGGAAAAAGTACACATACCATTGTAATCGGGCGAGCTTCTACTTTCAGATGCAACAGGAATTTCTCGAGTTCGTCAATCCGTTCGCGAGAAATGGGAGTTTGAAGTTAAGGAATGGTTGAGAAACCATCAAAATTTTCGCAAGTCTAATCCTCGAAACCAATAACTGGAATGGCCTAGGGAAAAAGTACACATACCATTGTAATCGGGCGAGCTTCTACTTTCAGATGCAACAGGAATTTCTCGAGTTCGTCAATCCGTTCGCGAGAAATGGGAGTTTGAAGTTAAGGAATGGTTGAGAAACCATCAAAATTTTCGCAAGTCTGATACACGAAACCAATAACTACAATGGCCTAGGGGAAAAATACACATACCGTTGTAATCGGGCGAGTTTCTACTTCCACATGCAACAGGAATTTCTCGAGTTCGTCAATCCGTTCGCGAGATATGGGAGTTTGAAGTTAAGGAATGCTTGAGAAACCATCAAAATTTTCGCAAGTCTGATACTCGAAACCAATAACTACTATGGCCTAGGACAAAAATGCATATACCGTTGTAATCGGGCGAGTTTCTGCTTTCAGATGCAATAGGAAATTCTCGAGTTCGGCAATCCGTTCGCGAGATATGGGAGTTTGAAGTTAAGGAATGGCTGAGAAATCATCAAAATTTTCGCAAGTCTGATACTCGAAACCAATAACTACAATGGCCAAGGGGAAAAATACACATACCGTTGTAATCGGGCGAGTTTCTACTTTCAGATGCAACAGGAATTTCTCGAGTTCGTCAATCCGTTCGCGAGATATGGGAGTTTGATCTTAAGGAATGGTTGAGAAACCATCAAAATTTTCGCAAGTGTGATACTCGAAACCAATAACTACAAAGGCCTAGGGGAAAAATACACATACCGTTGTAATCGGGCGAGTTTTTGCTTTCAGATGCAATAGGAAATTCTCGAGTTCGTCAATCCGTTCGCGAGATATGTAAGTGTGAAGTTAAGGAATGGTTGAGAAACCATCAAAATTTTCGCAAGTCTGATACTCGAAACCAATAACAACAATGGCCTAGGGGAAAAATACACATACCGTTGTAATCGGGCGAGATTCTACTTTCAGATGCAACAGGAATTTCTCGAGTTCGTCAATCCATTCGCGAGAAATGGGAGTTTGAAGTTAAGGAATGATTGAGAAACCATCAAAATTTTCGCAAGTCTGATACTCGAAACCAATAACCACAATGGCCTAGGGGAAAAATACGCATACCGTTGTAATCGGGCGAGTTTCTACTTTCAGATGCAACAGGAATTTCTCGAGTTCGTCAATCCGTTCGCGAGATATGGGAGTTTGAAGTTAAGGAATGGTTTAGAAACCATCAAAATTTTCGCAAATCTGATACTCGAAACCAATAACTACAATGGCCTAGGGGAAAAATACACATACCGTTGTACTCGGGCGGGTTTCTACTTTCAGATATAACAGGAATTTCTCGAGTTCGTCAATCCGCTCGCGAGATATGGGAGTTTGAAGTTAATGTATGCTTGAGAAACCATCAAAATTTTCGCAAGTCTGATACTCGAAACCAATAACTACTATGGCCTAGGACAAAAAGGCATATACCGTTGTAATCGGGCGAGTTTCTTCTTTCAAATGCAACAGGAATTTCTCGAGTTCGTCAATCCGTTCGCGAGATATGGGAGTTTCAAGTTAAGGAATGGTTGAGAAACCATCAAAATTTTCGCAAGTCTGATACACGAAACCAATAACTACAATGGCCTAGGGGAAAAATACACATACCGTTGTAATCGGGCGAGTTTCTACTCCCACATGCAACTGGAATTTCTCGAGTTCGTCAAGCCGTTCGCGAGATATGGGAGTTTGAAGTTAAGGAATGGTTGAGAAACCATCAAAATTTTCGCTGGTCTAATCCTCGAAACCAATAACTGGAATGGCCTAGGGAAAAAGTACACATACCATTGTAATCGGGCGAGCTTCTACTTTCAGATGCAACAGGAATTTCTCGAGTTCGTCAATCCGTTCGCGAGAAATGGGAGTTTGAAGTTAAGGAATGGTTGAGAAACCATCAAAATTTTCGCAAGTCTAATCCTCGAAACCAATAACTGGAATGGCCTAGGGAAAAAGTACACATACCATTGTAATCGGGCGAGCTTCTACTTTCAGATGCAACAGGAATTTCTCGAGTTCGTCAATCCGTTCGCGAGAAATGGGAGTTTGAAGTTAAGGAATGGTTGAGAAACCATCAAAATTTTCGCAAGTCTGATACACGAAACCAATAACTACAATGGCCTAGGGGAAAAATACACATACCGTTGTAATCGGGCGAGTTTCTACTTCCACATGCAACAGGAATTTCTCGAGTTCGTCAATCTGTTCGCGAGATATGGGAGTTTGAAGTTAAGGAATGCTTGAGAAACCATCAAAATGTTCGCAAGTCTGATACTCGAAACCAATAACTACTATGGCCTAGGACAAAAATGCATATACCGTTGTAATCGGGCGAGTTTCTGCTTTCAGATGCAATAGGAAATTCTCGAGTTCGGCAATCCGTTCGCGAGATATGGGAGTTTGAAGTTAAGGAATGGCTGAGAAATCATCAAAATTTTCGCAAGTCTGATACTCGAAACCAATAACTACAATGGCCAAGGGGAAAAATACACATACCGTTGTAATCGGGCGAGTTTCTACTTTCAGATGCAACAGGAATTTCTCGAGTTCGTCAATCCGTTCGCGAGATATGGGAGTTTGATCTTAAGGAATGGTTGAGAAACCATCAAAATTTTCGCAAGTGTGATACTCGAAACCAATAACTACAAAGGCCTAGGGGAAAAATACACATACCGTTGTAATCGGGCGAGTTTTTGCTTTCAGATGCAATAGGAAATTCTCGAGTTCGTCAATCCGTTCGCGAGATATGTAAGTGTGAAGTTAAGGAATGGTTGAGAAACCATCAAAATTTTCGCAAGTCTGATACTCGAAACCAATAACAACAATGGCCTAGGGGAAAAATACACATACCGTTGTAATCGGGCGAGATTCTACTTTCAGATGCAACAGGAATTTCTCGAGTTCGTCAATCCATTCGCGAGAAATGGGAGTTTGAAGTTAAGGAATGATTGAGAAACCATCAAAATTTTCGCAAGTCTGATACTCGAAACCAATAACCACAATGGCCTAGGGGAAAAATACGCATACCGTTGTAATCGGGCGAGTTTCTACTTTCAGATGCAACAGGAATTTCTCGAGTTCGTCAATCCGTTCGCGAGATATGGGAGTTTGAAGTTAAGGAATGGTTTAGAAACCATCAAAATTTTCGCAAATCTGATACTCGAAACCAATAACTACAATGGCCTAGGGGAAAAATACACATACCGTTGTACTCGGGCGGGTTTCTACTTTCAGATATAACAGGAATTTCTCGAGTTCGTCAATCCGCTCGCGAGATATGGGAGTTTGAAGTTAATGTATGCTTGAGAAACCATCAAAATTTTCGCAAGTCTGATACTCGAAACCAATAACTACTATGGCCTAGGACAAAAAGGCATATACCGTTGTAATCGGGCGAGTTTCTTCTTTCAAATGCAACAGGAATTTCTCGAGTTCGTCAATCCGTTCGCGAGATATGGGAGTTTCAAGTTAAGGAATGGTTGAGAAACCATCAAAATTTTCGCAAGTCTGATACACGAAACCAATAACTACAATGGCCTAGGGGAAAAATACACATACCGTTGTAATCGGGCGAGTTTCTACTTCCACATGCAACAGGAATTTCTCGAGTTCGTCAATCCGTTCGCGAGATATGGGAGTTTGAAGTTAAGGAATGCTTGAGAAACCATCAAAATTTTCGCAAGTCTGATACTCGAAACCAATAACTACTATGGCCTAGGACAAAAATGCATATACCGTTGTAATCGGGCGAGTTTCTGCTTTCAGATGCAATAGGAAATTCTCGAGTTCGGCAATCCGTTCGCGAGATATGTAAGTGTGGAGTTAAGGAATGGTTGAGAAACCATCAAAATTTTCGCAAGTCTGATACACGAAACCAATAACTACAATGGCCTAGGGGAAAAATACACATACCGTTGTAATCGGGCGAGTTTATGCTTCCACATGCAACAGGAATTTCTCGAGTTCATCAATCCGTTCGCGAGATATGGGAGTTTGAAGTTAAGGAATGGCTGAGAAATCATCAAAATTTTCGCAAGTCTGATACTCGAAACCAATAACTACAATGGCCAAGGGGAAAAATACACATACCGTTGTACTCGGGCGAGTTTCTACTTTCACATGCAACAGGAATTTCTCGAGTTCGTCTATCCGTTCGCGAGATATGGAAGTTTGAAGTTAAGGAATGCTTGAGAAACCATCAAAATTTTCGCAAGTCTGATACTCGAATCCAATAACTACTATGTCCTAGGGCAATAATGCACATACCGTTGTAACCGGGCGAATTTCTGCTTTCAGATGCAATAGGGAATTCTCGAGTTTGTCAATACGTTCGCGAGATATGTAAGTGTGAAGTTAAGGAATGGTTGAGAAACCATCAAAATTTTCGCATGTCTCATACTCGAAACCAATAACTGGAATGGCCTAGGGGAAAAGTACACACACCATTGTAATCGGGCGGGTTTCTACTTTCAAATGCAACAGGAATTTCTCGAGTTCGTCAATCCGTTCGCGAGATATGGGAGTTTGAATTTAAGGAATGGTTGAGAAACCATCAAAATTTTCGCAAGTTTGATACACGAAACCAATAACTACAATGGCCTAGGGGGAAAATACACATACCGTTGTAATCGGGCGAGTTTCCACTTCCACATGCAACAGGAATTTCTCGAGTTCGTCAAGCAGTTCGCAAGATATGGGAGTTTGAAGTTAAGGAATGGTTGATAAACCATCAAAATTTTCGCTGGTCTAATACTCGAAACCAATAACTGGAATGGCCTAGGGAAAAAGTACACATACCATTGTAATCGGGCGAGTTTCTACTTTCAGATGCAACAGGAATTTCTCGAGTTCGTCAATCCGTTCGCGAGAAATGGGAGTTTGAAGTTAAGGAATGGTTGAGAAACCATCAAAATTTTCGCAAGTCTGATACACGAAACCAATAACTACAATGGCCTAGGGGAAAAATACACATACCGTTGTAATCGGGCGAGTTTCTACTTCCACATGCAACAGGAATTTCTCGAGTTCGTCAATCCGTTCGCGAGATATGGGAGTTTGAAGTTAAGGAATGCTTGAGAAACCATCAAAATTTTCGCAAGTCTGATACACGAAACCAATAACTACAATGGCCTAGGGGAAAATTAAACATACCGTTGTAATCGGGCGAGTTTATACTTCCACATGCAACAGGCATTTCTCGAGTTCGTCAATCCGTTCGCGAGATATGGGAGTTTGAAGTTAAGGAATGGTTGAGAAACCATCAAAATTTTCGCAAGTCTGATACTCGAAACCAATAACTACAATGGCCTAGGAGAAAAATACACATACCGTTGTAATCGGGCGAGTTTCTACTTTCAGATGCAACAGGAATTTCTCGAGTTCGTCAATCCGTCCGCGAGATATGGGAGTTTGAAGTTAAGGAATGGTTGAGAAACCATCAAAATTTTCGCAAGTCTGATACTCGAAACCAATAACTGGAATGGCCTAGGGGAAAAGTACACACACCATTGTAATCGGGCGGGTTTCTACTTTCAAATGCAACAGGAATTTCTCGAGTTCGTCAATCCGTTCGCGAGATATGGGAGTTTGAATTTAAGGAATGGTTGAGAAACCATCAAAATTTTCGCAAGTCTGATACTCGAAACAAATAACTACTATGGCCTAGGGCAAAAATGCACATACCGTTGTAACCGGGCGAGTTTCTGCTTTCAGATTCAATAGGAAATTCTCGAGTTCGTCAATCCGTTCGCGAGATATGTAAGTGTGAAGTTAAGGAATGTTTGAGAAACCATCAAAATTATCGCATGTCTGATACTCGAAACCAATAACTACAATGGCCTAGGGGAAAAATACACCTACCGTTGTAATCGGGCGAGTTTCTACTCTCAGATGCAACATGAATTTCTCGAGTTCGTCAATCCGTTCGCGAGATATGGGAGTTTGAAGTTAAGGAATGGTTGAGAAACCATCAAAATTTTCGCATGTCTGATACACGAAACCAATAACTACAATGGCCTAGGGGAAAAATACACACACCGTTGTAATCGGGCGAGTTTCTACTTCCACATGCAACAGGAATTTCTCGAGTTCGTCAATCCGTTCGCGAGATATGGGAGTTTGAAGTTAAGGAATGCTTGAGAAACCATCAAAATTTTCGCAAGTCTGATACTCGAAACCAATAACTACTATGGCCTAGGACAAAAATGCATATACCGTTGTAATCGGGCGAGTTTATACTTCCACATGCAACAGGAATTTCTCGAATTCGTCAATCCGTTCGCGAGATATGGGAGTTTGAAGTTAAGGAGTGGCTGAGAACTCATCAAAATTTTCGCAAGTCTGATACTCGAAACCAATAACTACAATGGCCTAGGAGAAAAATGCACATACCGTTGTAATCGGGCGAGTTTCTACTTTCAGATGCAACAGGAATTTCTCGAGTTCGTCAATCCGTTCGCGAGATATGGGAGTTTGATCTTAAGGAATGGTTGAGAAACCATCAAAATTTTCGCAAGTCTGATACTCGAAACCAATAACAATAATGGCCTAGGGGAAAAATACACATACCGTTGTAATCGGGCGAGTTTCTACTTTCAGATGCAACAGGAATTTCTCGAGTTCGTCAATCCGTTCGCGAGATATGGGAGTTTGAAGTTAAGGAGTGGCTGAGAACTCATCAAAATTTTCGCAAGTCTGATACTCGAAACCAATAACTACAAAGGCCTAGGGGAAAAATACACATACCTTTGTAATCGGGCGAGTTTTTGCTTTCAGATGCAATAGGAAATTCTCGAGTTCGTCAATCCGTTCGCGAGATATGTAAGTGTGAAGTTAAGGAATGGTTGAGAAACCATCAAAATTTTCGCAAGTCTGATACTCGAAACCAATAACAATAATGGCCTAGGGGAAAAATACACATACCGTTGTAATCGGGCGAGATTCTACTTTCAGATGCAACAGGAATTTCTCGAGTTCGTCAATCCATTCGCGAGAAATGGGAGTTTGAAGTTAAGGAATGATTGAGAAACCATCAAAATTTTCGCAAGTCTGATACTCGAAACCAATAACCACAATGGCGTAGGGGAAAAATACGCATACCGTTGTAATCGGGCGAGTTTCTACTTTCAGATGCAACAGGAATTTCTCGAGTTCGTCAATCCGTTCGCGAGATATGGGAGTTTGAAGTTAAGGAATGGTTTAGAAACCATCAAAATTTTCGCAAATCTGATACTCGAAACCAATAACTACAATGGCCTAGGGGAAAAATACAGATACCGTTGTAATCGGGCGAGTTTCTACTTCCACATGCAACAGGAATTTCTCGAGTTCGTCAAGCCGTTCGCGAGATATGGGAGTTTGAAGTTAAGGAATGGTTGAGAAACCATCAAAATTTTCGCAAGTCTGATACTCGAAACCAATAACTGGAATGGCCTAGGGGAAAAGTACACACACCATTGTAATCGGGCGGGTTTCTACTTTCAAATGCAACAGGAATTTCTCGAGTTCGTCAATCCGTTCGCGAGATATGGGAGTTTGAATTTAAGGAATGGTTGAGAAACCATCAAAATTTTCGCAAGTCTGATACACGAAACAAATAACTACTATGGCCTAGGGCAAAAATGCACATACCGTTGTAACCGGGCGAGTTTCTACTTTCACATGCGACAGGAATTTCTCGAGTTCGTCTGTCCGTTCGCGAGATATGGGAGTTTGAAGTTAAGGAATGCTTGAGAAACCATCAAAATTTTCGCAAGTCTGATACTCGAATCCAATAACTACTATGGCCTACGGCAAAAATGCACATACCGTTGTAACCGGGCGAGTTTCTGCTTTCAGATGCAATAGGAAATTCTCGAGTTCGACAATCCGTTCGCGAGATATGTAAGTGTGATGCTAAGGAATGGTTGAGAAACCATCAAAATTATCGCAAGTCTGATACTCGAAACCAATAACTGGAATGACCTAGGGGAAAAGTACACACACCATTGTAAACGGGCGGGTTTCTACTTTCAGATACAACAGGAATTTCTCGAGTTCGTCAATCCGTTCGCGAGATATGGGAGTTTGAAGTTAATGAATGCTTGAGAAACCATCAAAATTTTCGCAAGTCTGATACTCGAAACCAATAACTACTATGGCCTAGGACAAAAAGGCATATACCGTTGTAATCGGGCGAGTTTCTACTTTCAAATGCAACAGGAATTTCTCGAGTTCGTCAATCCGTTCGCGAGATATGGGAGTTTAAAGTTAAGGAATGGTTGAGAAACCATCAAAATTTTCGCAAGTTTGATACACGAAACAAATAACTACAATGGCCTAGGGGAAAAATACACATACCGTTGTAATCGGGCGAGTTTCTACTCCCACATGCAACTGGAATTTCTCGAGTTCGTCAAGCCGTTCGCGAGATATGGGAGTTTGAAGTTAAGGAATGGTTGAGAAACCATCAAAATTTTCGCTGGTCTAATCCTCGAAACCAATAACTGGAATGGCCTAGGGAAAAAGTACACATACCATTGTAATCGGGCGAGCTTCTACTTTCAGATGCAACAGGAATTTCTCGAGTTCGTCAATCCGTTCGCGAGAAATGGGAGTTTGAAGTTAAGGAATGGTTGAGAAACCATCAAAATTTTCGCAAGTCTGATACACGAAACCAATAACTACAATGGCCTAGGGGAAAAATACACATACCGTTGTAATCGGGCGAGTTTCTACTTCCACATGCAACAGGAATTTCTCGAGTTCGTCAATCCGTTCGCGAGATATGGGAGTTTGAAGTTAAGGAATGCTTGAGAAACCATCAAAATTTTCGCAAGTCTGATACTCGAAACCAATAATTACTATGGCCTAGGACAAAAATGCATATACCGTTGTAATCGGGCGAGTTTCTGCTTTCAGATGCAATAGGAAATTCTCGAGTTCGGCAATCCGTTCGCGAGATATGTAAGTGTGGAGTTAAGGAATGGTTGAGAAACCATCAAAATTTTCGCAAGTCTGATACACGAAACCAATAACTACAATGGCCTAGGGGAAAAATACACATACCGTTGTAATCGGGCGAGTTTATGCTTCCACATGCAACAGGAATTTCTCGAGTTCATCAATCCGTTCGCGAGATATGGGAGTTTGAAGTTAAGGAATGGCTGAGAAATCATCAAAATTTTCGCAAGTCTGATACTCGAAACCAATAACTACAATGGCCAAGGGGAAAAATACACATACCGTTGTAATCGGGCGAGTTTCTACTTTCAGATGCAACAGGAATTTCTCGAGTTCGTCAATCCGTTCGCGAGATATGGGAGTTTGATCTTAAGGAATGGTTGAGAAACCATCAAAATTTTCGCAAGTGTGATACTCGAAACCAATAACTACAAAGGCCTAGGGGAAAAGTACACACACCATTGTAATCGGGCGGGTTTCTACTTTCAAATGCAACAGGAATTTCTCGAGTTCGTCAATCCGTTCGCGAGATATGGGAGTTTGAATTTAAGGAATGGTTGAGAAACCATCAAAATTTTCGCAAGTTTGATACACGAAACCAATAACTACAATGGCCTAGGGGGAAAATACACATACCGTTGTAATCGGGCGAGTTTCCACTTCCACATGCAACAGGAATTTCTCGAGTTCGTCAAGCCGTTCGCAAGATATGGGAGTTTGAAGTTAAGGAATGGTTGATAAACCATCAAAATTTTCGCTGGTCTAATACTCGAAACCAATAACTGGAATGGCCTAGGGAAAAAGTACACATACCATTGTAATCGGGCGAGTTTCTACTTTCAGATGCAACAGGAATTTCTCGAGTTCGTCAATCCGTTCGCGAGAAATGGGAGTTTGAAGTTAAGGAATGGTTGAGAAACCATCAAAATTTTCGCAAGTCTGATACACGAAACCAATAACTACAATGGCCTAGGGGAAAAATACACATACCGTTGTAATCGGGCGAGTTTCTACTTCCACATGCAACAGGAATTTCTCGAGTTCGTCAATCCGTTCGCGAGATATGGGAGTTTGAAGTTAAGGAATGCTTGAGAAACCATCAAAATTTTCGCAAGTCTGATACACGAAACCAATAACTACAATGGCCTAGGGGAAAATTAAACATACCGTTGTAATCGGGCGAGTTTATACTTCCACATGCAACAGGCATTTCTCGAGTTCGTCAATCCGTTCGCGAGATATGGGAGTTTGAAGTTAAGGAATGGTTGAGAAACCATCAAAATTTTCGCAAGTCTGATACTCGAAACCAATAACTACAATGGCCTAGGAGAAAAATACACATACCGTTGTAATCGGGCGAGTTTCTACTTTCAGATGCAACAGGAATTTCTCGAGTTCGTCAATCCGTCCGCGAGATATGGGAGTTTGAAGTTAAGGAATGGTTGAGAAACCATCAAAATTTTCGCAAGTTTGATACACGAAACCAATGACTACAATGGCCTAGGGGAAAAATACAGATACCGTTGTAATCGGGCGAGTTTCTACTTCCACATGCAACAGGAATTTCTCGAGTTCGTCAAGCCGTTCGCGAGATATGGGAGTTTGAAGTTAAGGAATGGTTGAGAAATCATCAAAATTTTCGCAAGTCTGATACTCGAAACCAATAACTGGAATGGCCTAGGGGAAAAGTACACACACCATTGTAATCGGGCGGGTTTCTACTTTCAAATGCAACAGGAATTTCTCGAGTTCGTCAATCCGTTCGCGAGATATGGGAGTTTGAATTTAAGGAATGGTTGAGAAACCATCAAAATTTTCGCAAGTCTGATACTCGAAACAAATAACTACTATGGCCTAGGGCAAAAATGCACAAACCGTTGTAACCGGGCGAGTTTCTGCTTTCAGATTCAATAGGAAATTCTCGAGTTCGTCAATCCGTTCGCGAGATATGTAAGTGTGAAGTTAAGGAATGTTTGAGAAACCATCAAAATTATCGCATGTCTGATACTCGAAACCAATAACTACAATGGCCTAGGGGAAAAATACACCTACCGTTGTAATCGGGCGAGTTTCTACTCTCAGATGCAACATGAATTTCTCGAGTTCGTCAATCCGTTCGCGAGATATGGGAGTTTGAAGTTAAGGAATGGTTGAGAAACCATCAAAATTTTCGCAAGTCTGATACACGAAACCAATAACTACAATGGCCTAGGGGAAAAATACACACACCGTTGTAATCGGGCGAGTTTCTACTTCCACATGCAACAGGAATTTCTCGAGTTCGTCAATCCGTTCGCGAGATATGGGAGTTTGAAGTTAAGGAATGCTTGAGAAACCATCAAAATTTTCGCAAGTCTGATACTCGAAACCAATAACTACTATGGCCTAGGACAAAAATGCATATACCGTTGTAATCGGGCGAGTTTATACTTCCACATGCAACAGGAATTTCTCGAATTCGTCAATCCGTTCGCGAGATATGGGAGTTTGAAGTTAAGGAGTGGCTGAGAACTCATCAAAATTTTCGCAAGTCTGATACTCGAAACCAATAACTACAATGGCCTAGGAGAAAAATGCACATACCGTTGTAATCGGGCGAGTTTCTACTTTCAGATGCAACAGGAATTTCTCGAGTTCGTCAATCCGTTCGCGAGATATGGGAGTTTGATCTTAAGGAATGGTTGAGAAACCATCAAAATTTTCGCAAGTCTGATACTCGAAACCAATAACAATAATGGCCTAGGGGAAAAATACACATACCGTTGTAATCGGGCGAGTTTCTACTTTCAGATGCAACAGGAATTTCTCGAGTTCGTCAATCCGTTCGCGAGATATGGGAGTTTGAAGTTAAGGAGTGGCTGAGAACTCATCAAAATTTTCGCAAGTCTGATACTCGAAACCAATAACTACAAAGGCCTAGGGGAAAAATACACATACCTTTGTAATCGGGCGAGTTTTTGCTTTCAGATGCAATAGGAAATTCTCGAGTTCGTCAATCCGTTCGCGAGATATGTAAGTGTGAAGTTAAGGAATGGTTGAGAAACCATCAAAATTTTCGCAAGTCTGATACTCGAAACCAATAACAATAATGGCCTAGGGGAAAAATACACATACCGTTGTAATCGGGCGAGATTCTACTTTCAGATGCAACAGGAATTTCTCGAGTTCGTCAATCCATTCGCGAGAAATGGGAGTTTGAAGTTAAGGAATGATTGAGAAACCATCAAAATTTTCGCAAGTCTGATACTCGAAACCAATAACCACAATGGCGTAGGGGAAAAATACGCATACCGTTGTAATCGGGCGAGTTTCTACTTTCAGATGCAACAGGAATTTCTCGAGTTCGTCAATCCGTTCGCGAGATATGGGAGTTTGAAGTTAAGGAATGGTTTAGAAACCATCAAAATTTTCGCAAATCTGATACTCGAAACCAACAACTACAATGGCCTAGGGGAAAAATACAGATACCGTTGTAATCGGGCGAGTTTCTACTTCCACATGCAACAGGAATTTCTCGAGTTCGTCAAGCCGTTCGCGAGATATGGGAGTTTGAAGTTAAGGAATGGTTGAGAAACCATCAAAATTTTCGCAAGTCTGATACTCGAAACCAATAACTGGAATGGCCTAGGGGAAAAGTACACACACCATTGTAATCGGGCGGGTTTCTACTTTCAAATGCAACAGGAATTTCTCGAGTTCGTCAATCCGTTCGCGAGATATGGGAGTTTGAATTTAAGGAATGGTTGAGAAACCATCAAAATTTTCGCAAGTCTGATACACGAAACAAATAACTACTATGGCCTAGGGCAAAAATGCACATACCGTTGTAACCGGGCGAGTTTCTACTTTCACATGCGACAGGAATTTCTCGAGTTCGTCTGTCCGTTCGCGAGATATGGGAGTTTGAAGTTAAGGAATGCTTGAGAAACCATCAAAATTTTCGCAAGTCTGATACTCGAATCCAATAACTACTATGGCCTACGGCAAAAATGCACATACCGTTGTAACCGGGCGAGTTTCTGCTTTCAGATGCAATAGGAAATTCTCGAGTTCGACAATCCGTTCGCGAGATATGTAAGTGTGATGCTAAGGAATGGTTGAGAAACCATCAAAATTATCGCAAGTCTGATACTCGAAACCAATAACTGGAATGACCTAGGGGAAAAGTACACACACCATTGTAAACGGGCGGGTTTCTACTTTCAGATACAACAGGAATTTCTCGAGTTCGTCAATCCGTTCGCGAGATATGGGAGTTTGAAGTTAATGAATGCTTGAGAAACCATCAAAATTTTCGCAAGTCTGATACTCGAAACCAATAACTACTATGGCCTAGGACAAAAAGGCATATACCGTTGTAATCGGGCGAGTTTCTACTTTCAAATGCAACAGGAATTTCTCGAGTTCGTCAATCCGTTCGCGAGATATGGGAGTTTAAAGTTAAGGAATGGTTGAGAAACCATCAAAATTTTCGCAAGTTTGATACACGAAACCAATAACTACAATGGCCTAGGGGAAAAATACACATACCGTTGTAATCGGGCGAGTTTCTACTCCCACATGCAACTGGAATTTCTCGAGTTCGTCAAGCCGTTCGCGAGATATGGGAGTTTGAAGTTAAGGAATGGTTGAGAAACCATCAAAATTTTCGCTGGTCTAATCCTCGAAACCAATAACTGGAATGGCCTAGGGAAAAAGTACACATACCATTGTAATCGGGCGAGCTTCTACTTTCAGATGCAACAGGAATTTCTCGAGTTCGTCAATCCGTTCGCGAGAAATGGGAGTTTGAAGTTAAGGAATGGTTGAGAAACCATCAAAATTTTCGCAAGTCTGATACACGAAACCAATAACTACAATGGCCTAGGGGAAAAACACACATACCGTTGTAATCGGGCGAGTTTCTACTTCCACATGCAACAGGAATTTCTCGAGTTCGTCAATCCGTTCGCGAGATATGGGAGTTTGAAGTTAAGGAATGCTTGAGAAACCATCAAAATTTTCGCAAGTCTGATACTCGAAACCAATAACTACTATGGCCTAGGACAAAAATGCATATACCGTTGTAATCGGGCGAGTTTCTGCTTTCAGATGCAATAGGAAATTCTCGAGTTCGGCAATCCGTTCGCGAGATATGTAAGTGTGGAGTTAAGGAATGGTTGAGAAACCATCAAAATTTTCGCAACTCTGATACACGAAACCAATAACTACAATGGCCTAGGGGAAAAATACACATACCGTTGTAATCGGGCGAGTTTATGCTTCCACATGCAACAGGAATTTCTCGAGTTCATCAATCCGTTCGCGAGATATGGGAGTTTGAAGTTAAGGAATGGCTGAGAAATCATCAAAATTTTCGCAAGTCTGATACTCGAAACCAATAACTACAATGGCCAAGGGGAAAAATACACATACCGTTGTAATCGGGCGAGTTTCTACTTTCAGATGCAACAGGAATTTCTCGAGTTCGTCAATCCGTTCGCGAGATATGGGAGTTTGATCTTAAGGAATGGTTGAGAAACCATCAAAATTTTCGCAAGTGTGATACTCGAAACCAATAACTACAAAGGCCTAGGGGAAAAATACACATACCGTTGTAATCGGGCGAGTTTTTGCTTTCAGATGCAATAGGAAATTCTCGAGTTCGTCAATCCGTTCGCGAGATATGTAAGTGTGAAGTTAAGGAATGGTTGAGAAACCATCAAAATTTTCGCAAGTCTGATACTCGAAACCAATAACAACAATGGCCTAGGGGAAAAATACACATACCGTTGTAATCGGGCGAGATTCTACTTTCAGATGCAACAGGAATTTCTCGAGTTCGTCAATCCATTCGCGAGAAATGGGAGTTTGAAGTCAAGGAATGATTGAGAAACCATCAAAATTTTCGCAAGTCTGATACTCGAAACCAATAACCACAATGGCCTAGGGGAAAAATACGCATACCGTTGTAATTGGGCGAGTTTCTACTTTCAGATGCAACAGGAATTTCTCGAGTTCGTCAATCCGTTCGCGAGATATGGGAGTTTGAAGTTAAGGAATGGTTTAGAAACCATCAAAATTTTCGCAAATCTGATACTCGAAACCAATAACTACAATGGCCTAGGGGAAAAATACACATACCGTTGTACTCGGGCGAGTTTCTACTTTCACATGCAACAGGAATTTCTCGAGTTCGTCTATCCGTTCGCGAGATATGGGAGTTTGAAGTTAAGGAATGCTTGAGAAACCATCAAAATTTTCGCAAGTCTGATACTCGAATCCAATAACTACTATATCCTAGGGCAAAAATGCACATACCGTTGTAACCGGGCGAGTTTCTGCTTTCAGATGCAATAGGAAATTCTCGAGTTCGACAATCCGTTCGCGAGATATGTAAGTGTGATGCTAAGGAATGGTTGAGAAACCATCAAAATTATCGCAAGTCTGATACTCGAAACCAATAACTGGAATGACCTAGGGGAAAAGTACACACACCATTGTAAACGGGCGGGTTTCTACTTTCAGATACAACAGGAATTTCTCGAGTTCGTCAATCCGTTCGCGAGATATGGGAGTTTGAAGTTAATGAATGCTTGAGAAACCATCAAAATTTTCGCAAGTCTGATACTCGAAACCAATAACTACTATGGCCTAGGACAAAAAGGCATATACCGCTGTAATCGGGCGAGTTTCTACTTTCAAATGCAACAGGAATTTCTCGAGTTCGTCAATCCGTTCGCGAGATATGGGAGTTTCAAGTTAAGGAATGGTTGAGAAAACATCAAAATTTTCGCAAGTTTGATACACGAAACCAATAACTACAATGGCCTATGGGAAAAATACACATACCGTTGTAATCGGGCGAGTTTCTACTCCCACATGCAACTGGAATTTCTCGAGTTCGTCAAGCCGTTCGCGAGATATGGGAGTTTGAAGTTAAGGAATGGTTGAGAAACCATCAAAATTTTCGCTGGTCTAATCCTCGAAACCAATAACTGGAATGGCCTAGGGAAAAAGTACACATACCATTGTAATCGGGCGAGCTTCTACTTTCAGATGCAACAGGAATTTCTCGAGTTCGTCAATCCGTTCGCGAGAAATGGGAGTTTGAAGTTAAGGAATGGTTGAGAAACCATCAAAATTTTCGCAAGTCTGATACACGAAACCAATAACTACAATGGCCTAGGGGAAAAATACACATACCGTTGTAATCGGGCGAGTTTCTACTTCCACATGCAACAGGAATTTCTCGAGTTCGTCAATCCGTTCGCGAGATATGGGAGTTTGAAGTTAAGGAATGCTTGAGAAACCATCAAAATTTTCGCAAGTCTGATACTCGAAACCAATAACTACTATGGCCTAGGACAAAAATGCATATACCGTTGTAATCGGGCGAGTTTCTGCTTTCAGATGCAATAGGAAATTCTCGAGTTCGGCAATCCGTTCGCGAGATATGGGAGTTTGAAGTTAAGGAATGGCTGAGAAATCATCAAAATTTTCGCAAGTGTGATACTCGAAACCAATAACTACAAAGGCCTAGGGGAAAAATACACATACCGTTGTAATCGGGCGAGTTTTTGCTTTCAGATGCAATAGGAAATTCTCGAGTTCGTCAATCCGTTCGCGAGATATGTAAGTGTGAAGTTAAGGAATGGTTGAGAAACCATCAAAATTTTCGCAAGTCTGATACTCGAAACCAATAACAACAATGGCCTAGGGGAAAAATACACATACCGTTGTAATCGGGCGAGATTCTACTTTCAGATGCAACAGGAATTTCTCGAGTTCGTCAATCCATTCGCGAGAAATGGGAGTTTGAAGTCAAGGAATGATTGAGAAACCATCAAAATTTTCGCAAGTCTGATACTCGAAACCAATAACCACAATGGCCTAGGGGAAAAATACGCATACCGTTGTAATTGGGCGAGTTTCTACTTTCAGATGCAACAGGAATTTCTCGAGTTCGTCAATCCGTTCGCGAGATATGGGAGTGTGAAGTTAAGGAATGGTTTAGAAACCATCAAAATTTTCGCAAATCTGATACTCGAAACCAATAACTACAATGGCCTAGGGGAAAAATACACATACCGTTGTACTCGGGCGAGTTTCTACTTTCACATGCAACAGGAATTTCTCGAGTTCGTCTATCCGTTCGCGAGATATGGGAGTTTGAAGTTAAGGAATGCTTGAGAAACCATCAAAATTTTCGCAAGTCTGATACTCGAATCCAATAACTACTATGTCCTAGGGCAAAAATGCACATACCGTTGTAACCGGGCGAGTTTCTGCTTTCAGATGCAATAGGAAATTCTCGAGTTCGACAATCCGTTCGCGAGATATGTAAGTGTGATGCTAAGGAATGGTTGAGAAACCATCAAAATTATCGCAAGTCTGATACTCGAAACCAATAACTGGAATGACCTATGGGAAAAGTACACACACCATTGTAAACGGGCGGGTTTCTACTTTCAGATACAACAGGAATTTCTCGAGTTCGTCAATCCGTTCGCGAGATATGGGAGTTTGAAGTTAATGAATGCTTGAGAAACCATCAAAATTTTCGCAAGTCTGATACTCGAAACCAATAACTACTATGGCCTAGGACAAAAAGGCATATACCGCTGTAATCGGGCGAGTTTCTACTTTCAAATGCAACAGGAATTTCTCGAGTTCGTCAATCCGTTCGCGAGATATGGGAGTTTCAAGTTAAGGAATGGTTGAGAAAACATCAAAATTTTCGCAAGTTTGATACACGAAACCAATAACTACAATGGCCTATGGGAAAAATACACATACCGTTGTAATCGGGCGAGTTTCTACTCCCACATGCAACTGGAATTTCTCGAGTTCGTCAAGCCGTTCGCGAGATATGGGAGTTTGAAGTTAAGGAATGGTTGAGAAACCATCAAAATTTTCGCTGGTCTAATCCTCGAAACCAATAACTGGAATGGCCTAGGGAAAAAGTACACATACCATTGTAATCGGGCGAGCTTCTACTTTCAGATGCAACAGGAATTTCTCGAGTTCGTCAATCCGTTCGCGAGAAATGGGAGTTTGAAGTTAAGGAATGGTTGAGAAACCATCAAAATTTTCGCAAGTCTGATACACGAAACCAATAACTACAATGGCCTAGGGGAAAAATACACATACCGTTGTAATCGGGCGAGTTTCTACTTCCACATGCAACAGGAATTTCTCGAGTTCGTCAATCCGTTCGCGAGATATGGGAGTTTGAAGTTAAGGAATGCTTGAGAAACCATCAAAATTTTCGCAAGTCTGATACTCGAAACCAATAACTACTATGGCCTAGGACAAAAATGCATATACCGTTGTAATCGGGCGAGTTTCTGCTTTCAGATGCAATAGGAAATTCTCGAGTTCGGCAATCCGTTCGCGAGATATGGGAGTTTGAAGTTAAGGAATGGCTGAGAAATCATCAAAATTTTCGCAAGTGTGATACTCGAAACCAATAACTACAAAGGCCTAGGGGAAAAATACACATACCGTTGTAATCGGGCGAGTTTTTGCTTTCAGATGCAATAGGAAATTCTCGAGTTCGTCAATCCGTTCGCGAGATATGTAAGTGTGAAGTTAAGGAATGGTTGAGAAACCATCAAAATTTTCGCAAGTCTGATACTCGAAACCAATAACAACAATGGCCTAGGGGAAAAATACGCATACCGTTGTAATCGGGCGAGTTTCTACTTTCAGATGCAACAGGAATTTCTCGAGTTCGTCAATCCGTTCGCGAGATATGGGAGTTTGAAGTTAAGGAATGGTTTAGAAACCATCAAAATTTTCGCAAATCTGATACTCGAAACCAATAACTACAATGGCCTAGGGGAAAAATACACATACCGTTGTACTCGGGCGAGTTTCTACTTTCACATGCAACAGGAATTTCTCGAGTTCGTCTATCCGTTCGCGAGATATGGGAGTTTGAAGTTAAGGAATGCTTGAGAAACCATCAAAATTTTCGCAAGTCTGATACTCGAATCCAATAACTACTATGTCCTAGGGCAAAAATGCACATACCGTTGTAACCGGGCGAGTTCCTGCTTTCAGATGCAATAGGAAATTCTCGAGTTCGTCAATCCGTTCGCGAGATATGGAAGTTTGAAGTTAAGGAATGATTGAGAAACCATCAAAATTTTCGCAAGTCAGATTCTCGAAACCAATAACTACAAAGGCCTAGCGGAAAAATACACATACCGTTGTACTCGGGCGAGTTTCTACTTTCACATGCGACAGGAATTTCTCGAGTTCGTCTGTCCGTTCGCGAGATATGGGAGTTTGAAGTTAAGGAATGCTTGAGAAACCATCAAAATTTTCGCAAGTCTGATACTCGAATCCAATAACTACTATGGCCTACGGCAAAAATGCACATACCGTTGTAACCGGGCGAGTTTCTGCTTTCAGATGCAATAGGAAATTCTCGAGTTCGACAATCCGTTCGCGAGATATGTAAGTGTGATGCTAAGGAATGGTTGAGAAACCATCAAAATTATCGCAAGTCTGATACTCGAAACCAATAACTGGAATGACCTAGGGGAAAAGTACACACACCATTGTAAACGGGCGGGTTTCTACTTTCAGATACAACAGGAATTTCTCGAGTTCGTCAATCCGTTCGCGAGATATGGGAGTTTGAAGTTAATGAATGCTTGAGAAACCATCAAAATTTTCGCAAGTCTGATACTCGAAACCAATAACTACTATGGCCTAGGACAAAAAGGCATATACCGTTGTAATCGGGCGAGTTTCTACTTTCAAATGCAACAGGAATTTCTCGAGTTCGTCAATCCGTTCGCGAGATATGGGAGTTTCAAGTTAAGGAATGATTGAGAAACCATCAAAATTTTCGCAAGTCTGATACTCGAAACCAATAACCACAATGGCCTAGGGGAAAAATACGCATACCGTTGTAATCGGGCGAGTTTCTACTTTCAGATGCAACAGGAATTTCTCGAGTTCGTCAATCCGTTCGCGAGATATGGGAGTTTCAAGTTAAGGAATGGTTGAGAAACCATCAAAATTTTCGCAAGTCTGATACACGAACCAATAACTACAATGGCCTAGGGGAAAAATACACATACCGTTGTAATCGGGCGAGTTTCTACTTCCACATGCAACAGGAATTTCTTGAGTTCGTCAATCCGTTCGCGAGATATGGGAGTTTGAAGTTAAGGAATGCTTGAGAAACCATCAAAATTTTCGCAAATCTGGTACTCGAAACCAATAACTACTATGGCCTAGGACAAAAATGCATATACCGTTGTAATCGGGCGAGTTTCTGCTTTCAGATGCAATAGGAAATTCTCGAGTTCGGCAATCCTTTCGCGAGATATGTAAGTGTGGAGTTAAGGAATGGTTGAGAAACCATCAAAATTTTCGCAAGTCTGATACACGAAACGAATAACTACAATGGCCTAGGGGAAAAATACACATACCGTTGTAATCGGGCGAGTTTATGCTTCCACATGCAACAGGAATTTCTCGAGTTCGTCAATCCATTCGCGAGAAATGGGAGTTTGAAGTTAAGGAATGATTGAGAAACCATCAAAATTTTCGCAAGTCTGACACTCGAAACCAATAACCACAATGGCCTAGGGGAAAAATACGCATACCGTTGTAATCGGGCGAGTTTCTACTTTCAGATGCAACAGGAATTTCTCGAGTTCGTCAATCCGTTCGCGAGATATGGGAGTTTGAAGTTAAGGAATGGTTTAGAAACCATCAAAATTTTCGCAAATCTGATACTCGAAACCAATAACTACAATGGCCTAGGGGAAAAATACACATACCGTTGTACTCGGGCGGGTTTCTACTTTCAGATACAACAGGAATTTCTCGAGTTCGTCAATCCGCTCGCGAGATATGGGAGTTTGAAGTTAATGTATGCTTGAGAAACCATCAAAATTTTCGCAAGTCTGATACTCGAAACCAATAACTACTATGGCCTAGGACAAAAAGGCATATACCGTTGTAATCGGGCGAGTTTCTACTTTCAAATGCAACAGGAATTTCTCGAGTTCGTCAATCCGTTCGCGAGATATGGGAGTTTCAAGTTAAGGAATGGTTGAGAAACCATCAAAATTTTCGCAAGTCTGATACACGAAACCAATAACTACAATGGCCTAGGGGAAAAATACACATACCGTTGTAATCGGGCGAGTTTCTACTTCCACATGCAACAGGAATTTCTCGAGTTCGTCAATCCGTTCGCGAGATATGGGAGTTTGAAGTTAAGGAATGCTTGAGAAACCATCAAAATTTTCGCAAGTCCGTTACTCGAAACCAATAACTACTATGGCCTAGGACAAAAATGCATATACCTTTGTAATCGGGCGAGTTTCTGCTTTCAGATGCAATAGGAAATTCTCGAGTTCGGCAATCCGTTCGCGAGATATGTAAGTGTGGAGTTAAGGAATGGTTGAGAAACCATCAAAATTTTCGCAAGTCTGATACACGAAACCAATAACTACAATGGCCTAGGGGAAAAATACACATACCGTTGCAATCGGGCGAGTTTATGCTTCCACATGCAACAGGAATTTCTCGAGTTCATCAATCCGTTCGCGAGATATGGGAGTTTGAAGTTAAGGAATGGCTGAGAAATCATCAAAATTTTCGCAAGTCTGATACTCAAAACCAATAACTACAATGGCCAAGGGGAAAAATACACATACCGTTGTAATCGGGCGAGTTTCTACTTTCAGATGCAACAGGAATTTCTCGAGTTCGTCAATCCGTTCGCGAGATATGGGAGTTTGATCTTAAGGAATGGTTGAGAAACCATCAAAATTTTCGCAAGTGTGATACTCGAAACCAATAACTACAAAGGCCTAGGGGAAAAATACACATACCGTTGTAATCGGGCGAGATTCTACTCCCACATGCAACTGGAATTTCTCGAGTTCGTCAAGCCGTTCGCGAGATATGGGAGTTTGAAGTTAAGGAATGCTTGAGAAACCATCAAAATTTTCGCAAGTCTGATACTCGAAACCAATAACTACTATGGCCTAGGACAAAAATGCATATACCGTTGTAATCGGGCGAGTTTCTGCTTTCAGATGCAATAGGAAATTCTCGAGTTCGGCAATCCGTTCGCGAGATATGTAAGTGTGGAGTTAAGGAATGGTTGAGAAACCATCAAAATTTTCGCAAGTCTGATACACGAAACCAATAACTACAATGGCCTAGGGGAAAAATACACATACCGTTGTAATCGGGCGAGTTTATGCTTCCACATGCAACAGGAATTTCTCGAGTTCATCAATCCGTTCGCGAGATATGGGAGTTTGAAGTTAAGGAATGGCTGAGAAATCATCAAAATTTTCGCAAGTCTGATACTCGAAACCAATAACTACAATGGCCAAGGGGAAAAATACACATACCGTTGTAATCGGGCGAGTTTCTACTTTCAGATGCAACAGGAATTTCTCGAGTTCGTCAATCCGTTCGCGAGATATGGGTGTTTGATCTTAAGGAATGGTTGAGAAACCATCAAAATTTTCGCAAGTGTGATACTCGAAACCAATAACTACAAAGGCCTAGGGGAAAAATACACATACCGTTGTAATCGGGCGAGATTCTACTCCCACATGCAACTGGAATTTCTCGAGTTCGTCAAGCCGTTCGCGAGATATGGGAGTTTGAAGTTAAGGAATGGTTGAGAAACCATCAAAATTTTCGCTGGTCTAATCCTCGAAACCAATAACTGGAATGGCCTAGGGAAAAAGTACACATACCATTGTAATCGGGCGAGCTTCTACTTTCAGATGCAACAGGAATTTCTCGAGTTCGTCAATCCGTTCGCGAGAAATGGGAGTTTGAAGTTAAGGAATGGTTGAGAAACCATCAAAATTTTCGCAAGTCTGATACACGAAACCAATAACTACAATGGCCTAGGGGAAAAATACACATACCGTTGTAATCGGGCGAGTTTCTACTTCCACATGCAACAGGAATTTCTCGAGTTCGTCAATCCGTTCGCGAGATATGGGAGTTTGAAGTTAAGGAATGCTTGAGAAACCATCAAAATTTTCGCAAGTCTGATACTCGAAACCAATAACTACTATGGCCTAGGACAAAAATGCATATACCGTTGTAATCGGGCGAGTTTCTGCTTTCAGATGCAATAGGAAATTCTCGAGTTCGGCAATCCGTTCGCGAGATATGTAAGTGTGGAGTTAAGGAATGGTTGAGAAACCATCAAAATTTTCGCAAGTCTGATACACGAAACCAATAACTACAATGGCCTAGGGGAAAAATACACATACCGTTGTAATCGGGCGAGTTTATGCTTCCACATGCAACAGGAATTTCTCGAGTTCATCAATCCGTTCGCGAGATATGGGAGTTTGAAGTTAAGGAATGGCTGAGAAATCATCAAAATTTTCGCAAGTCTGATACTCGAAACCAATAACTACAATGGCCAAGGGGAAAAATACACATACCGTTGTAATCGGGCGAGTTTCTACTTTCAGATGCAACAGGAATTTCTCGAGTTCGTCAATCCGTTCGCGAGATATGGGAGTTTGATCTTAAGGAATGGTTGAGAAACCATCAAAATTTTCGCAAGTGTGATACTCGAAACCAATAACTACAAAGGCCTAGGGGAAAAATACACATACCGTTGTAATCGGGCGAGTTTTTGCTTTCAGATGCAATAGGAAATTCTCGAGTTCGTCAATCCGTTCGCGAGATATGTAAGTGTGAAGTTAAGGAATGGTTGAGAAACCATCAAAATTTTCGCAAGTCTGATACTCGAAACCAATAACAACAATGGCCTAGGGGAAAACTACACATACCGTTGTAATCGGGCGAGATTCTACTTTCAGATGCAACAGGAATTTCTCGAGTTCGTCAATCCATTCGCGAGAAATGGGAGTTTGAAGTTAAGGAATGATTGAGAAACCATCAAAATTTTCGCAAATCTGATACTCGAAACCAATAACTACTATGGCCTAGGACAAAAATGCATATACCGTTGTAATCGGGCGAGTTTCTGCTTTCAGATGCAATAGGAAATTCTCGAGTTCGGCAATCCGTTCGCGAGATATGTAAGTGTGGAGTTAAGGAATGGTTGAGAAACCATCAAAATTTTCGCAAGTCTGATACACGAAACGAATAACTACAATGGCCTAGGGTAAAAATACACATACCGTTGTAATCGGGCGAGTTTATGCTTCCACATGCAACAGGAATTTCTCGAGTTCATCAATCCGTTCGCGAGATATGGGAGTTTGAAGTTAAGGAATGGCTGAGAAATCATCAAAATTTTCGCAATTCTGATACTCGAAACCAATAACTACAATGGCCAAGGGGAAAAATACACATACCGTTGTAATCGGGCGAGTTTCTACTTTCAGATGCAACAGGAATTTCTCGAGTTCGTCAATCCGTTCGCGAGATATGGGAGTTTGATCTTAAGGAATGGTTGAGAAACCATCAAAATTTTCGCAAGTGTGATACTCGAAACCAATAACTACAAAGGCCTAGGGGAAAAATACACATACCGTTGTAATCGGGCGAGTTTTTGCTTTCAGATGCAACAGGAAATTCTCGAGTTCGTCAATCCGTTCGCGAGATATGTAAGTGTGAAGTTAAGGAATGGTTGAGAAACCATCAAAATTTTCGCAAGTCTGATACTCGAAACCAATAACAACAATGGCCTAGGGGAAAAATACACATACCGTTGTAATCGGGCGAGATTCTACTTTCAGATGCAACAGGAATTTCTCGAGTTCGTCAATCCATTCGCGAGAAATGGGAGTTTGAAGTTAAGGAATGATTGAGAAACCATCAAAATTTTCGCAAGTCTGATACTCGAAACCAATAACCACAATGGCCTAGGGGAAAAATACGCATACCGTTGTAATCGGGCGAGTTTCTACTTTCAGATGCAACAGGAATTTCTCGAGTTCGTCAATCCGTTCGCGAGATATGGGAGTTTGAAGTTAAGGAATGGTTTAGAAACCATCAAAATTTTCGCAAATCTGATACTCGAAACCAATAACTACAATGGCCTAGGGGAAAAATACACATACCGTTGTACTCGGGCGAGTTTCTACTTTCACATGCAACAGGAATTTCTCGAGTTCGTCTATCCGTTCGCGAGATATGGGAGTTTGAAGTTAAGGAATGCTTGAGAAACCATCAAAATTTTCGCAAGTCTGATACTCGAATCCAATAACTACTATGTCCTAGGGCAAAAATGCACATACCGTTGTAACCGGGCGAGTTCCTGCTTTCAGATGCAATAGGAAATTCTCGAGTTCGTCAATCCGTTCGCGAGATATGGAAGTTTGAAGTTAAGGAATGATTGAGAAACCATCAAAATTTTCGCAAGTCAGATTCTCGAAACCAATAACTACAAAGGCCTAGCGGAAAAATACACATACCGTTGTACTCGGGCGAGTTTCTACTTTCACATGCGACAGGAATTTCTCGAGTTCGTCTGTCCGTTCGCGAGATATGGGAGTTTGAAGTTAAGGAATGCTTGAGAAACCATCAAAATTTTCGCAAGTCTGATACTCGAATCCAATAACTACTATGGCCTACGGCAAAAATGCACATACCGTTGTAACCGGGCGAGTTTCTGCTTTCAGATGCAATAGGAAATTCTCGAGTTCGACAATCCGTTCGCGAGATATGTAAGTGTGATGCTAAGGAATGGTTGAGAAACCATCAAAATTATCGCAAGTCTGATACTCGAAACCAATAACTGGAATGACCTAGGGGAAAAGTACACACACCATTGTAAACGGGCGGGTTTCTACTTTCAGATACAACAGGAATTTCTTTAGTTCGTCAATCCGTTCGCGAGATATGGGAGTTTGAAGTTAATGAATGCTTGAGAAACCATCAAAATTTTCGCAAATCTGATACTCGAAACCAATAACTACTATGGCCTAGGACAAAAAGGCATATACCGTTGTAATCGGGCGAGTTTCTACTTTCTGATGCAACAGGAATTTCTCGAGTTCGTCAATCCGTTCGCGAGATATGGGAGTTTGACGTTAAGGAATGGTTTAGAAATCATCAAAATTTTCGCACGTCTGATACTCGAAACCAATAACTACTATGGCCTAGGGCAATAATGCACATACCGTTGTAATCGGGCGAGTTTCTGCTTTCAGATGCAATAGGAAATTCTCGAGTTCGGCAATCCGTTCGCGAGATATCTAAGTGTGGAGTTAACGCATGGTTGAGAAACCATCAACATTTTCGCAAGTCTGATACTCGAAACCAATAACTACAGTGGCCTTGGGGAAAAATGCACATACCGTTGTAATCGGGCGAGTTTCTACTTTCAAATGCAACAGGAATTTCTCGAGTTCGTCAATCCGTTCGCGAGATATGGGAGTTTCAATTTAAGGAATGGTTGAGAAACCATCAAAATTTTCGCAAGGCTGATACACGAAACCAATAACTACAATGGCCTAGGGGAAGAATACACATACCGTTGTAATCGGGCGAGTTTATGCTTCCACATGCAACAGGAATTTCTCGAGTTCGTCAATCCGTTCGCGAGATATGGGAGTTTGAAGTTAAGGAATGGCTGAGAAATCATCAAAATTTTCGTAAGTCTGATACTCGAAACCAATAACTACAATGGCCAAGGGGAAAAATACACATACCGTTGTAATCGGGCGAGTTTCTACTTTCAGATGCAACAGGAATTTCTCGAGTTCGTCAATCCGTTCGCGAGATATGGGAGTTTGATCTTAAGGAATGGTTGAGAAACCATCAAAATTATCGCAAGTGTGATACTCGAAACCAATAACCACAATGGCCTAGGGGAAAAATACGCATACCGTTGTAATCGGGCGAGTTTCTGCTTTCAGATGCAATAGGAAATTCTCGAGTTCGGCAATCCGTTCGCGAGGTATTTAAGTGTGGAGTTAAGGAATGGTTGAGAAACCATCAAAATTTTCGCAAGTCTGATACACGAAACCAATAACTACAATGGCCTAGGGGAAAAATACACATACCGTTGTAATCGGGCGAGTTTATGCTTCCACATGCAACAGGAATTTCTCGAGTTCATCAATCCGTTCGCGAGATATGGGAGTTTGAAGTTAAGGAATGGCTGAGAAATCATCAAAATTTTCGCAAGTCTGATACTCGAAACCAATAACTACAATGGCCAAGGGGAAAAATACACATACCGTTGTAATCGGGCGAGTTTCTACTTTCAGATGCAACAGGAATTTCTCGAGTTCGTCAATCCGTTCGCGAGATATGGGAGTTTGATCTTAAGGGATGGTTGAGAAACCATCAAAATTTTCGCAAGTGTGATACTCGAAACCAATAACTACAAAGGCCTAGGGGAAAAATACACATACCGTTGTAATCGGGCGAGTTTTTGCTTTCAGATGCAATAGGAAATTCTCGAGTTCGTCAATCCGTTCGCGAGATATGTAAGTGTGAAGTTAAGGAATGGTTGAGAAACCATCAAAATTTTCGCAAGTCTGATACTCGAAACCAATAACAACAATGGCCTAGGGGAAAAATACACATACCGTTGTAATCGGGCGAGATTCTACTTTCAGATGCAACAGGAATTTCTCGAGTTCGTCAATCCATTCGCGAGAAATGGGAGTTTGAAGTTAAGGAATGATTGAGAAACCATCAAAATTTTCGCAAGTCTGATACTCGAAACCAATAACCACAATGGCCTAGGGGAAAAATACGCATACCGTTGTAATCGGGCGAGTTTCTACTTTCAGATGCAACAGGAATTTCTCGAGTTCGTCAATCCGTTCGCGAGATATGGGAGTTTGAAGTTAAGGAATGGTTTAGAAACCATCAAAATTTTCGCAAATCTGATACTCGAAACCAATAACTACAATGGCCTAGGGGAAAAATACACATACCGTTGTACTCGGGCGAGTTTCTACTTTCACATGCAACAGGAATTTCTCGAGTTCGTCTATCCGTTCGCGAGATATGGGAGTTTGAAGTTAAGGAATGCTTGAGAAACCATCAAAATTTTCGCAAGTCTGATACTCGAATCCAATAACTACTATGTCCTAGGGCAAAAATGCACATACCGTTGTAACCGGGCGAGTTCCTGCTTTCAGATGCAATAGGAAATTCTCGAGTTCGTCAATCCGTTCGCGAGATATGGAAGTTTGAAGTTAAGGAATGATTGAGAAACCATCAAAATTTTCGCAAGTCAGATTCTCGAAACCAATAACTACAAAGGCCTAGCGGAAAAATACGCATACCGTTGTAATCGGGCGAGTTTCTACTTTCAGATGCAACAGGAATTTCTCGAGTTCGTCAATCCGTTCGCGAGATATGGGAGTTTGAAGTTAAGGAATGGTTTAGAAACCATCAAAATTTTCGCAAATCTGATACTCGAAACCAATAACTACAATGGCCTAGGGGAAAAATACACATACCGTTGTACTCGGGCGAGTTTCTACTTTCACATGCAACAGGAATTTCTCGAGTTCGTCTATCCGTTCGCGAGATATGGGAGTTTGAAGTTAAGGAATGCTTGAGAAACCATCAAAATTTTCGCAAGTCTGATACTCGAATCCAATAACTACTATGTCCTAGGGCAAAAATGCACATACCGTTGTAACCGGGCGAGTTCCTGCTTTCAGATGCAATAGGAAATTCTCGAGTTCGTCAATCCGTTCGCGAGATATGGAAGTTTGAAGTTAAGGAATGATTGAGAAACCATCAAAATTTTCGCAAGTCAGATTCTCGAAACCAATAACTACAAAGGCCTAGCGGAAAAATGCACATACCGTTGTACTCGGGCGAGTTTCTACTTTCACATGCGACAGGAATTTCTCGAGTTCGTCTGTCCGTTCGCGAGATATGGGAGTTTGAAGTTAAGGAATGCTTGAGAAACCATCAAAATTTTCGCAAGTCTGATACTCGAATCCAATAACTACTATGGCCTACGGCAAAAATGCACATACCGTTGTAACCGGGCGAGTTTCTGCTTTCAGATGGAATAGGAAATTCTCGAGTTCGACAATCCGTTCGCGAGATATGTAAGTGTGATGCTAAGGAATGGTTGAGAAACCATCAAAATTATCGCAAGTCTGATACTCGAAACCAATAACTGGAATGACCTAGGGGAAAAGTACACACACCATTGTAAACGGGCGGGTTTCTACTTTCAGATACAACAGGAATTTCTCGAGTTCGTCAATCCGTTCGCGAGATATGGGAGTTTGAAGTTAATGAATGCTTGAGAAACCATCAAAATTTTCGCAAGTCTGATACTCGAATCCAATAACTACTATGTCCTAGGGCAAAAATGCACATACCGTTGTAACCGGGCGAGTTCCTGCTTTCAGATGCAATAGGAAATTCTCGAGTTCGTCAATCCGTTCGCGAGATATGGAAGTTTGAAGTTAAGGAATGATTGAGAAACCATCAAAATTTTCGCAAGTCAGATTCTCGAAACCAATAACTACAAAGGCCTAGCGGAAAAATACGCATACCGTTGTAATCGGGCGAGTTTCTACTTTCAGATGCAACAGGAATTTCTCGAGTTCGTCAATCCGTTCGCGAGATATGGGAGTTTGAAGTTAAGGAATGGTTTAGAAACCATCAAAATTTTCGCAAATCTGATAATCGAAACCAATAACTACAATGGCCTAGGGGAAAAATACACATACCGTTGTACTCGGGCGAGTTTCTACTTTCACATGCAACAGGAATTTCTCGAGTTCGTCTATCCGTTCGCGAGATATGGGAGTTTGAAGTTAAGGAATGCTTGAGAAACCATCAAAATTTTCGCAAGTCTGATACTCGAATCCAATAACTACTATGTCCTAGGGCAAAAATGCACATACCGTTGTAACCGGGCGAGTTCCGGCTTTCAGATGCAATAGGAAATTCTCGAGTTCGTCAATCCGTTCGCGAGATATGGAAGTTTGAAGTTAAGGAATGATTGAGAAACCATCAAAATTTTCGCAAGTCTGATACACGAAACCAATAACTACAATGGCCTAGGGGAAAAATACACATACCGTTGTAATCGGGCGAGTTTCTACTTCCACATGCAACAGGAATTTCTCGAGTTCGTCAATCCATTCGCGAGAAATGGGAGTTTGAAGTTAAGGAATGATTGAGAAACCATCAAAATTTTCGCAAGTCTGATACTCGAAACCAATAACCACAATGGCCTAGGGGAAAAATACGCATACCGTTGTAATCGGGCGAGTTTCTACTTTCAGATGCAACAGGAATTTCTCGAGTTCGTCAATCCGTTCGCGAGATATGGGAGTTTGAAGTTAAGGAATGGTTTAGAAACCATCAAAATTTTCGCAAATCTGATACTCGAAACCAATAACTACAATGGCCTAGGGGAAAAGTACACACACCATTGTAAACGGGCGGGTTTCTACTTTCAGATACAACAGGAATTTCTCGAGTTCGTCAATCCGTTCGCGAGATATGGGAGTTTGAAGTTAATGAATGCTTGAGAAACCATCAAAATTTTCGCAAGTCTGATACTCGAAACCAATAAATACTATGGCCTAGGACAAAAAGGCATATACCGTTGTAATCGGGCGAGTTTCTACTTTCAAATGCAACAGGAATTTCTCGAGTTCGTCAATCCGTTCGCGAGATATGGGAGTTTCAAGTTAAGGAATGGTTGAGAAACCATCAAAATTTTCGCAAGTTTGATACACGAAACCAATAACTACAATGGCCTAGGGGAAAAATACACATACCGTTGTAATCGGGCGAGTTTCTACTCCCACATGCAACTGGAATTTCTCGAGTTCGTCAAGCCGTTCGCGAGATATGGGAGTTTGAAGTTAAGGAATGGTTGAGAAACCATCAAAATTTTCGCAAATCTGATACTCGAAACCAATAACTACAATGGCCTAGGGGAAAAATACACATACCGTTGTACTCGGGCGGGTTTCTACTTTCAGATACAACAGGAATTTCTCGAGTTCGTCAATCCGTTCGCGAGATATGGGAGTTTGAAGTTAATGAATGCTTGAGAAACCATCAAAATTTTCGCAAGTCTGATACTCGAAACCAATAACTACTATGGCCTAGGACAAAAAGGCATATACCGTTGTAATCGGGCGAGATTCTACTTTCAAATGCAACAGGAATTTCTCGAGTTCGTCAATCCGTTCGCGAGATATGGGAGTTTCAAGTTAAGGAATGGTTGAGAAACCATCAAAATTTTCGCAAGTCTGATACACGAAACCAATAACTACAATGGCCTAGGGGAAAAATACACATACCGTTGTAATCGGGGGAGTTTCTACTTCCACATGCAACAGGAATTTCTCGAGTTCGTCAATCCGTTCGCGAGATATGGGAGTTTGAAGTTAAGGAATGGTTGAGAAACCATCAAAATTTTCGCAAGTCTGATACTCGAAACCAATAACTACTATGGCCTAGGACAAAAATGCATATACCGTTGTAATCGGGCGAGTTTCTGCTTTCAGATGCAATAGGAAATTCTCGAGTTCGGCAATCCGTTCGCGAGATATGTAAGTGTGGAGTTAAGGAATGGTTGAGAAACCATCAAAATTTTCGCAAGTCTGATACACGAAACCAATAACTACAATGGCCTAGGGGAAAAATACACATACCGTTGTAATCGGGCGAGTTTCTACTTCCACATGCAACAGGAATTTCTCGAGTTCGTCAATCCGTTCGCGAGATATGGGAGTTTGAAGTTAAGGAATGCTTGAGAAACCATCAAAATTTTCGCAAGTCTGATACTCGAAACCAATAACTACTATGGCCTAGGACAAAAATGCATATACCGTTGTAATCGGGCGAGTTTCTGCTTTCAGATGCAATAGGAAATTCTCGAGTTCGGCAATCCGTTCGCGAGATATGTAAGTGTGGAGTTAAGGAATGGTTGAGATACCATCAAAATTTTCGCAAGTCTGATACACGAAACCAATAACTACAATGGCCTAGGGGAAAAATACACATACCGTTGTAATCGGGCGAGTTTATGCTTCCACATGCAACAGGAATTTCTCGAGTTCATCAATCCGTTCGCGAGATATGGGAGTTTGAAGTTAAGGAATGGCTGAGAAATCATCAAAATTTTCGCAAGTCTGATACTCGAAACCAATAACTACAATGGCCAAGGGGAAAAATACACATACCGTTGTAATCGGGCGAGTTTCTACTTTCAGATGCAACAGGAATTTCTCGAGTTCGTCAATCCGTTCGCGAGATATGGGAGTTTGATCTTAAGGAATGGTTGAGAAACCATCAAAATTTTCGCAAGTGTGATACTCGAAACCAATAACTACTATGGCCTAGGACAAAAAGGCATATACCGTTGTAATCGGGCGAGTTTCTACTTTCAAATGCAACAGGAATTTCTCGAGTTCGTCAATCCGTTCGCGAGATATGGGAGTTTCAAGTTAAGGAATGGTTGAGAAACCATCAAAATTTTCGCAAGTCTGATACACGAAACCAATAACTACAATGGCCTAGGGGAAAAATACACATACCGTTGTAATCGGGGGAGTTTCTACTTCCACATGCAACAGGAATTTCTCGAGTTCGTCAATCCGTTCGCGAGATATGGGAGTTTGAAGTTAAGGAATGCTTGAGAAACCATCAAAATTTTCGCAAGTCTGATACTCGAAACCAATAACTACTATGGCCTAGGACAAAAATGCATATACCGTTGTAATCGGGCGAGTTTCTGCTTTCAGATGCAATAGGAAATTCTCGAGTTCGGCAATCCGTTCGCGAGATATGTAAGTGTGGAGTTAAGGAATGGTTGAGAAACCATCAAAATTTTCGCAAGTCTGATACACGAAACCAATAACTACAATGGCCTAGGGGAAAAATACACATACCGTTGTAATCGGGCGAGTTTATGCTTCCACATGCAACAGGAATTTCTCGAGTTCATCAATCCGTTCGCGAGATATGGGAGTTTGAAGTTAAGGAATGGCTGAGAAATCATCAAAATTTTCGCAAGTCTGATACTCGAAACCAATAACTACAATGGCCAAGGGGAAAAATACACATACCGTTGTAATCGGGCGAGTTTCTACTTTCAGATGCAACAGGAATTTCTCGAGTTCGTCAATCCGTTCGCGAGATATGGGAGTTTGATCTTAAGGAATGGTTGAGAAACCATCAAAATTTTCGCAAGTGTGATACTCGAAACCAATAACTACAAAGGCCTAGGGGAAAAATACACATACCGTTGTAATCGGGCGAGTTTTTGCTTTCAGATGCAATAGGAAATTCTCGAGTTCGTCAATCCGTTCGCGAGATATGTAAGTGTGAAGTTAAGGAATGGTTGAGAAACCATCAAAATTTTCGCAAGTCTGATACTCGAAACCAATAACAACAATGGCCTAGGGGAAAAATACACATACCGTTGTAATCGGGCGAGATTCTACTTTCAGATGCAACAGGAATTTCTCGAGTTCGTCAATCCATTCGCGAGAAATGGGAGTTTGAAGTTAAGGAATGATTGAGAAACCATCAAAATTTTCGCAAGTCTGATACTCGAAACCAATAACCACAATGGCCTAGGGGAAAAATACGCATACCGTTGTACTCGGGCGAGTTTCTACTTTCAGATGCAACAGGAATTTCTCGAGTTCGACAATCCGTTCGCGAGATATGGGAGTTTGAAGTTAAGGAATGGTTTAGAAACCATCAAAATTTTCGCAAATCTGATACTCGAAACCAATAACTACAATGGCCTAGGGGAAAAATACGCATACCGTTGTAATCGGGCGAGTTTCTACTTTCAGATGCAACAGGAATTTCTCGAGTTCGTCAATCCGTTCGCGAGATATGGGAGTTTGAAGTTAAGGAATGGTTTAGAAACCATCAAAATTTTCGCAAATCTGATACTCGAAACCAATAACTACAATGGCCTAGGGGAAAAATACACATACCGTTGTACTCGGGCGAGTTTCTACTTTCACATGCAACAGGAATTTCTCGAGTTCGTCTATCCGTTCGCGAGATATGGGAGTTTGAAGTTAAGGAATGCTTGAGAAACCATCAAAATTTTCGCAAGTCTGATACTCGAATCCAATAACTACTATGGCCTACGGCAAAAATGCACATACCGTTGTAACCGGGCGAGTTTCTGCTTTCAGATGCAATAGGAAATTCTCGAGTTCGACAATCCGTTCGCGAGATATGTAAGTGTGATGCTAAGGAATGGTTGAGAAACCATCAAAATTATCGCAAGTCTGATACTCGAAACCAATAACTGGAATGACCTAGGGGAAAAGTACACACACCATTGTAAACGGGCGGGTTTCTACTTTCAGATACAACAGGAATTTCTCGATTTCGTCAATCCGTTCGCGAGATATGGGAGTTTGAAGTTAATGAATGCTTGAGAAACCATCAAAATTTTCGCAAGTCTGATACTCGAATCCAATAAATACTATGGCCTAGGACAAAAAGGCATATACCGTTGTAATCGGGCGAGTTTCTACTTTCAAATGCAACAGGAATTTCTCGAGTTCGTCAATCCGTTCGCGAGATATGGGAGTTTCAAGTTAAGGAATGGTTGAGAAACCATCAAAATTTTCGCAAATCTGATACTCGAAACCAATAACTACAATGGCCTAGGGGAAAAATACACATACCGTTGTAATCGGGCGAGTTTCTACTCCCACATGCAACAGGAATTTCTCGAGTTCGTCAAGCCGTTCGCGAGATATGGGAGTTTGAAGTTAAGGAATGGTTGAGAAACCATCAAAATTTTCGCAAATCTGATACTCGAAACCAATAACTACAATGGCCTAGGGGAAAAATACACATACCGTTGTACTCGGGCGGGTTTCTACTTTCAGATACAACAGGAATTTCTCGAGTTCGTCAATCCGTTCGCGAGATATGGGAGTTTGAAGTTAATGAATGCTTGAGAAACCATCAAAATTTTCGCAAGTCTGATACTCGAAACCAATAACTACTATGGCCTAGGACAAAAAGGCATATACCGTTGTAATCGGGCGAGTTTCTACTTTCAAATGCAACAGGAATTTCTCGAGTTCGTCAATCCGTTCGCGAGATATGGGAGTTTCAAGTTAAGGAATGGTTGAGAAACCATCAAAATTTTCGCAAGTCTGATACACGAAACCAATAACTACAATGGCCTAGGGGAAAAATACACATACCGTTGTAATCGGGGGAGTTTCTACTTCCACATGCAACAGGAATTTCTCGAGTTCGTCAATCCGTTCGCGAGATATGGGAGTTTGAAGTTAAGGAATGCTTGAGAAACCATCAAAATTTTCGCAAGTCTGATACTCGAAACCAATAACTACTATGGCCTAGGACAAAAATGCATATACCGTTGTAATCGGGCGAGTTTCTGCTTTCAGATGCAATAGGAAATTCTCGAGTTCGGCAATCCGTTTCGCGAGATATGTAAGTGTGGAGTTAAGGAATGGTTGAGAAAACCATCAAAATTTTCGCAAGTCTGATACACGAAACCAATAACTACAATGGCCTAGGGGAAAAATACACATACCGTTGTAACGGGCGAGTTTATGCTTCCACATGCAACAGGAATTCTCGAGTTCATCAATCCGTTCGCGAGATATGGGAGTTTGAAGTTAAGGAATGGCTGAGAAATCATCAAAATTTTCGCAAGTCTGATACTCGAAACCAATAACTACAATGGCCAAGGGGAAAAATACACATACCGTTGTAATCGGGCGAGTTTCTACTTTCAGATGCAACAGGAATTTCTCGAGTTCGTCAATCCGTTCGCGAGATATGGGAGTTTGATCTTAAGGAATGGTTGAGAAACCATCAAAATTTTCGCAAGTGTGATACTCGAAACCAATAACTACAAAGGCCTAGGGGGAAAAATACACATACCGTTGTAATCGGGCAAGTTTTTGCTTTCAGATGCAATAGGAAATTCTCGAGTTCGTCAATCCGTTCGCGAGATATGTAAGTGTGAAGTTAAGGAATGGTTGAGAAACCATCAAAATTTTCGCAAGTCTGATACTCGAAACCAATAACAACAATGGCCTAGGGGAAAAAATACACATACCGTTGTAATCGGGCGAGATTCTACTTTCAGATGCAACAGGAATTTCTCGAGTTCGTCTATCCGTTTCGCGAGATATGGGGAGCTTGAAGTTAAGGAATGCTTGAGAAACCATCAAATTTCGCAAGTCTGATACTCGAATCCAATAACTACTATGGCCTACGGCAAAAATGCACATACCGTTTTGTAACCGGGCGAGTTTCTGCTTTCAGATGCAATAGGAAATTCTCGAGTTCGACAATCCGTTTCGCGAGATATGTAAGTGTGGATGCTAAGGAATGGTTGAGAAACCATCAAAATTATCGCAAGTCTGATACTCGAAACCAATAACTGGAATGACCTAGGGGAAAAGTACACACACCATTGTAAACGGGCGGGTTTCTACTTTCAGATACAACAGGAATTTCTCGAGTTCGTCAATCCGTTCGCGAGATATGGGAGTTTGACGTTAAGGAATGGTTTAGAAATCATCAAAATTTTCGCACGTCTGATACTCGAAACCAATAACTACTATGGCCTAGGGCAATAATGCACATACCGTTGTAATCGGGCGAGTTTCTGCTTTCAGATGCAATAGGAAATTCTCGAGTTCGGCAATCCGTTCGCGAGATATCTAAGTGTGGAGTTAACGCATGGTTGAGAAACCATCAACATTTTCGCAAGTCTGATACTCGAAACCAATAACTACAGTGGCCTTGGGGAAAAATACACATACCGTTGTAATCGGGCGAGTTTTCTACTTTCAAATGCAACAGGAATTTCTCGAGTTCGTCAATCCGTTCGCGAGATATGGGAGTTTCAATTTAAGGAATGGTTGAGAAACCATCAAAATTTTCGCAAGGCTGATACACGGAACCAATAACTACAATGGCCTAGGGGAAGAATACACATACCGTTGTAATCGGGCGAGTTTATGCTTCCACATGCAACAGGAATTTCTCGAGTTCGTCAATCCGTTCGCGAGATATGGGAGTTTGAATTTAAGGAATGGCTGAGAAATCATCAAAATTTTCGTAAGTCTGATACTCGAAACCAATAACTACAATGGCCAAGGGGAAAAATACAAATACCGTTGTAATCGGGCGAGTTTCTACTTTCAGATGCAACAGGAATTTCTCGAGTTCGTCAATCCGTTCGCGAGATATGGGAGTTTGATCTTAAGGAATGGTTGAGAAACCATCAAAATTTTCGCAAGTGTGATACACGAAACCAATAACTACAATGGCCTAGGGGAAAAATACACATACCGTTGTAATCGGGCGAGTTTTTGCTTTCAGATGCAATAGGAAATTCTCGAGTTCGTCAATCCGTTCGCGAGATATGGAAGTTTGAAGTTAAGGAATGAATGAGAAACCATCAAAATTTTCGCAAGTCTGATTCTCGAAACCAATAACTACAAAGGCCTAGCGGAAAAAATACACATACCGTTGTAATCGGGCGAGTTTCTACTTTCACATGCAACAGGAATTTCTCGAGTTCGTCAATCCGTTCGCGAGATATGTAAGTGTGAAGTTAAGGAATGGTTGAGAAACCATCAAAATTTTCGCAAGTCTGATACTCTAAACCAATAACTGGAATGGCCTACGGGAAAAGTACACACACCATTGTAATCTGGCGGGCTTCTACTTTCAGATGCAATAGGAAATTCTCGAGTTCGTCAATCCGTTCGCGAGATATGGATGTTTGAAGTTAAGGAATGATTGAGAAACCATCAAAATTTTTGCAAGTCTGATACTCGAAACCAATAACTGGAATGGCCTAGGGGAAAAGTACACATACCATTGTAATCGGGCGAGTTTCTACTTTCAGATGCAACAGGAATTTCTCGAATTCGTCAATCCGTTCGCGAGAAATGGGAGTTTGAAGTTAAGGAATGCTTGAGAAACCATCAAAATTTTCGCAAGTCTGATACTCGAAACAAATAACTACTATGGCCTAGGGCAAAAATGCACATACCGTTGTAACCGGGCGAGTTTCTGCTTTCAGATGCAATCGGAAATTCTCGAGTTCGTCAACCCGTTCGCGAGATATGGGAGTTTGAAGTTAAGGAATGGTTGAGAAACCATCAAAATTATCGCAAGTCTGATACTCGAAACCAATAACTACTATGGCCTAGGACAAAAGTGCACATACCGTTGTAATCGGGCGAGTTTCTGCTTTCAGATGCAATAGGAAATTCTCGAGATCGTCAATCCGTTCGCGAGATATGGAAGTTTGAAGTTAAGGAATGAATGAGAAACCATCAAAATTTTCGCAAGTCTGATTCTCGAAACCAATAACTACAAAGGCCTAGCGGAAAAAATACACATACCGTTGTACTCGGGCGAGTTTCTACTTTCACATGCAACAGGAATTTCTGGAGTTCGTCTATCCAATCGCGAGATATGGGAGTTTGAAGTTAAGGAATGCTTGAGAAACCATCAAAATTTTCGCAAGTCTGATACTCGAATCCAATAACTACTATGTCCTAGGGCAAAAATGCACATACCGTTGTAACCGGGCGAGTTCCTGCATTCAGATGCAATAGGAAATTCTCGAGTTCGTCAATCCGTTCGCGAGATATGTAAGTGTGTAGTTAAGGAGTGGTTGAGAAACCATCAAAATTATCGCAAGTCTGATACTCGAAACCAATAACTGGAATGGCCTAGGGGAAAAGTACAAACACCATTGTAATCGGGCGAGTTTCTACTTTCAGATGCAACAGGAATTTCTCGAGTTCGTCAATCCGTTCGCGAGAAATGGGAGTTTGAAGTTAAGGAATGCTTGAGAAACCATCAAAATTTTCGCAAGTCTGATTCTCGAAACCAATAACTACAAAGGCCTAGCGGAAAAATACACATACCGTTGTACTCGGGCGAGTTTCTACTTTCACATGCAACAATAATTTCTCGAGTTCGTCAATCCGTTCGCGAGATATGGAAGTTTGAAGTTAAGGAATGAATGAGAAACCATCAAAATTTTCGCAAGTCTGATTCTCGAAACCAATAACTACAAAGGCCTAGCGGAAAAATACACATACCGTTGTAATCGGGCGAGTTTCTACTTTCACATGCAACAGGAATTTCTCGAGTTCGTCAATCCGTTCGCGAGATATGTAAGTGTGAAGTTAAGGAATGGTTGAGAAACCATCAAAATTTTCGCAAGTCTGATACTCTAAACCAATAACTGGAATGGCCTACGGGAAAAGTACACACACCATTGTAATCTGGCGGGCTTCTACTTTCAGATGCAATAGGAAATTCTCGAGTTCGTCAATCCGTTCGCGAGATATGGAAGTTTGAAGTTAAGGAATGATTGAAGAAACCATCAAAATTTTCGCAACTCTGATACTCGAATCCAATAACTACTATGGCCTACGGCAAAAATGCACATACCGTTGTAACCGAGCGAGTTTCTGCTTTCAGATGCAATCGGAAATTCTCGAGTTCGTCAATCCGTTCGCGAGATATGTAAGTGTGAAGTTAAGGAATGGTTGAGAAACCATCAAAACTATCGCATGTCTGATACTCGAAACCAATAACTGGAATGGCCTAGGGGAAAAGTACACATACCATTGTAATCGGGCGAGTTTCTACTTTCAGATGCAACAGGAATTTCTCGAGTTCGTCAATCCGTTCGCGAGAAATGGGAGTTTGAAGTTAAGGAATGCTTGAGAAACCATCAAAATTTTCGCAAGTCTGATACTCGAATCCAATAACTACTATGGCCTACGGCAAAAATGCACATACCGTTGTAACCGGGCGAGTTTCTGCTTTCAGATGCAATAGGATATTCTCGAGTTCGACAATCCGTTCGCGAGATATGTAAGTGTGATGCTAAGGAATGGTTGAGAAACCATCAAAATTATCGAAAGTCTGATACTCGAAACCAATAACGGGAATGACCTAGGGGAAAAGTACACACACCATTGTAAACGGGCGGGTTTCTACTTTCAGATACAACAGGAATTTCTCGAGTTCGTCAATCCGTTCGCGAGATATGGGAGTTTGAAGTTAATGAATGCTTGAGAAACCATCAAAATTTTCGCAAGTCTGATACTCGAAACCAATAACTACTATGGCCTAGGACAAAAAGGCATATACCGTTGTAATCGGGCGAGTTTCTACTTTCAAAATGCAACAGGAATTTCTGGAGTTCGTCTATCCGTTCGCGAGATATGGGAGTTTGAAGTTAAGGAATGCTTGAGAAACCATCAAAATTTTCGCAAGTCTGATACTCGAATCCAATAACTACTATGTCCTAGGGCAAAAATGCACATACCGTTGTAACCGGGCGAGTTCCTGCATTCAGATGCAATAGGAAATTCTCGAGTTCGTCAATCCGTTCGCGAGATATGTAAGTGTGTAGTTAAGGAGTGGTTGAGAAACCATCAAAATTATCGCAAGTCTGATACTCGAAACCAATAACTGGAATGGCCTAGGGGAAAAGTACAAACGCCATTGTAATCGGGCGAGTTTCTACTTTCAGATGCAACAGGAATTTCTCGAGTTCGTCAATCCGTTCGCGAGAAATGGGAGTTTGAAGTTAAGGAATGCTTGAGAAACCATCAAAATTTTCGCAAGTCTGATTCTCGAAACAAATAACTACTATGGCCTAGGGCAAAAATGCACATACCGTTGTAACCGGGCGAGTTTCTGCTTTCAGATGCAATCGGAAATTCTCGAGTTCGTCAACCCGTTCGCGAGATATGGGAGTTTGAAGTTAAGGAATGGTTGAGAAACCATCAAAATTATCGCAAGTCTGATACTCGAAACCAATAACTACTATGGCCTAGGACAAAAGTGCACATACCGTTGTAACCGGGCGAGTTTCTGCTTTCAGATGCAATAGGAAATTCTCGAGTTCGTCAATCCGTTCGCGAGATATGTAAGTGTGAAGTTAAGGAATGTTTGAGAAAACCATCAAAATTATCGCAAGTCTGATACTCGAAACCAACAACTGGAATGGCCTACGGGAAAAGTACACATACCATTGTAATCGGGCGAGTTTCTACTTTCAGATGCAACAGGAATTTTCTCGAGTTCGTCAATCCGTTCGCGAGATATGGGAGTTTGAAGTTAAGGAATGTTTGAGAAACCATCAAAATTTTCGCAAGTCTGATTCTCGAAACCAATAACTACTATGCCGTACGGCAATAATGCACATACGTTTGTAACCGGGCGAGTTTCTGCTTTCAGATGCAATAGGCAATTCTCGAGTTCGTCAATCCGTTTCGCGAGATATGTAAGTGTGGAGTTAAGGAATGGTTGAGAGACCATCAAAATTTTCGCAAGTCTGATACTCGAATCCAATAACTACTATGGCGTAGGGCAAAAATACACATACCGTTGTAATCGGGCGAGTTTCTGCTTTCAGATGCAATAGGAAATTCTCGAGTTCGTCAATCCGTTCGCGAGATATGGAAGTTTGAAGTTAAGGAATGAATGAGAAGAACCATCAAAATTTTCGCAAGTCTGATTCTCGAAACCAATAACTACAAAGGCCTAGCGGAAAAAATACACATTACCGTTGTACTCGGGCGAGTTTCTACTTTCACGTGCAACAGGAATTTCTGGAGTTCGTCTATCCAATTCGCGAGATATGGGAGTTTGAAGTTAAGGAATGCTTGAGAACCATCAAAATTTTCGCAAGTCTGATACTCGAATCCAATAACTACTATGTCCTAGGGCAAAAATGCACATACCGTTTGTAACCGGGCGAGTTTCCTGCATTCAGATGCAATAGGAAATTCTCGAGTTCGTCAATCCGTTCGCGAGATATGTAAGTGTGTAGTTAAGGAGTGGTTGAGAAACCATCAAAATTATCGCAAGTCTGATACTCGAAACCAATAACTGGAATGGCCTAGGGGAAAAGTACAAACACCATTGTATCGGGCGAGTTTCTACTTTCAGATGCAACAGGAAATTTCTCGAGTTCGTCAATCCGTTCGCGAGAAATGGGAGTTTGAAGTTAAGGAATGCTTGAGGAAACCATCAAAATTTTCGCAAGTCTGATTCTCGAAACCAATAACTACAAAGGCCTAGCGGAAAAATACACATACCGTTGTACTCGGGCGAGTTTCTACTTTCACATGCAACAATAATTTCTCGAGTTCGTCAATCCGTTTCGCGAGATATGGAAGTTTGAAGTTAAGGAATGAATGAGAAAACCATCAAAATTTTCGCAAGTCTGATTCTCGAAACCAATAACTACAAAGGCCTAGCGGAAAAATACACATACCGTTGTAATCGGGCGAGTTTCTACTTTCACATGCAACAGGAATTTCTCGAGTTCGTCAATCCGTTCGCGAGATATGTAAGTGTGAAGTTAAGGAATGGTTGAGAAACCATCAAAATTTTCGCAAGTCTGATACTCTAAACCAATAACTGGAATGGCCTACGGGAAAAGTACACACACCATTGTAATCTGGCGGGCTTCTACTTTCAGATGCAATAGGAAATTCTCGAGTTCGTCAATCCGTTCGCGAGATATGGAAGTTTGAAGTTAAGGAATGATTGAGAAACCATCAAAATTTTCGCAACTCTGATACTCGAAACCAATAACTGGAATGGCCTAGGGGAAAAGTACACATACCATTGTAATCGGGCGAGTTTCTACTTTCAGATGCAACAGGAATTTCTTCGAATTCGTCAATCCGTTCGCGAGAAATGGGAGTTTGAAGTTAAGGAATGATTGAGAAACCATCAAATTTCGCAAGTCTGATACTCGAATCCAATAACTACTACGGCCTAGGACAAAAGTGCACATACCGTTGTAACCGAGCGAGTTTCTGCTTTCAGATGCAATCGGAAATTCTCGAGTTCGTCAATCCGTTCGCGAGATATGTAAGTGTGAAGTTAAGGAATGGTTGAGAAACCATCAAAACTATCGCATGTCTGATACTCGAAACCAACAACTGGAATGGCCTAGGGGGAAAAGTACACATACCATTGTAATCGGGCGAGTTTCTACTTTCAGATGCAACAGGAATTTCTCGAGTTCGTCAATCCGTTCGCGAGAAAATGGGAGTTTGAAGTTAAGGAATGCTTGAGAAACCATCAAAATTTTCGCAAGTCTGATACTCGAATCCAATAACTACTATGGCCTACGGCAAAAATGCACATACCGTTGTAACCGGGCGAGTTTCTGCTTTCAGATGCAATAGGATATTCTCGAGTTCGACAATCCGTTCGCGAGATATGTAAGTGTGATGCTAAGGAATGGTTGAGAAACCATCAAAATTATCGCAAGTCTGATACTCGAAACCAATAACTGGAATGACCTAGGGCAAAAATGCACATACCGTTGTAACCGGGCGAGTTCCTGCATTCAGATGCAATAGGAAATTCTCGAGTTCGTCAATCCGTTCGCGAGATATGTAAGTGTGTAGTTAAGGAGTGGTTGAGAAACCATCAAAATTATCGCAAGTCTGATACTCGAAACCAATAACTGGAATGGCCTAGGGGAAAAGTACAAACACCATTGTAATCGGGCGAGTTTCTACTTTCAGATGCAACAGGAATTTCTCGAGTTCGTCAATCCGTTCGCGAGAAATGGGAGTTTGAAGTTAAGGAATGCTTGAGAAACCATCAAAATTTTCGCAAGTCTGATTCTCGAAACCAATAACTACAAAGGCCTAGCGGAAAAATACACATACCGTTGTACTCGGGCGAGTTTCTACTTTCACATGCAACAATAATTTCTCGAGTTCGTCAATCCGTTCGCGAGATATGGAAGTTTGAAGTTAAGGAATGAATGAGAAACCATCAAAATTTTCGCAAGTCTGATTCTCGAAACCAATAACTACAAAGGCCTAGCGGAAAAATACACATACCGTTGTAATCGGGCGAGTTTCTACTTTCACATGCAACAGGAATTTCTCGAGTTCGTCAATCCGTTCGCGAGATATGTAAGTGTGAAGTTAAGGAATGGTTGAGAAACCATCAAAATTTTCGCAAGTCTGATACTCTAAACCAATAACTGGAATGGCCTACGGGAAAAGTACACACACCATTGTAATCTGGCGGGCTTCTACTTTCAGATGCAATAGGAAATTCTCGAGTTCGTCAATCCGTTCGCGAGATATGGAAGTTTGAAGTTAAGGAATGATTGAGAAACCATCAAAATTTTCGCAACTCTGATACTCGAAACCAATAACTGGAATGGCCTAGGGGAAAAGTACACATACCATTGTAATCGGGCGAGTTTCTACTTTCAGATGCAACAGGAATTTCTCGAATTCGTCAATCCGTTCGCGAGAAATGGGAGTTTGAAGTTAAGGAATGATTGAGAAACCATCAAAATTTCGCAAGTCTGATACTCGAATACAATAACTACTACGGCCTAGGACAAAAGTGCACATACCGTTGTAACCGAGCGAGTTTCTGCTTTCAGATGCAATAGGAAATTCTCGAATTCGTCAATCCGTTCGCGAGATATGTAAGTGTGAAGTTAAGGAATGGTTGAGAAACCATCAAAACTATCGCAAGTCTGATACTCGAAACCAATAACTGGAATGGCCTAGGGGAAAAGTACACATACCATTGTAATCGGGCGAGTTTCTACTTTCAGATGCAACAGGAATTTCTCGAGTTCGTCAATCCGTTCGCGAGAAATGGGAGTTTGAAGTTAAGGAATGCTTGAGAAACCATCAAAATTTTCGCAAGTCTGATACTCGAATCCAATAACTACTATGGCCTACGGCAAAAATGCACATACCGTTGTAACCGGGCGAGTTTCTGCTTTCAGATGCAATAGGATATTCTCGAGTTCGACAATCCGTTCGCGAGATATGTAAGTGTGATGCTAAGGAATGGTTGAGAAACCATCAAAATTATCGCAAGTCTGATACTCGAAACCAATAACTGGAATGACCTAGGGGAAAAGTACACACACCATTGTAAACGGGCGGGTTTCTACTTTCAGATACAACAGGAATTTCTCGAGTTCGTCAATCCGTTCGCGAGATATGGGAGTTTGAAGTTAATGAATGCTTGAGAAACCATCAAAATTTTCGCAAGTCTGATACTCGAAACCAATAACTACTATGGCCTAGAAAAAAGGCATATACCGTTGTAATCGGGCGAGTTTCTACTTTCAAATGCAACAGGAATTTCTGGAGTTCGTCTATCCGTTCGCGAGATATGTGAGTTTGAAGTTAAGGAATGCTTGAGAAACCATCAAAATTTTCGCAAGTCTGATACTCGAATCCAATAACTACTATGTCCTAGGGCAAAAATGCACATACCGTTGTAACCGGGCGAGTTCCTGCATTCAGATGCAATAGGAAATTCTCGAGTTCGTCAATCCGTTCGCGAGATATGTAAGTGTGTAGTTAAGGAGTGGTTGAGAAACCATCAAAATTATCGCAAGTCTGATACTCGAAACCAATAACTGGAATGGCCTAGGGGAAAAGTACAAACACCATTGTAATCGGGCGAGTTTCTACTTTCAGATGCAACAGGAATTTCTCGAGTTCGTCAATCCGTTCGCGAGAAATGGGAGTTTGAAGTTAAGGAATGCTTGAGAAACCATCAAAATTTTCGCAAGTCTGATTCTCGAAACCAATAACTACAAAGGCCTAGCGGAAAAATACATATACCGTTGTACTCGGGCGAGTTTCTACTTTCACATGCAACAATAATTTCTCGAGTTCGTCAATCCGTTCGCGAGATATGGAAGTTTGAAGTTAAGGAATGAATGAGAAACCATCAAAATTTTCGCAAGTCTGATTCTCGAAACCAATAACTACAAGGGCCTAGCGGAAAAATACACATACCGTTGTAATCGGGCGAGTTTCTACTTTCACATGCAACAGGAATTTCTCGAGTTCGTCAATCCGTTCGCGAGATATGTAAGTGTGAAGTTAAGGAATGGTTGAGAAACCATCAAAATTTTCGCAAGTCTGATACTCTAAACCAATAACTGGAATGGCCTACGGGAAAAGTACACACACCATTGTAATCTGGCGGGCTTCTACTTTCAGATGCAATAGGAAATTCTCGAGTTCGTCAATCCGTTCGCGAGATATGGAAGTTTGAAGTTAAGGAATGATTGAGAAACCATCAAAATTTTCGCAACTCTGATACTCGAAACCAATAACTGGAATGGCCTAGGGGAAAAGTACACATACCATTGTAATCGGGCGAGTTTCTACTTTCAGATGCAACAGGAATTTCTCGAATTCGTCAATCCGTTCGCGAGAAATGGGAGTTTGAAGTTAAGGAATGATTGAGAAACCATCAAAATTTCGCAAGTCTGATACTCGAATCCAATAACTACTACGGCCTAGGACAAAAGTGCACATACCGTTGTAACCGAGCGAGTTTCTGCTTTCAGATGCAATAGGAAATTCTCGAGTTCGTCAATCCGTTCGCGAGATATGTAAGTGTGAAGTTAAGGAATGGTTGAGAAACCATCAAAACTATCGCATGTCTGATACTCGAAACCAATAACTGGAATGGCCTAGGGGAAAAGTACACATACCATTGTAATCGGGCGAGTTTCTACTTTCAGATGCAACAGGAATTTCTCGAGTTCGTCAATCCGTTCGCGAGAAATGGGAGTTTGAAGTTAAGGAATGCTTGAGAAACCATCAAAATTTTCGCAAGTCTGATACTCGAATCCAATAACTACTATGGCCTACGGCAAAAATGCACATACCGTTGTAACCGGGCGAGTTTTTGCTTTCAGATGCAATAGGATATTCTCGAGTTCGACAATCCGTTCGCGCGATATGTAAGTGTGATGCTAAGGAATGGTTGAGAAACCATCAAAATTATCGCAAGTCTGATACTCGAAACCAATAACTGGAATGACCTAGGGGAAAAGTACACACACCATTGTAAACGAGCGGGTTTCTACTTTCAGATACAACAGGAATTTCTCGAGTTCGTCAATCCGTTCGCGAGATATGGGAGTTTGAAGTTAATGAATGCTTGAGAAACCATCAAAATTTTCGCAAGTCTGATACTCGAAACCAATAACTACAAAGGCCTCGGGGAAAAATACACATACCGTTGTAATCGGGCGAGTTTCTACTTTCAGATGCAACAGGAATTTCTCGAGTTCGTCAATCCGTTCGCGAGATATGGGAGTTTGAATTTAAGGAATGCATGAGAAACCATCAAAATTATCGCAAGTTTTACTCGAAACCAATAACTACTATGGCCTAGGGTAGAAATACACATACCGTTGTAATCGGGCGAGTTTCTGCGTTCAGATGCAATAGGAAATTCTCGAGTTCGTCAATCCGTTCGCGAGATATGGGAGTTTCAAGTTAAGGAATGGTTGAGAAACCATCAAAATTTTCGCAAGTGTGATACTCGAAACCAATAACTACAAAGGCCTAGGGGAAAAATACACATACCGTTGTAATCGGGCGAGTTTCTACTTTCAGATGCAACAGGAATTTCTCGAGTTCGTCAATCCGTTCGCGAGATATGGGAGTTTGAATTTAAGGAATGCATGAGAAACCATCAAAATTATCGCAAGTTTTACTCGAAACCAATAACTACTATGGCCTAGGGTAGAAATACACATACCGTTGTAATCGGGCGAGTTTCTGCGTTCAGATGCAACAGGAATTTCTCGAGTTCGTCAATGCGTTCGCGAGAAACGGGAGTTTGAACTTAAGGAATGGTTGAGAAACCATCAAAATTTTCGCATGTCTGATACTCGAAACCAATAACTACAATGGCCTAGGGGGAAAATGCACATACCTTTGTAATCGGGCGAATTTCCACTTTCAGATGCAACAGGAATTTCTCGAGTTCGTCATTCCGTTCGCGAGATATGGGAGTTTGATTTTAAGGAATGGTTCAGAAACCATCAAAATTTTCGCAATTCTGACGCTAGAAACGAATAACTGGAATGGCCTAGGGGAAAAGTACACACACCATTGTAATCGGGCGAGTTTCTACTTTCAGATGTAATTGGAATTTCTGGAGTTGGTCAATCCGTTCGTGAGATATGGGAGTTTGAAATTAAGGAATGGTTGAGAAACCATCAAAATTTTCGCAAGTCTGATACTCGAAACCAATAACTACAAAGGCCTAGGGGAAAAACACACATACCTTTGTATTCGTGCGAGTTTCTAATTTCAGATGCAGCAGGAGTTTCTCGAGTTCGTCAATCCGTTCGCGAGATATGGGAGTTTGAAGTTAAGGAATGCTTGAGAAACCATCAAAATTTTCGCAATTCTGATACTCGAAACCAATAACTACAAAGGCCTAGGGGAAAAATGCACATACCTTTGTAATCGGGCGAGTTTCCACTTTCAGATGCAACAGGAATTTCTCGAGTTCGTCAATCCGTTCGCGAGATATGGGAGTTTGAATTTAAGGAATGCTTGAGAAGCCATCAAAATTTTCGCAATTCTGATACACGAAACCAATAACTACAAAGGCCTAGGGGAAAAACACACATATCTTTGTAATCGGGCGAGTTTCTACTTTCAGATGCAACAGGAATTTCTCGAGTTCGTCAATCGGTTCTTGAGATATGGGAGTTTGAACTTAAGGAATGCTTCAGAAACCATCAAAATTTTCGAAAGTCTGATACTCGAAACCAATAACTACAAAGGCCTAGGGGAAAAATGCACATACTTTTGTAATCGGGCGAGTTTCCACTTTCAGATGCAACAGGAATTTCTCGAGTTCGTCATTCCGTTCGCGAGATATGGGAGTTTGATTTTAAGGAATGGTACAGAAACCATCAAAATTTTCGAAAGTCTGATACTCGAAACCAATAACTACAAAGGCCTAGGGGAAAAACACACATATCTTTGTAATCGGGCGAGTTTCTACTTTCAGATGCAACAGGAATTTCTCGAGTTCGTCAATCGGTTCTTGAGATATGGGAGTTTGAACTTAAGGAATGGTTCAGAAACCATCAAAATTTTCGCAGTTCTGACGCTAGAAACGAATAACTGGAATGGCCTAGGGGAAAAGTACACACACCATTGTAATCGGGCGAGTTTCTACTTTCAGATGCAACAGGAATTTCTCGAGTTGGTCAATCCGTTCGTGAGATATGGGAGTTTGAAATTAAGGAATGGTTGAGAAACCATCAAAATTTTCGCAAGTCTGATACTCGAAACCAATAACTACAAAGGCCTAGGGGAAAAACACACATATCTTTGTAATCGGGCGAGTTTCTACTTTCAGATGCAACAGGAATTTCTCGAGTTCGTCAATCGGTTCTTGAGATATGGGAGTTTGATCTTAAGGAATGCTTCAGAAACCATTAAAATTTTCGAAAGTCTGATACTCGAAACCAATAACTACAAAGGCCTAGGGGAAAAATGCAAATACTTTTGTAATCGGGCGAGTTTCCACTTTCAGATGCAACAGGAATTTCTCGAGTTCGTCATTCCGTTCGCGAGATATGGGAGTTTGATTTTAAGGAATGGTTCAGAAACCATCAAAATTTTCGCAATTCTGACGCTAGAAACGAATAACTGGAATGGCCTAGGGGAAAAGTACACACACCATTGTAATCGGGCGAGTTTCTACTTTCAGATGCAACAGGAATTTCTCGAGTTGGTCAATCCGTTCGTGAGATATGGGAGTTTGAAATTAAGGAATGGTTGAGAAACCATCAAAATTTTCGCAAGTCTGATACTCGAAACCAATAACTACAAAGGCCTAGGGGAAAAACACACATATCTTTGTATTCGTGCGAGCTTCTAATTTCAGATGCAACAGGAGTTTCTCGAGTTCGTCAATCCGTTCGCGAGATATGGGAGTTTGAAGTTAAGGAATGCTTGAGAAACCATCAAAATTTTCGCAAGTCTGATACTCGAATCCAATAACAACTATGGCCAAGGGCAAAAATTCACATACCGTCATAATCCGGCGAGTATCTGCTTTCAGATGCAATAGGAAATTCTCGAGTTCGTCAATCCGTTCGCGAGATATGGAAGATTGAAGATAAGGAATGATTGAGAAACCATCAAAATTTTCGCAAGTCTGATACTCGAAACCAATAACTACAATGGCCTAGGGGGAAAATGCACATACCTTTGTCATCGGGCGAATTTCCACTTTCAGATGCAACAGGAATTTCTCGAGTTCGTCAATCCGTTCGCGAGATATGGGAGTTTGAATTTAAGGAATGCATGAGAAACAATCAAAATTATCGCAAGTTTTACTCGAAACCAATAACTACTATGGCCTAGGGTAGAAATAGACATACCGTTGTAATCGGGCGAGTTTCTGCGTTCAGATGCAATAGGAAATTCTCGAGTTCGTCAATCCGTTCGCGAGATATGGAAGTGTGAAGTTAAGGAATGGTTGAGAAACCATCAAAATTTTCGCAAGTCTGATACTCGAAACAAATAAGCGGAATGGCCTAGGGGAAAAGTACACATACCATTGTAATCGGGCGAGTTTCTTCTTTCAGATGCAACAGGAATTTCTCGAGTTCGTCAATGCGTTCGCGAGAAACGGGAGTTTGAACTTAAGGAATGGTTGAGAAACCATCAAAATTTTCGCAAGTCTGATACTCGAAACCAGTAACTACAATGGCCTAGGGGAAAAATACACATACCGTTGTAATCGGGCGAGTTTCTACTTTCAGATACAACAGGAATTTCTCGAGTTCGTCAATCCGTTCGCGAGATATGGGAGTTTGAAGTTAAGGAATGGTTGAGAAACCATCAAAATTTTCGCAAGTCTGATACTCGAAACCAATAACTACAAATGCCTAGGGGAAAAATACACATACCGTTGTAATCGGGCGAGATTCTACTTCCACATGCAATAGGAATTTCTCGCGTTCGTCAATCCGTTCGCGAGATATGGGAGTTTGAAGTTAAGGAATGGTTGAGAAACCATCAAAATTTTCGCATGTCTGATACTCGAAACCAATAACTACAATGGCCTAGGGGGAAAATGCACATTCCTTTGTCATCGGGCGAATTTCCACTTTCAGATGCAACAGGAATTTCTCGAGTTCGTCAATCCGTTCGCGAGATATGGTAGTTTGAAGTTAAGGAATGGTTGAGAAACCATCGAAATTTTCGCAATTCTGATACACGAAACCAATAACTACAAAGGCCTAGGGGAAAAACACACATATCTTTGTAATCGGGCGAGTTTCTACTTTCAGATGCAACAGGAATTTCTCGAGTTCGTCAATCGGTTCTTGAGATATGGGAGTTTGAACTTAAGGAATGGTTCAGAAACCATCAAAATTTTCGCAGTTCTGACGCTAGAAACGAATAACTGGAATGCCCTAGGGAAAAGTATACACACCATTGTAATCGGGCGAGTTTCTACTTTCAGATGCAACAGGAATTTCTCGAGTTGGTCAATCCGTTCGTGAGATATGGGAGTTTGATATTAAGGAATGGTTTAGAAACCATCAAAATTTTCGCAAGTCTGATACTCGAAACCAATAAGTGGAATGGCCTAGGGGAAAAGTACACATACCATTGTAATCGGGCGAGTTTCTACTTTCAGATGCAACAGGAGTTTCTCGAGTTCGTCAATCCGTTCGCGAGATATGGAAGTTTGAAGTTAAGTAATGATTGAGAAACCATCAAAATTTTCGCAAGTCTGATACTCGAAACCAATAACTACAATGGCCTAGGGGGAAAATACACATACCTTTGTAATCGGGCGAGTTTCCAGTTTCAGATGCAACAGGAATTTCTCGAGTTCGTCAATCCGTTCGCGAGATATGGGAGTTTGAAGTTAAGGAATGCTTGAGAAACCATCAAAATTATCGCAAGTATGATACTCGAGACCAATAACTACTATGGCCTAGGGAAAAATACACATACCGTTGTAATCGGGCGAGTTTCTGCGTTCAGATGCAATAGGAAATTCTCGAGTTCGTCTATCCGTTCGCGAGATATGGAAGTGTGAAGTTAAGGAATGGTTAAGAAACCATCAAAATTTTCGCAAGTCTGATACTCGAAACCAATAAGTGGAATGGCCTAGGGGAAAAGTACACGTACCATTGTAATCGGGCGAGTTTCTACTTTCAGATGCAACAGAAATTTCTCGAGTTCGTTAATGCGTTCGCGAGAAACGGGATTTTGAAGTTAAGGAATGGTTGAGAAACCATCAAAATTTTCGCAAGTCTGATACTCGAAACCAATAACTGGAATGGCCTAGGGGAAAAGTACACACACCATTGTAATCGGGCGAGTTTCTACTTTCAGATACAACCGGAATTTCTCGAGTTCGTCAATGCGTTCGCGAGATATGGGAGTTTGAAGTTAAGGAATGGTTGAGAAACCATCAAAATTTTCGCTTGTCTGATACTCGAAACCAATAACTGGAATGGCGTAGGGGAAAAGTACACACACCATTGTAATCGGGCGAGTTTCTACTTTCAGATACAACCGGAATTTCTCGAGTTCGTCAATGCGTTCGCGAGATATGGGAGTTTGAAGTTAAGGAATGGTTGAGAAACTATCAAAATTTTCGCAAGTCTGATACTCGAAACCAATAACTACAATGGCCTAGGGGGAAAATGCACATACCGTTGAAATCGGGCGAGTTTCTGCTTTCAGATGTAACAGGAATTTCTCGAGTTCGTCATTCCGTTCGCGAGATATGGGAGTTTGAAGTTAAGGAATGGTTCAGAAACCATCGAAACTATCGCAATTCTGATGCTAGAAACGAATAACTGGAATGGCCTAGGGGAAAAGTACACACACCATTCTAACCGGGCGAGTCTCTATTTTCAGATGCAACAGGAATTTCTCGTGTTCGTCAATCCGTTCGCGAGATATGGGAGTTTGAAGTTAAGGAATGCTTGAGAAACCATCAAAATTTTCGCAAGTCTGATACTCGAAACAAATAAGCGGAATGGCCTAGGGGAAAAGTACACATACCATTGTAATCGGGCGAGTTTCTTCTTTCAGATGCAACAGGAATTTCTCGAGTTCGTCAATGCGTTCGCGAGAAACGGGAGTTTGAACTTAAAGAATGGTTGAGAAACCATCAAAATTTTCGCAAGTCTGATACTCGAAACCAGTAACTACAATGGCCTAGGGGAAAAATACACATACCGTTGTAATCGGGCGAGTTTCTACTTTCAGATACAACAGGAATTTCTCGAGTTCGTCAATCCGTTCGCGAGATATGGGAGTTTGAAGTTAAGGAATGGTTGAGAAACCATCAAAATTTTCGCAAGTCTGATACTCGAAACCAATAACTACAAATGCCTAGGGGAAAAATACACATACCGTTGTAATCGGGCGAGATTCTACTTTCACATGCAATAGGAATTTCTCGCGTTCGTCAATCCGTTCGCGAGATATGGGAGTTTGAAGATAAGGAATGGTTGAGAAACCATCAAAATTTTCGCATGTCTGATACTCGAAACCAATAACTACAATGGCCTAGGGGGAAAATGCACATACCTTTGTAATCGGGCGAATTTCCACTTTCAGATGCAACAGGAATTTCTCGAGTTCGTCAATCCGTTCGCGAGATATGGTAGTTTGAAGTTAAGGAATGGTTGAGAAACCATCGAAATTTTCGCAATTCTGATACACGAAACCAATAACTACAAAGGCCTAGGGGAAAAACACACATATCTTTGTAATCGGGCGAGTTTCTACTTTCAGATGCAACAGGAATTTCTCGAGTTCGTCAATCGGTTCTTGAGATATGGGAGTTTGAACTTAAGGAATGGTTCAGAAACCATCAAAATTTTCGCAGTTCTGACGCTAGAAACGAATAACTGGAATGCCCTAGGGGAAAAGTACACACACCATTGTAATCGGGCGAGTTTCTACTTTCAGATGCAACAGGAATTTCTCGAGTTGGTCAATCCGTTCGTGAGATATGGGAGTTTGAAATTAAGGAATGGTTTAGAAACCATCAAAATTTTCGCAAGTCTGATACTCCAAACCAATAAGTGGAATGGCCTAGGGGAAAAGTACACATACCATTGTAATCGGGCGAGTTTCTACTTTCAGATGCAACAGGAGTTTCTCGAGTTCGTCAATCCGTTCGCGAGATATGGAAGTTTGAAGTTAAGTAATGATTGAGAAATCATCAAAATTTTCGCAAGTCTGATACTCGAAACCAATAACTACAATGGCCTAGGGGGAAAATACACATACCTTTGTAATCGGGCGAGTTTCCAGTTTCAGATGCAACAGGAATTTCTCGAGTTCGTCAATCCGTTCGCGAGATATGGGAGTTTGAAGTTAAGGAATGCTTGAGAAACCATCAAAATTATCGCAAGTCTGATACTCGAGACCAATAACTACTATGGCCTAGGGAAAAATACACATACCGTTGTAATCGGGCGAGTTTCTGCGTTCAGATGCAATAGGAAATTCTCGAGTTCGTCTATCCGTTCGCGAGATATGGAAGTGTGAAGTTAAGGAATGGTTGAGAAACCATCAAAATTTTCGCAAGTCTGATACTCGAAACCAAAAAGTGGAATGGCCTAGGGGAAAAGTACACGTACCATTGTAATCGGGCGAGTTTCTACTTTCAGATGCAACAGGAATTTCTCGAGTTCGTTAATGCGTTCGCGAGAAACGGGAGTTTGAAGTTAAGGAATGGTTGAGAAACCATCAAAATTTTCGCAAGTCTGATACTCGAAACCAATAACTGGAATGGCCTAGGGGAAAAGTACACACACCATTGTAATCGGGCGAGTTTCTACTTTCAGATACAACCGGAATTTCTCGAGTTCGTCAATGCGTTCGCGAGATATGGTAGTTTGAAGTTAAGGAATGGTTGAGAAACCATCGAAATTTTCGCAATTCTGATACACGAAACCAATAACTACAAAGGCCTAGGGGAAAAACACACATATCTTTGTAATCGAGCGAGTTTCTACTTTCAGATGCAACAGGAACTTCTCGAGTTCGTCAATCGGTTCTTGAGATATGGGAGTTTGAACTTAAGGAATGGTTCAGAAACCATCAAAATTTTCGCAGTTCTGACGCTAGAAACGAATAACTGGAATGCCCTAGGGGAAAAGTACACACACCATTGTAATCGGGCGAGTTTCTACTTTCAGATGCAACAGGAATTTCTCGAGTTGGTCAATCCGTTCGTGAGATATGGGAGTTTGAAATTAAGGAATGGTTTAGAAACCATCAAAATTTTCGCAAGTCTGATACTCCAAACCAATAAGTGGAATGGCCTAGGGGAAAAGTACACATACCATTGTAATCGGGCGAGTTTCTACTTTCAGATGCAACAGGAGTTTCTCGAGTTCGTCAATCCGTTCGCGAGATATGGAAGTTTGAAGTTAAGTAATGATTGAGAAACCATCAAAATTTTCGCAAGTCTGATACTCGAAACCAATAACTACAATGGCCTAGGGGGAAAATACACATACCTTTGTAATCGGGCGAGTTTCCAGTTTCAGATGCAACAGGAATTTCTCGAGTTCGTCAATCCGTTCGCGAGATATGGGAGTTTGAAGTTAAGGAATGCTTGAGAAACCATCAAAATTATCGCAAGTCTGATACTCGAGACCAATAACTACTATGGCCTAGGGAAAAATACACATACCGTTGTAATCGGGCGAGTTTCTGCTATCAGATGCAATAGGAAATTCTCGAGTTCGTCTATCCGTTCGCGAGATATGGAAGTGTGAAGTTAAGGAATGGTTGAGAAACCATCAAAATTTTCGCAAGTCTGATACTCGAAACCAAAAAGTGGAATGGCCTAGGGGAAAAGTACACGTACCATTGTAATCGGGCGAGTTTCTACTTTCAGATGCAACAGGAATTTCTCGAGTTCGTTAATGCGTTCGCGAGAAACGGGAGTTTGAAGTTAAGGAATGGTTGAGAAACCATCAAAATTTTCGCAAGTCTGATACTCGAAACCAATAACTGGAATGGCCTAGGGGAAAAGTACACACACCATTGTAATCGGGCGAGTTTCTACTTTCAGATACAACCGGAATTTCTCGAGTTCGTCAATGCGTTCGCGAGATATGGTAGTTTGAAGTTAAGGAATGGTTGAGAAACCATCGAAATTTTCGCAATTCTGATACACGAAACCAATAACTACAAAGGCCTAGGGGAAAAACACACATATCTTTGTAATCGAGCGAGTTTCTACTTTCAGATGCAACAGGAATTTCTCGAGTTCGTCAATCGGTTCATGAGATATGGGAGTTTGAACTTAAGGAATGGTTCAGAAACCATCAAAATTTTCGCAGTTCTGACGCTAGAAACGAATAACTGGAATGGCCTAGGGGAAAAGTACACACACCATTGTAATCGGGCGAGTTTCTACTTTCAGATGCAACAGGAATTTCTCGAGTTGGTCAATCCGTTCGTGAGATATGGGAGTTTGAAATTAAGGAATGGTTGAGAAACCATCAAAATTTTCGCAAGTCTGATACTCGAAACCAATAACTACAAAGGCCTAGGGGAAAAACACACATATCTTTGTATTCGTGCGAGCTTCTAATTTCAGATGCAACAGGAGTTTCTCGAGTTCGTCAATCCGTTCGCGAGATATGGGAGTTTGAAGTTAAGGAATGCTTGAGAAACCATCAAAATTTTCGCAAGTCTGATACTCGAATCCAATAACAACTATGGCCAAGGGCAAAAATTCACATACCGTCATAATCCGGCGAGTATCTGCTTTCAGATGCAATAGGAAATTCTCGAGTTCGTCAATCCGTTCGCGAGATATGGAAGATTGAAGATAAGGAATGATTGAGAAACCATCAAAATTTTCGCAAGTCTGATACTCGAAACCAATAACTACAATGGCCTAGGGGGAAAATGCACATACCTTTGTCATCGGGCGAATTTCCACTTTCAGATGCAACAGGAATTTCTCGAGTTCGTCAATCCGTTCGCGAGATATGGGAGTTTGAATTTAAGGAATGCATGAGTAACAATCAAAATTATCGCAAGTTTTACTCGAAACCAATAACTACTATGGCCTAGGGTAGAAATACACATACCGTTGTAATCGGGCGAGTTTCTGCGTTCAGATGCAATAGGAAATTCTCGAGTTCGTCAATCCGTTCGCGAGATATGGAAGTGTGAAGTTAAGGAATGGTTGAGAAACCATCAAAATTTTCGCAAGTCTGATACTCGAAACAAATAAGCGGAATGGCCTAGGGGAAAAGTACACATACCATTGTAATCGGGCGAGTTTCTTCTTTCAGATGCAACAGGAATTTCTCGAGTTCGTCAATGCGTTCGCGAGAAACGGGAGTTTGAACTTAAGGAATGGTTGAGAAACCATCAAAATTTTCGCAAGTCTGATACTCGAAACCAGTAACTACAATGGCCTAGGGGAAAAATACACATACCGTTGTAATCGGGCGAGTTTCTACTTTCAGATACAACAGGAATTTCTCGAGTTCGTCAATCCGTTCGCGAGATATGGGAGTTTGAAGTTAAGGAATGGTTGAGAAACCATCAAAATTTTCGCAAGTCTGATACTCGAAACCAATAACTACAAATGCCTAGGGGAAAAATACACATACCGTTGTAATCGGGCGAGATTCTACTTCCACATGCAATAGGAATTTCTCGCGTTCGTCAATCCGTTCGCGAGATATGGGAGTTTGAAGTTAAGGAATGGTTGAGAAACCATCAAAATTTTCGCATGTCTGATACTCGAAACCAATAACTACAATGGCCTAGGGGGAAAATGCACATACCTTTGTCATCGGGCGAATTTCCACTTTCAGATGCAACAGGAATTTCTCGAGTTCGTCAATCCGTTCGCGAGATATGGTAGTTTGAAGTTAAGGAATGGTTGAGAAACCATCGAAATTTTCGCAATTCTGATACACGAAACCAATAACTACAAAGGCCTAGGGGAAAAACACACATATCTTTGTAATCGGGCGAGTTTCTACTTTCAGATGCAACAGGAATTTCTCGAGTTCGTCAATCGGTTCTTGAGATATGGGAGTTTGAACTTAAGGAATGGTTCAGAAACCATCAAAATTTTCGCAGTTCTGACGCTAGAAACGAATAACTGGAATGCCCTAGGGAAAAGTATACACACCATTGTAATCGGGCGAGTTTCTACTTTCAGATGCAACAGGAATTTCTCGAGTTGGTCAATCCGTTCGTGAGATATGGGAGTTTGAAATTAAGGAATGGTTTAGAAACCATCAAAATTTTCGCAGGTCTGACACTCGAAACCAATAAGTGGAATGGCCTAGGGGAAAAGTACACATACCATTGTAATCGGGCGAGTTTCTACTTTCAGATGCAACAGGAGTTTCTCGAGTTCGTCAATCCGTTCGCGAGATATGGAAGTTTGAAGTTAAGTAATGATTGAGAAACCATCAAAATTTTCGCAAGTCTGATACTCGAAACCAATAACTACAATGGCCTAGGGGGAAAATACACATACCTTTGTAATCGGGCGAGTTTCCAGTTTCAGATGCAACAGGAATTTCTCGAGTTCGTCAATCCGTTCGCGAGATATGGGAGTTTGAAGTTAAGGAATGCTTGAGAAACCATCAAAATTATCGCAAGTATGATACTCGAGACCAATAACTACTATGGCCTAGGGAAAAATACACATACCGTTGTAATCGGGCGAGTTTCTGCGATCAGATGCAATAGGAAATTCTCGAGTTCGTCTATCCGTTCGCGAGATATGGAAGTGTGAAGTTAAGGAATGGTTAAGAAACCATCAAAATTTTCGCAAGTCTGATACTCGAAACCAATAAGTGGAATGGCCTAGGGGAAAAGTACACGTACCATTGTAATCGGGCGAGTTTCTACTTTCAGATGCAACAGAAATTTCTCGAGTTCGTTAATGCGTTCGCGAGAAACGGGATTTTGAAGTTAAGGAATGGTTGAGAAACCATCAAAATTTTCGCAAGTCTGATACTCGAAACCAATAACTGGAATGGCCTAGGGGAAAAGTACACACACCATTGTAATCGGGCGAGTTTCTACTTTCAGATACAACCGGAATTTCTCGAGTTCGTCAATGCGTTCGCGAGATATGGGAGTTTGAAGTTAAGGAATGGTTGAGAAACCATCAAAATTTTCGCTTGTCTGATACTCGAAACCAATAACTGGAATGGCGTAGGGGAAAAGTACACACACCATTGTAATCGGGCGAGTTTCTACTTTCAGATACAACCGGAATTTCTCGAGTTCGTCAATGCGTTCGCGAGATATGGGAGTTTGAAGTTAAGGAATGGTTGAGAAACTATCAAAATTTTCGCAAGTCTGATACTCGAAACCAATAACTACAATGGCCTAGGGGGAAAATGCACATACCGTTGAAATCGGGCGAGTTCCTGCTTTCAGATGTAACAGGAATTTCTCGAGTTCGTCATTCCGTTCGCGAGATATGGGAGTTTGAAGTTAAGGAATGGTTCAGAAACCATCGAAACTATCGCAATTCTGATGCTAGAAACGAATAACTGGAATGGCCTAGGGGAAAAGTACACACACCATTCTAACCGGGCGAGTCTCTATTTTCAGATGCAACAGGAATTTCTCGAGTTCGTCAATCCGTTCGCGAGATATGGGAGTTTGAAGTTAAGGAATGCTTGAGAAACCATCAAAATTTTCGCAAGTCTGATACTCGAAACCAATAACTACAAAGGCCTAGGGGAAAAACACACATATCTTTGTATTCGTGCGAGTTTCTAATTTCAGATGCAACAGGAGTTTCTCGAGTTCGTCAATCCGTTCGCGAGATATGGGAGTTTGAAGTTAAGGAATGCTTGAGAAACCATCAAAATTTTCGCAAGTCTGATACTCGAAACAAATAAGCGGAATGGCCTAGGGGAAAAGTACACATACCATTGTAATCGGGCGAGTTTCTTCTTTTAGATGCAACAGGAATTTCTCGAGTTCGTCAATGCGTTCGCGAGAAACGGGAGTTTGAACTTAAAGAATGGTTGAGAAACCATCAAAATTTTCGCAAGTCTGATACTCGAAACCAGTAACTACAATGGCCTAGGGGAAAAATACACATACCGTTGTAATCGGGCGAGTTTCTACTTTCAGATACAACAGGAATTTCTCGAGTTCGTCAATCCGTTCGCGAGATATGGGAGTTTGAAGTTAAGGAATGGTTGAGAAACCATCAAAATTTTCGCAAGTCTGATACTCGAAACCAATAACTACAAATGCCTAGGGGAAAAATACACATACCGTTGTAATCGGGCGAGATTCTACTTTCACATGCAATAGGAATTTCTCGCGTTCGTCAATCCGTTCGCGAGATATGGGAGTTTGAAGTTAAGGAATGGTTGAGAAACCATCAAAATTTTCGCATGTCTGATACTCGAAACCAATAACTACAATGGCCTAGGGGGAAAATGCACATACCTTTGTAATCGGGCGAATTTCCACTTTCAGATGCAACAGGAATTTCTCGAGTTCGTCAATCCGTTCGCGAGATATGGTAGTTTGAAGTTAAGGAATGGTTGAGAAACCATCGAAATTTTCGCAATTCTGATACACGAAACCAATAACTACAAAGGCCTAGGGGAAAAACACACATATCTTTGTAATCGGGCGAGTTTCTACTTTCAGATGCAACAGGAATTTCTGGAGTTCGTCAATCGGTTCTTGAGATATGGGAGTTTGAACTTAAGGAATGGTTCAGAAACCATCAAAATTTTCGCAGTTCTGACGCTAGAAACGAATAACTGGAATGCCCTAGGGGAAAAGTACACACACCATTGTAATCGGGCGAGTTTCTACTTTCAGATGCAACAGGAATTTCTCGAGTTGGTCAATCCGTTCGTGAGATATGGGAGTTTGAAATTAAGGAATGGTTTAGAAACCATCAAAATTTTCGCAAGTCTGATACTCCAAACCAATAAGTGGAATGGCCTAGGGGAAAAGTACACATACCATTGTAATCGGGCGAGTTTCTACTTTCAGATGCAACAGGAGTTTCTCGAGTTCGTCAATCCGTTCGCGAGATATGGAAGTTTGAAGTTAAGTAATGATTGAGAAACCATCAAAATTTTCGCAAGTCTGATACTCGAAACCAATAACTACAATGGCCTAGGGGGAAAATACACATACCTTTGTAATCGGGCGAGTTTCCAGTTTCAGATGCAACAGGAATTTCTCGAGTTCGTCAATCCGTTCGCGAGATATGGGAGTTTGAAGTTAAGGAATGCTTGAGAAACCATCAAAATTATCGCAAGTCTGATACTCGAGACCAATAACTACTATGGCCTAGGGAAAAATACACATACCGTTGTAATCGGGCGAGTTTCTGCGTTCAGATGCAATAGGAAATTCTCGAGTTCGTCTATCCGTTCGCGAGATATGGAAGTGTGAAGTTAAGGAATGGTTGAGAAACCATCAAAATTTTCGCAAGTCTGATACTCGAAACCAAAAAGTGGAATGGCCTAGGGGAAAAGTACACGTACCATTGTAATCGGGCGAGTTTCTACTTTCAGATGCAACAGGAATTTCTCGAGTTCGTTAATGCGTTCGCGAGAAACGGGAGTTTGAAGTTAAGGAATGGTTGAGAAACCATCAAAATTTTCGCAAGTCTGATACTCGAAACCAATAACTGGAATGGCCTAGGGGAAAAGTACACACACCATTGTAATCGGGCGAGTTTCTACTTTCAGATACAACCGGAATTTCTCGAGTTCGTCAATGCGTTCGCGAGATATGGTAGTTTGAAGTTAAGGAATGGTTGAGAAACCATAGAAATTTTCGCAATTCTGATACACGAAACCAATAACTACAAAGGCCTAGGGGAAAAACACACATATCTTTGTAATCGAGCGAGTTTCTACTTTCAGATGCAACAGGAATTTCTCGAGTTCGTCAATCGGTTCATGAGATATGGGAGTTTGAACTTAAGGAATGGTTGAGAAACCATCAAAATTTTCGCTTGTCTGATACTCGAAACCAATAACTGGAATGGCGTAGGGGAAAAGTACACACACCATTGTAATCGGGCGAGTTTCTACTTTCAGATGCAACAGGAATTTCTCGAGTTGGTCAATCCGTTCGTGAGATATGGGAGTTTGAAATTAAGGAATGGTTTAGAAACCGTCAAAATTTTCGCTTGTCTGATACTCGAAACCAATAACTGGAATGGCCTAGGGGAAAAGTACACACACCATTGTAATCGGGCGAGTTTCTACTTTCAGATGCAACAGGAATTTCTCGAGTTCGTCAATCCGTTCGCGAGATATGGAAGTTTGAAGTTAAGGAATGCTTGAGAAACCATCAAAATTTTCGCAAGTCTGATACTCGAATCCAATAACAACTATGGCCAAGGGCAAAAATACACATACCGTTATAATCGGGCGAGTATCTGCTTTCAGATGCAATAGGAAATTCTCGAGTTCGTCAATCCGTTCGCGAGATATGGAAGTTTGAAGTTAAGGAATGATTGAGAAACCATCAAAATTTTCGCAAGTCTGATACTCGAAACCAATAACTACAATGGCCTAGGGGGAAAATACACATACCTTTGTAATCGGGCGAGTTTCCAGTTTCAGATGCAACAGGAATATCTCGAGTTCGTCAATCCGTTCGCGAGATATGGGAGTTTGAAGTTAAGGAATGCTTGAGAAACCATCAAAATTATCGCAAGTCTGATACTCGAGACCAATAACTACTATGGCCTAGGGAAAAATACACATACCGTTGTAATCGGGCGAGTTTCTGCGTTCAGATGCAATAGGAAATTCTCGAGTTCGTCAATCCGTTCGCGAGATATGGAAGTGTGAAGTTAAGGAATGGTTGAGAAACCATCAAAATTTTCGCAAGTCTGATACTCGAAACCAATAAGTGGAATGGCCTAGGGGAAAAGTACACATACCATTGTAATCGGGCGAGTTTCTACTTTCAGATGCAACAGGAATTTCTCGAGTTCGTCAATGCGTTCGCGAGAAACGGGAGTTTGAAGTTAAGGAATGGTTGAGAAACCATCAAAATTTTCGCAAGTCTGATACTCGAAACCAATAACTGGAATGGCCTAGGGGAAAAGTACACACACCATTCTAATCGGGCGAGTTTCTAGTTTCAGATACAACCGGAATTTCTCGAGTTCGTCAATGCGTTCGCGAGATATGGGAGTTTGAAGTTAAGGAATGGTTGAGAAATTATCAAAATTTTCGCAATTCTGATACTCGAAACCAATAACTACAATGGCCTAGGGGGAAAATACACATAGCTTTGTAATCGGGCGAGTTTCTACTTTCAGATGCAACAGGAATTTATCGAGTTCGTCAATCCGTTCGCGAGATATGGGAGTTTGAAGTTAAGGAATGGTTGAGAAACCATCAAAATTTTCGCAAGTCTGATACTCGAAACCAATAACTACAAATGCCTAGGGGAAAAATACACATACCGTTGTAATCGGGCGAGATTCTAATTTCACATGCAACAGGAATTTCTCGCGTTCGTCAATCCGTTCGCGAGATATGGGAGTTTGAAGTTAAGGAATGGTTGAGAAACCATCAAAATTTTCGCTTGTCTGATACTCGAAACCAATAACTGGAATGGCGTAGGGGAAAAGTACACACACCTTTGTAATCGGGCGAGTTTCTACTTTCAGATGCAACAGGAATTTCTCGAGTTCGTCAATCCGTTCGCGAGATATGGGAGTTTGAAGTTAAGGAATGGTTGAGAAACCATCAAAATTTTCGCAAGTCTGATACTCGAAACCAATAACTACAAATGCCTAGGGGAAAAATACACATACCGTTGTAATCGGGCGAGATTCTAATTTCACATGCAACAGGAATTTCTCGCGTTCGTCAATCCGTTCGCGAGATATGGGAGTTTGAAGTTAAGGAATGGTTGAGAAACCATCAAAATTTTCGCTTGTCTGATACTCGAAACCAATAACTGGAATGGCGTAGGGGAAAAGTACACACACCATTGTAATCAGGCGAGTTTCTACTTTCAGATGCAACAGGAATTTCTCGAGTTCGTCAATCCGTTCGCGAGATATGGGAGTTTGAAGTTAAGGAATGGTTGAGAAACCATCAAAATTTTCGCAAGTCTGATACTCGAAACCAATAACTACAAATGCCTAGGGGAAAAATACACATACCGTTGTAATCGGGCGAGATTCTACTTTCACATGCAATTGGAATTTCTCGCGTTCGTCAATCCGTTCGCGAGATATGGGAGTTTGAAGTTAAGGAATGGTTGAGAAACCATCAAAATTTTCGCTTGTCTGATACTCGAAACCAATAACTGGAATGGCCTAGGGGAAAAGTACACACACTATTGTAATCGGGCGAGTTTCTACTTTCAGATGCAACAGGAATTTCTTGAGTTCGTCAATCCGTTCGCGAGATATGGGAGTTTGAAGTTAAGGAATGGTTGAGAAACCATCAAAATTTTCGCTTGTCTGATACTCGAAACCAATAACTGGAATGGCCTAGGGGAAAAGTACACACACTATTGTAATCGGGCGAGTTTCTACTTTCAGATGCAACAGGAATTTCTCGAGTTCGTCAATGCGTTCGCGAGAAACGGGAGTTTGAAGTTAAGGAATGGTTGAGAAACCATCAAAATTTTCGCAAGTCTGATACTCGAAACCAATAACTACAATGGCCTAGGGGAAAAATACACATACCTTTGTAATCGGGCGAGTTTCTACATACATATGCAACAGGAATTTCTCGAGTTCGTCAATCCGTTCGCGAGATATGGGAGTTTGAAGATAAGGAATGGTTCAGAAACCATCGAAATTATCGCAATTCTGATGCTAGAAACGAATAACTGGAATGGCCTAGGGGAAAAGTACACACACCATTCTAACCGGGCGAGTCTCTATTTTCAGATGCAACAGGAATTTCTCGAGTTCGTCAATCCGTTCGCGAGATATGGGAGTTTGAAGTTAAGGAATGGTTGGGAAACCCTCAAAATTTTCGCTGGTCTGATACTCGAAACCAATAACTGGAATGGCCTAGGTCAAAAATACACGTACCGTTGTAATCGGGCGTGTTTCTGCTTTCAGATGCAATAGGAAATTCTCGAGTTCGTCAATCTGTTCGCGAGATATGGAAGTGTGAAGTTAAGGAATGGTTGAGAAACCATCAAAATTTTCGCAAGTCTGATACTCGAAACCAATAACTGGAACGGCCTAGGGGAAAAGTACACACACCATTGTAATCTGGTGAGTTTCTACTTTCAGATACAACCGGAATTTCTCGAGTTCGTCAATGCGTTCGCGAGATATGGGAGTTTGAAGTTAAGGAATGGTTGAGAAACTATCAAAATTTTCGCAAGTCTGATACTCGAAACCAATAACTACAATGGCCTAGGGGGAAAATACACATACCTTTGTAATCGGGCGAGTTTCTACTTTCAGATGCAACAGGAATTTCTCGAGTTCGTCAATCCGTTCGCGAGATATGGGACTTTGAAGTTAAGGAATGGTTGAGAAACCATCAAAATTTTCGCAAGTCTGATACTCGAAACCAATAACTACAAATGCCTAGGGTAAAAATACACATACCGTTATAATCGGGCGAGTATCTGCTTTCAGATGCAATAGGAAATTCTCGAGTTCGTCATTCCGTTCGCGAGATATGGGAGTTTGAAGTTAAGGAATGGTTCAGAAACCATCGAAACTATCGCAATTCTGATGCTAGAAACGAATAACTGGAATGGCCTAGGGGAAAAGTACACACACCATTCTAACCGGGCGAGTCTCTATTTTCAGATGCAACAGGAATTTCTCGAGTTCGTCAATCCGTTCGCGAGATATGGGAGTTTGAAGTTAAGGAATGCTTGAGAAACCATCAAAATTTTCGCAAGTCTGATACTCGAAACCAATAACTACAAAGGCCTAGGGGAAAAACACACATATCTTTGTATTCGTGCGAGTTTCTAATTTCAGATGCAACAGGAGTTTCTCGAGTTCGTCAATCCGTTCGCGAGATATGGGAGTTTGAAGTTAAGGAATGCTTGAGAAACCATCAAAATTTTCGCAAGTCTGATACTCGAAACAAATAAGCGGAGTGGCCTAGGGGAAAAGTACACATACCATTGTAATCGGGCGAGTTTCTTCTTTCAGATGCAACAGGAATTTCTCGAGTTCGTCAATGCGTTCGCGAGAAACGGGAGTTTGAACTTAAGGAATGGTTGAGAAACCATCAAAATTTTCGCAAGTCTGATACTCGAAACCAGTAACTACAATGGCCTAGGGGAAAAATACACATACCGTTGTAATCGGGCGAGTTTCTACTTTCAGATACAACAGGAATTTCTCGAGTTCGTCAATCCGTTCGCGAGATATGGGAGTTTGAAGTTAAGGAATGGTTGAGAAACCATCAAAATTTTCGCAAGTCTGATACTCGAAACCAATAACTACAAATGCCTAGGGGAAAAATACACATACCGTTGTAATCGGGCGAGATTCTACTTTCACATGCAATAGGAATTTCTCGCGTTCGTCATTCCGTTCGCGAGATATGGGAGTTTGAAGTTAAGGAATGGTTGAGAAACCATCAAAATTTTCGCATGTCTGATACTCGAAACCAATAACTACAATGGCCTAGGGGGAAAATGCACATACCTTTGTAATCGGGCGAATTTCCACTTTCAGATGCAACAGGAATTTCTCGAGTTGGTCAATCCGTTCGTGAGATATGGGAGTTTGAAATGAAGGAATGGTTTAGAAACCATCAAAATTTTCGCAAGTCTGATACTCCAAACCAATAAGTGGAATGGCCTAGGGGAAAAGTACACATACCATTGTAATCGGGCGAGTTTCTACTTTCAGATGCAACAGGAGTTTCTCGAGTTCGTCAATCCGTTCGCGAGATATGGAAGTTTGAAGTTAAGTAATGATTGAGAAACCATCAAAATTTTCGCAAGTCTGATACTCGAAACCAATAACTACAATGGCCTAGGGGGAAAATACACATACCTTTGTAATCGGGCGAGTTTCCAGTTTCAGATGCAACAGGAATTTCTCGAGTTCGTCAATCCGTTCGCGAGATATGGGAGTTTGAAGTTAAGGAATGCTTGAGAAACCATCAAAATTATCGCAAGTCTGATACTCGAGACCAATAACTACTATGGCCTAGGGAAAAATACACATACCGTTGTAATCGGGCGAGTTTCTGCGTTCAGATGCAATAGGAAATTCTCGAGTTCGTCTATCCGTTCGCGAGATATGGAAGTGTGAAGTTAAGGAATGGTTGAGAAACCATCAAAATTTTCGCAAGTCTGATACTCGAAACCAAAAAGTGGAACGGCCTAGGGGAAAAGTACACGTACCATTGTAATCGGGCGAGTTTCTACTTTCAGATGCAACAGGAATTTCTCGAGTTCGTTAATGCGTTCGCGAGAAACGGGAGTTTGAAGTTAAGGAATGGTTGAGAAACCATCAAAATTTTCGCAAGTCTGATACTCGAATCCAATAACTGGAATGGCCTAGGGGAAAAGTACACACACCATTGTAATCGGGCGAGTTTCTACTTTCAGATACAACCTGAATTTCTCGAGTTCGTCAATGCGTTCGCGAGATATGGTAGTTTGAAGTTAAGGAATGGTTGAGAAACCATCGAAATTTTCGCAATTCTGATACACGAAACCAATAACTACAAAGGCCTAGGGGAAAAACACACATATCTTTGTAATCGAGCGAGTTTCTACTTTCAGATGCAACAGGAATTTCTCGAGTTCGTCAATCGGTTCATGAGATATGGGAGTTTGAACTTAAGGAATGGTTCAGAAACCATCAAAATTTTCGCAGTTCTGACGCTAGAAACGAATAACTGGAATGCCCTAGGGGAAAAGTACACACACCATTGTAATCGGGCGAGTTTCTACTTTCAGATGCAACAGGAATTTCTCGAGTTGGTCAATCCGTTCGTGAGATATGGGAGTTTGAAATTAAGGAATGGTTTAGAAACCATCAAAATTTTCGCTTGTCTGATACTCGAAACCGATAACTGGAATGGCCTAGGGGAAAAGTACACACACCATTGTAATCGGGCGAGTTTCTACTTTCAGATGCAACAGGAATTTCTCGAGTTCGTCAATCCGTTCGCGAGATATGGAAGTTTGAAGTTAAGGAATGCTTGAGAAACCATCAAAATTTTCGCAAGTCTGATACTCGAATCCAATAACAACTATGGCCAAGGGCAATAATACACATACCGTTATAATCGGGCGAGTATCTGCATTCAGATGCAATAGGAAATTCTCGAGTTCGTCAATCCGTTCGCGAGATATGGAAGTTTGAAGTTAAGGAATGGTTGAGAAACCATCAAAATTTTCGCAAGTCTGATACTCGAAACCAATAACTGGAACGGCCTAGGGGAAAAGTACACACCATTGTAATCGGGTGAGTTTCTACTTTCAGATACAACCGGAATTTCTCGAGTTCGTCAATGCGTTCGCGAGATATGGGAGTTTGAAGTTAAGGAATGGTTGAGAAACTATCAAAATTTTCGCAAGTCTGATACTCGAAACCAATAACTACAATGGCCTAGGGGGAAAATACACATACCTTTGTAATCGGGCGAGTTTCTACTTTCAGATGCAACAGGAATTTCTCGAGTTCATCAATCCGTTCGCGAGATATGGGAGTTTGAAGTTAAGGAATGGTTGAGAAACCATCAAAATTTTCGCAAGTCTGATACTCGAAACCAATAACTACAAATGCCTAGGGGAAAAATACACATACCGTTGTAATCGGGCGAGATTCTACTTTCACATGCAATTGGAATTTCTCGCGTTCGTCAATCCGTTCGCGAGATATGGGAGTTTGAAGTTAAGGAATGGTTGAGAAACCATCAAAATTTTCGCTTGTCTGATACTCGAAACCAATAACTGGAATGGCCTAGGGGAAAAGTACACACACTATTGTAATCGGGCGAGTTTCTACTTTCAGATGCAACAGGAATTTCTTGAGTTCGTCAATCCGTTCGCGAGATATGGAAGTGTGAAGTTAAGGAATGGTTGAGAAACCATCAAAATTTTCGCTTGTCTGATACTCGAAACCAATAACTGGAATGGCCTAGGGGAAAAGTACACACACTATTGTAATCGGGCGAGTTTCTACTTTCAGATGCAACAGGAATTTCTCGAGTTCGTCAATGCGTTCGCGAGAAACGGGAGTTTGAAGTTAAGGAATGGTTGAGAAACCATCAAAATTTTCGCAAGTCTGATACTCGAAACCAATAACTACAATGGCCTAGGGGAAAAATACACATACCTTTGTAATCGGGCGAGTTTCTACATACATATGCAACAGGAATTTCTCGAGTTCGTCAATCCGTTCGCGAGATATGGGAGTTTGAAGATAAGGAATGGTTCAGAAACCATCGAAATTATCGCAATTCTGATGCTAGAAACGAATAACTGGAATGGCCTAGGGGAAAAGTACACACACCATTCTAACCGGGCGGGTCTCTATTTTCAGATGCAACAGGAATTTCTCGAGTTCGTCAATCCGTTCGCGAGATATGGGAGTTTGAAGTTAAGGAATGGTTGGGAAACCCTCAAAATTTTCGCTTGTCTGATACTCGAAACCAATAACTGGAATGGCGTAGGGGAAAAGTACACACACCATTGTAATCGGGCGAGTTACTACTTTCAGATGCAACAGGAATTTCTCGAGTTCGTCAATCCGTTCGCGAGATATGGGAGTTTGAAGTTAAGGAATGGTTGAGAAACCATCAAAATTTTCGCAAGTCTGATACTCGAAACCAATAACTACAAATGCCTAGGGGAAAAATACACATACCGTTGTAATCGGGCGAGATTCTACTTTCACATGCAATTGGAATTTCTCGCGTTCGTCAATCCGTTCGCGAGATATGGGAGTTTGAAGTTAAGGAATGGTTGAGAAACCATCAAAATTTTCGCTTGTCTGATACTCGAAACCAATAACTGGAATGGCCTAGGGGAAAAGTACACACACTATTGTAATCGGGCGAGTTTCTACTTTCAGATGCAACAGGAATTTCTTGAGTTCGTCAATCCGTTCGCGAGATATGGGAGTTTGAAGTTAAGGAATGGTTGAGAAACCATCAAAATTTTCGCTTGTCTGATACTCGAAACCAATAACTGGAATGGCCTAGGGGAAAACTACACACACTATTGTAATCGGGCGAGTTTCTACTTTCAGATGCAACAGGAATTTCTCGAGTTCGTCAATGCGTTCGCGAGAAACGGGAGTTTGAAGTTAAGGAATGGTTGAGAAACCATCAAAATTTTCGCAAGTCTGATACTCGAAACCAATAACTACAATGGCCTAGGGGAAAAATACACTTACCTTTGTAATCGGGCGAGTTTCTACATACATATGCAACAGGAATTTCTCGAGTTCGTCAATCCGTTCGCGAGATATGGGAGTTTGAAGATAAGGAATGGTTCAGAAACCATCGAAATTATCGCAATTCTGATGCTAGAAACGAATAACTGGAATGGCCTAGGGGAAAAGTACACACACCATTCTAACCGGGCGAGTCTCTATTTTCAGATGCAACAGGAATTTCTCGAGTTCGTCAATCCGTTCGCGAGATATGGGAGTTTGAAGTTAAGGAATGGTTGGGAAACCCTCAAAATTTTCGCTGGTCTGATACTCGAAACCAATAACTGGAATGGCCTAGGTCAAAAATACACGTACCGTTGTAATCGGGCGTGTTTCTGCTTTCAGATGCAATAGGAAATTCTCGAGTTCGTCAATCTGTTCGCGAGATATGGAAGTGTGAAGTTAAGGAATGGTTGAGAAACCATCAAAATTTTCGCAAGTCTGATACTCGAAACCAATAACTGGAACGGCCTAGGGGAAAAGTACACACACCATTGTAATCGGGTGAGTTTCTACTTTCAGATACAACCGGAATTTCTCGAGTTCGTCAATGCGTTCGCGAGATATGGGAGTTTGAAGTTAAGGAATGGTTGAGAAACTATCAAAATTTTCGCAAGTCTGATACTCGAAACCAATAACTACAATGGCCTAGGGGGAAAATACACATACCTTTGTAATCGGGCGAGTTTCTACTTTCAGATGCAACAGGAATTTCTCGAGTTCGTCAATCCGTTCGCGAGATATGGGAGTTTGAAGTTAAGGAATGGTTGAGAAACCATCAAAATTTTCGCAAGTCTGATACTCGAAACCAATAACTACAAATGCCTAGGGGAAAAATACACATACCGTTGTAATCGGGCGAGATTCTACTTTCACATGCAATTGGAATTTCTCGCGTTCGTCAATCCGTTCGCGAGATATGGGAGTTTGAAGTTAAGGAATGGTTGAGAAACCATCAAAATTTTCGCTTGTCTGATACTCGAAACCAATAACTGGAATGGCCTAGGGGAAAAGTACACACACTATTGTAATCGGGCGAGTTTCTACTTTCAGATGCAACAGGAATTTCTTGAGTTCGTCAATCCGTTCGCGAGATATGGGAGTTTGAAGTTAAGGAATGGTTGAGAAACCATCAAAATTTTCGCTTGTCTGACACTCGAAACCAATAACTGGAATGGCCTAGGGGAAAAGTACACACACTATTGTAATCGGGCGAGTTTCTACTTTCAGATGCAACAGGAATTTCTCGAGTTCGTCAATGCGTTCGCGAGAAACGGGAGTTTGAAGTTAAGGAATGGTTGAGAAACCATCAAAATTTTCGCAAGTCTGATACTCGAAACCAATAACTACAATGGCCTAGGGGAAAAATACACTTACCTTTGTAATCGGGCGAGTTTCTACATACATATGCAACAGGAATTTCTCGAGTTCGTCAATCCGTTCGCGAGATATGGGAGTTTGAAGATAAGGAATGGTTCAGAAACCATCGAAATTATCGCAATTCTGATGCTAGAAACGAATAACTGGAATGGCCTAGGGGAAAAGTTCACACACCATTCTAACCGGGCGAGTCTCTATTTTCAGATGCAACAGGAATTTCTCGAGTTCGTCAATCCGTTCGCGAGATATGGGAGTTTGAAGTTAAGGAATGGTTGGGAAACCCTCAAAATTTTCGCTGGTCTGATACTCGAAACCAATAACTGGAACGGCCTAGGGGAAAAGTACACACACCATTGTAATCGGGTGAGTTTCTACTTTCAGATACAACCGGAATTTCTCGAGTTCGTCAATGCGTTCGCGAGATATGGGAGTTTGAAGTTAAGGAATGGTTGAGAAACTATCAAAATTTTCGCAAGTCTGATACTCGACACCAATAACTACAATGGCCTAGGGGGAAAATACACATACCTTTGTAATCGGGCGAGTTTCTACTTTCAGATGCAACAGGAATTTCTCGAGTTCGTCAATCCGTTCGCGAGATATGGGAGTTTGAAGTTAAGGAATGGTTGAGAAACCATCAAAATTTTCGCAAGTCTGATACTCGAAACCAATAACTACAAATGCCTAGGGTAAAAATACACATACCGTTATAATCGGGCGAGTATCTGCTTTCAGATGCAATAGGAAATTCTCGCGTTCGTCAGTCCGTTCGCGAGATATGGAAGTGTGAAGTGAAGGAATGGTTGAGAAACCATCAAAATTTTCGCAAGTCTGATACTCGAAACCAATAAGTGGAATGGCCTAGGGGAAAAGTACACATACCATTGTAATCGGGCGAGTTTCTACTTTCAGATGCAACAGGAATTTCTCGAGTTCGTCAATCCGTTCGCGAGATATGGGAGTTTGAAGTTAAGGAATGGTTGAGAAACCATCGAAATTTTCGCAATTCTGATGCTATAAACGAATAACTGGAATGGCCTAGGGGAAAAGTACACACACCATTGTAATCGGGCGAGTTTCTACTTTCAGATGTAACAGGAATTTCTGGAGTTGGTCAATCCGTTCGTGAGATATGGGAGTTTGAAATTAAGGAATGGTTGAGAAACCATCAAAATTTTCGCAAGTCTGATACTCGAAACCAATAACTACAAAGGCCTAGGGGAAAAACACACATATCTTTGTATTCGTGAGAGTTTCTAATTTCAGATGCAGCAGGAGTTTCTCGAGTTCGTCAATCCGTTCGCGAGATATGGGAGTTTGAAGTTAAGGAATGCTTGAGAAACCATCAAAATTTTCGCAATTCTGATACTCGAAACCAATAACTACAATGGCCTAGGGGGAAAATAAACATACCTTTGTAATCGGGCGAGTTTCCACTTTCAGATGCAACAGGAATTTCTCGAGTTCGTCAATCCGTTCGCGAGATATGGGAGTTTGAATTTAAGGAATGCTTGAGAAGCCATCAAAATTTTCGCAATTCTGATACACGAAACCAATAACTACAAAGGCCTAGGGGAAAAACACACATATCTTTGTAATCGGGCGAGTATCTACTTTCAGATGCAACAGGAATTTCTCGAGTTCGTCAATCGGTTCTTGAGATATGGGAGTTTGAACTTAAGGAATGCTTCAGAAACCATCAAAATTTTCGAAAGTCTGATACTCGAAACCAATAACTACAAAGGCCTAGGGGAAAAATGCACATACTTTTGTAATCGGGCGAGTTTCCACTTTCAGATGCAACAGGAATTTCTCGAGTTCGTCATTCCGTTCGCGAGATATGGGAGTTTGATTTTAAGGAATGGTACAGAAACCATCAAAATTTTCGAAAGTCTGATACTCGAAACCAATAACTACAAAGGCCTAGGGGAAAAACACACATATCTTTGTAATCGGGCGAGTTTCTACTTTCACATGCAATAGGAATTTCTCGCGTTCGTCAATCCGTTCGCGAGATATGGGAGTTTGAAGTTAAGGAATGGTTGAGAAACCATCAAAATTTTCGCATGTCTGATACTCGAAACCAATAACTACAATGGCCTAGGGGGAAAATGCACATACCTTTGTCATCGGGCGAATTTCCACTTTCAGATGCAACAGGAATTTCTCGAGTTCGTCAATCCGTTCGCGAGATATGGTAGTTTGAAGTTAAGGAATGGTTGAGAAACCATCGAAATTTTCGCAATTCTGATACACGAAACCAATAACTACAAAGGCCTAGGGGAAAAACACACATATCTTTGTAATCGGGCGAGTTTCTACTTTCAGATGCAACAGGAATTTCTCGAGTTCGTCAATCGGTTATTGAGATATGGGAGTTTGAACTTAAGGAATGGTTCAGAAACCATCAAAATTTTCGCAGTTCTGACGCTAGAAACGAATAACTGGAATGGCCTAGGGGAAAAGTACACACACCATTGTAATCGGGCGAGTTTCTACTTTCAGATGCAACAGGAATTTCTCGAGTTGGTCAATCCGTTCGTGAGATATAGGAGTTTGAAATTAAGGAATGGTTGAGAAACCATCAAAATTTTCGCAAGTCTGATACTCGAAACCAATAAGTGGAATGGCCTAGGGGAAAAGTACACATACCATTGTAATCGGGCGAGTTTCTACTTTCAGATGCAACAGGAGTTTCTCGAGTTCGTCAATCCGTTCGCGAGATATGGATGTTTGAAGTTAAGTAATGATTGAGAAACCATCAAAATTTTCGCAAGTCTGATACTCGAAACCAATAACTACAATGGCCTAGGGGGAAAATACACATACCTTTGTAATCGGGCGAGTTTCCAGTTTCAGATGCAACAGGAATTTCTCGAGTTCGTCAATCCGTTCGCGAGATATGGGAGTTTGAAGTTAAGGAATGCTTGAGAAACCATCAAAATTATCGCAAGTCTGATACTCGAGACCAATAACTACTATGGCCTAGGGAAAAATACACATACCGTTGTAATCGGGCGAGTTTCTGCGTTCAGATGCAATAGGAAATTCTCGAGTTCGTCTATCCGTTCGCGAGATATGGAAGTGTGAAGTTAAGGAATGGTTAAGAAACCATCAAAATTTTCGCAAGTCTGATACTCGAAACCAATAAGTGGAATGGCCTAGGGGAAAAGTACACGTACCATTGTAATCGGGCGAGTTTCTACTTTCAGATGCAACAGAAATTTCTCGAGTTCGTTAATGCGTTCGCGAGAAACGGGAGTTTGAAGTTAAGGAATGGTTGAGAAACCATCAAAATTTTCGCAAGTCTGATACTCGAAACCAATAATTGGAATGGCCTAGGGGAAAAGTACACACACCATTGTAATCGGGCGAGTTTCTACTTTCAGATACAACCGGAATTTCTCGAGTTCGTCAATGCGTTCGCGAGATATGGGAGTTTGAAGTTAAGGAATGGTTGAGAAACCATCAAAATTTTCGCTTGTCTGATACTCGAAACCAATAACTGGAATGGCGTAGGGGAAAAGTACACACACCATTGTAATCGGGCGAGTTTCTACTTTCAGATACAACCGGAATTTCTCGAGTTCGTCAATGCGTTCGCGAGATATGGGAGTTTGAAGTTAAGGAATGGTTGAGAAACTATCAAAATTTTCGCAAGTCTGATACTCGAAACCAATAACCACAATGGCCTAGGGGGAAAATGCACATACCGTTGAAATCGGTCGAGTTTCTGCTTTCAGATGTAACAGGAATTTCTCGAGTTCGTCATTCCGTTCGCGAGATATGGGAGTTTGAAGTTAAGGAGTGGTTCAGAAACCATCGAAACTATCGCAATTCTGATGCTAGAAACGAATAACTGGAATGGCCTAGGGGAAAAGTACACACACCATTCTAACCGGGCGAGTCTCTATTTTCAGATGCAACAGGAATTTCTCGAGTTCGTCAATCCGTTCGCGAGATATGGGAGTTTGAAGTTAAGGAATGCTTGAGAAACCATCAAAATTTTCGCAAGTCTGATACTCGAAACCAATAACTACAAAGGCCTAGGGGAAAAACACACATATCTTTGTATTCGTGCGAGTTTCTAATTTCAGATGCAACAGGAGTTTCTCGAGTTCGTCAATCCGTTCGCCAGATATGGGAGTTTGAAGTTAAGGAATGCTTGAGAAACCATCAAAATTTTCGCAAGTCTGATACTCGAAACAAATAAGCGGAATGGCCTAGGGGAAAAGTACACATACCATTGTAATCGGGCGAGTTTCTTCTTTCAGATGCAACAGGAATTTCTCGAGTTCGTCAATGCGTTCGCGAGAAACGGGAGTTTGAACTTAAGGAATGGTTGAGAAACCATCTAAATTTTCGCAAGTCTGATACTCGAAACCAGTAACTACAATGGCCTAGGGGAAAAACACACATACCGTTGTAATCGGGCGAGTTTCTACTTTCAGATACAACAGGAATTTCTCGAGTTCGTCAATCCGTTCGCGAGATATGGGAGTTTGAAGTTAAGGAATGGTTGAGAAACCATCAAAATTTTCGCAAGTCTGATACTCGAAACCAATAACTACAAATGCCTAGGGGAAAAATACACATACCGTTGTAATCGGGCGAGATTCTACTTTCACATGCAATAGGAATTTCTCGCGTTCGTCAATCCGTTCGCGAGATATGGGAGTTTGAAGTTAAGGAATGGTTGAGAAACCATCAAAATTTTCGCATGTCTGATACTCGAAACCAATAACTACAATGGCCTAGGGGGAAAATGCACATACCTTTGTAATCGGGCGAATTTCCACTTTCAGATGCAACAGGAATTTCTCGAGTTCGTCAATCCGTTCGCGAGATATGGTAGTTTGAAGTTAAGGAATGGTTGAGAAACCATCGAAATTTTCGCAATTCTGATACACGAAACCAATAACTACAAAGGCCTAGGGGAAAAACACACATATCTTTGTAATCGGGCGAGTTTCTACTTTCAGATGCAACAGGAATTTCTCGAGTTCGTCAATCGGTTCTTGAGATATGGGAGTTTGAACTTAAGGAATGGTTCAGAAACCATCAAAATTTTCGCAGTTCTGACGCTAGAAACGAATAACTGGAATGCCCTAGGGGAAAAGTACACACACCATTGTAATCGGGCGAGTTTCTACTTTCAGATGCAACAGGAATTTCTCGAGTTGGTCAATCCGTTCGTGAGATATGGGAGTTTGAAATTAAGGAATGGTTTAGAAACCATCAAAATTTTCGCAAGTCTGATACTCCAAACCAATAAGTGGAATGGCCTAGGGGAAAAGTACACATACCATTGTAATCGGGCGAGTTTCTACTTTCAGATGCAACAGGAGTTTCTCGAGTTCGTCAATCCGTTCGCGAGATATGGAAGTTTGAATTTAAGTAATGATTGAGAAACCATCAAAATTTTCGCAAGTCTGATACTCGAAACCAATAACTACAATGGCCTAGGGGGAAAATACACATACCTTTGTAATCGGGAGAGTTTCCAGTTTCAGATGCAACAGGAATTTCTCGAGTTCGTCAATCCGTTCGCGAGATATGGGAGTTTGAAGTTAAGGAATGCTTGAGAAACCATCAAAATTATCGCAAGTCTGATACTCGAGACCAATAACTACTATGGCCTAGGGAAAAATACACATACCGTTGTAATCGGGCGAGTTTCTGCGTTCAGATGCAATAGGAAATTCTCGAGTTCGTCTATCCGTTCGCGAGATATGGAAGTGTGAAGTTAAGGAATGGTTGAGAAACCATCAAAATTTTCGCAAGTCTGATACTCGAAACCAAAAAGTGGAATGGCCTAGGGGAAAAGTACACGTACCATTGTAATCGGGCGAGTTTCTACTTTCAGATGCCACAGGAATTTCTCGAGTTCGTTAATGCGTTCGCGAGAAACGGGAGTTTGAAGTTAAGGAATGGTTGAGAAACCATCAAAATTTTCGCAAGTCTGATACTCGAAACCAAAAAGTGGAATGGCCTAGGGGAAAAGTACACGTACCATTGTAATCGGGCGAGTTTCTACTTTCAGATTCAACAGGAATTTCTCGAGTTCGTTAATGCGTTCGCGAGAAACGGGAGTTTGAAGTTAAGGAATGGTTGAGAAACCATCAAAATTTTCGCAAGTCTGATACTCGAAACCAATAACTGGAATGGCCTAGGGGAAAAGTACACACACCATTGTAATCGGGCGAGTTTCTACTTTCAGATACAACCGGAATTTCTCGAGTTCGTCAATGCGTTCGCGAGATATGGTAGTTTGAAGTTAAGGAATGGTTGAGAAACCATCGAAATTTTCGCAATTCTGATACACGAAACCAATAACTACAAAGGCCTAGGGGAAAAACACACATATCTTTGTAATCGAGCGAGTTTCTACTTTCAGATGCAACAGGAATTTCTCGAGTTCGTCAATCGGTTCATGAGATATGGGAGTTTGAACTTAAGGAATGGTTCAGAAACCATCAAAATTTTCGCAGTTCTGACGCTAGAAACGAATAACTGGAATGCCCTAGGGGAAAAGTACACACACCATTGTAATCGGGCGAGTTTCTACTTTCAGATGCAACAGGAATTTCTCGAGTTGGTCAATCCGTTCGTGAGATATGGGAGTTTGAAATTAAGGAATGGTTTAGAATCCATCAAAATTTTCGCTTGTCTGATACTCGAAACCAATAACTGGAATGGCCTAGGGGAAAAGTACACACACCATTGTAATCGGGCGAGTTTCTACTTTCAGATGCAACAGGAATTTCTCGAGTTCGTCAATCCGTTCGCGAGATATGGAAGTTTGAAGTTAAGGAATGCTTGAGAAACCATCAAAATTTTCGCAAGTCTGATACTCGAATCCAATAACAACTATGGCCAAGGGCAAAAATACACATACCGTTATAATCGGGCGAGTATCTGCTTTCAGATGCAATAGGAAATTCTCGAGTTCGTCAATCCGTTCGCGAGATATGGAAGTTTGAAGTTAAGGAATGATTGAGAAACCATCAAAATTTTCGCAAGTCTGATACTCGAAACCAATAACTACAATGGCCTAGGGGGAAAATACACATACCTTTGTAATCGGGCGAGTTTCCAGTTTCAGATGCAACAGGAATTTCTCGAGTTCGTCAATCCGTTCGCGAGATATGGGAGTTTGAAGTTAAGGAATGCTTGAGAAACCATCAAAATTATCGCAAGTCTGATACTCGAGACCAATAACTACTATGGCCTAGGGAAAAATACACATACCGTTGTAATCGGGCGAGTTTCTGCGTTCAGATGCAATAGGAAATTCTCGAGTTCGTCAATCCGTTCGCGAGATATGGAAGTGTGAAGTTAAGGAATGGTTGAGAAACCATCATAATTTTCGCAAGTCTGATACTCGAAACCAATAAGTGGAATGGCCTAGGGGAAAAGTACACATACCATTGTAATCGGGCGAGTTTCTACTTTCAGATGCAACAGGAATTTCTCGAGTTCGTCAATGCGTTCGCGAGAAACGGAAGTTTGAAGTTAAGGAATGGTTGAGAAACCATCAAAATTTTCGCAAGTCTGATACTCGAAACCAATAACTGGAATGGCCTAGGGGAAAAGTACACACACCATTCTAATCGGGCGAGTTTCTAGTTTCAGATACAACCGGAATTTCTCGAGTTCGTCAATGCGTTCGCGAGATATGGGAGTTTGAAGTTAAGGAATGGTTGAGAAATTATCAAAATTTTCGCAATTCTGATACTCGAAACCAATAACTACAATGGCCTAGGGGGAAAATACACATAGCTTTGTAATCGGGCGAGTTTCTACTTTCAGATGCAACAGGAATTTCTCGAGTTCGTCAATCCGTTCGCGAGATATGGGAGTTTGAACTTAAGGAATGCTTCAGAAACCATCAAAATTTTCGAAAGTCTGATACTCGAAACCAATAACTACAAAGGCCTAGGGGAAAAATGCACACACCTTTGTAATCGGGCGAGTTTCCACTTTCAGATGCAACAGGAATTTCTCGAGTTCGTAATTCCGTTCGCGAGATATGGGAGTTTGAAGTTAAGGAATGATTGAGAAACCATCAAAATTTTCGCAAGTCTGATACTCGAAACCAATAACTACTATGGCCGAGGGCAAAAATGCACATACCGTTGAAATCGGGCGAGTTTCTGCTTTCAGATGCAACAGGAGTTTCTCGAGTTCGTCA